>NC_045426.1:488101150-488417817 GCF_902635505.1 Sarcophilus harrisii | reverse complement strand
TTTTTAAATATTGCACATTGCTCTCCAGAATGTTTGAACCATTTTACAGCTCCATTGACAGTTCCATCCTTGACCTCACCACTTGTCGTCTTTGCCAATTTGTTAATTGTGAAGTGGAAGAAACTTCAGAGTTATTTTCATTTCCATTTATTTTATTATTAATTATCTGAATCTTTTTAATTAAATTTTAGTTTTTAAGTTTTGAATTCTTTTCCTTCCCTCTTCCTTCTCCACCTATTGAAAAGGCAGGAAAAAAGTAACCCATTATAAATATGTGTTATCATGTAAAACAGATTCTCATATAAGTCATGTCAAACAAAACAAAAAAAAGAAAGAAAGAGAAGACAATATCTGCATTCTTTAGTCCGTCTGTTTTCTATCAGTAGATGTATGACTTATTTTAACTTAAGTTCTGTGAAATAAAAAAGGGAAAGAACCAACATGTACAAAAATGTTTGTGGCAGCCCTTTTTGTAGTGGCAAGAAACTGGAACCTGACTGGATGCCCATCAGTTGGAGAATGGCCGAATAAGTTATATATGAATGTTATGGAATATTATTGTTCTGTAAGAAATGATCAGCAAGCAGAATGAGTGCAGAGAGGTCTGGAGAGACTTGCATGAACTGATGCTGAGTGAAGTAAGCAGAACCAGGACATCATTGTATACAGCAACAAAATTATGTGATGATCAACTGTGATAGACTTGGCTCTTTTCTTTTCTTTTCTTTTCTTTTTTTGCTGAGGCACTTAGTTTAAGTGACTTGCCCAGGATCACACAGACAGGAAAATGTTAAGTATCTGAGAAACCAGATTTGAATTCGGGTCGTCCTGACTACGGAGCTAGTGCTTTATCCACTGACACCTAGCTGCTCTGGTTCTTTGAAACAATGAGGTGATTCAGGCCAATTCCAATAGATTTGTGATGATTGAGAGAGCCATCTGCACCCAGAGAGAGAGAGAGAATTGTGGGGACTGAATATGGACCACAACATAGTATTTTTCACCTTTTGTTGTTGTTGTTTGATTGCTTGTATTTTTTTCTCATTTTTTTTCCTTTTTGATCTGATTTTTCTTGTGCAGCATGATAAATGTGGAAATATGTTTACAAGAATTGAACATGTTGAACTTATATTGGATTATCTTTTTCTAGGAGAGGAAGGGAGGGAGGGAGAAATACATGGAACACAAGATTTTTGCAAGGGTGAATGTTGAAAATTATCTTTGAATATATTTTAAAAGATGAAAAATTATTATAAATAAAAATAAGTAAAATAAAAAAAGTCCTATGAAATTCTGGTTGGCCATTGGATTTATCAATTAACTAATTTTTCAAAATTAGTTATCTTTACAAAATTGCTTTCTTTTGTTTCTCCTGCTTCTACTTATTTCATTTTGTTTTAGTTCATGCAGGTCTTCCCAGGTTTCTCCAAAATCATTCCTTTCACCATTTATTACAGCACAATAGTCTTTCATGACATTCATGGGCATCCCTTCAATTTCCGTTTCTTTTCCATCACAAAAAGAGATGTTATAAATATTATTGTTGAATTGAATCTTTTTTCCCCTTTCTTAGCTCTCTTTGAGGTATAAATCTAGTAACTTTTATTACTGCATCAAAAGGTATGCACAGTTTAATAGCTATTGAGGCATGGTTCCAAATTATTTTCCAAAATAGTTGGACAAATTCACAGCTCCGCTAGCAGTGTATTATGGTACCTGTTTTCCCATATTCTTTGAGCATTTGCCATTTTTGTCATTTTGGTCAATCTTACTGGTGTGAGGTAGTATATCAGTTTTTTAAATTTATGTTTTCTTATTATGAAGTTAGATAACTTTTATTTCTTTCTCTGAAAACTTCCCAGATCTTAATTAGTAGTTTGTAAGTCTTTTATGAATTATTTCTTATCTTTTGACTGTTTAATCAAAGAAGATAATTGGAATATGAATTATTAAATAAAACATTTGTTAATTTTTTAAGTCTAAAATTCCAAGGTTATTCTGGCAGATTAGTCCTATGTCGTTAGGGATATTTGTAATTATCTTTTCTTTTTCAGGCAAATGCAATAGGCCGCAGTGCTAAGACTGTTCGTGAATTTCTGGAAAAAAATTACACAGAAGGCACTATAGCAACTGACAGTGAAGCTATCAAATTGGCAATAAGAGCTCTGTTAGAAGTAAGTTAACCCAGTACCATGCTTGCTTACAAAAAATGGCCTTCAGAAGTGTTAGTTTTCCCTCCTCCTTATTAGTTTATTAAAATATAAAATGCTTTGTGGAATCCCTTCTAATGTTGTGCTTTTAACATTCTAGGTTGTACAATCTGGTGGAAAGAACATTGAACTTGCCATCATAAGAAGAAACCAACCATTGAAGGTAGAAGTGATGAATTAAAAAAGTAAATTTTTAAAACGTATCCAAGATATAGATGTCCTGATAGAAATAGACCTCTCTAACTCCTGTGCATCTTCATTAAATATACAAATGTCCTTAATTTGGAGATGCCTTTTGACATGACTCCTGTTTTCTGTTCCTGGCTAATGCTTTCAGCATTATTAATTAGTCCATCATAATGCTTTTAGTTTTGTTTTAAAAAGCTATATTCAGCATTATTTGTACTATTAAAAGACTGAAAAGAGACTGGGAAGGAAATGTATTTGAAAATACATATTTTGGATGTCAGTTCGTAGGGAAAACCCTACAACTTGTTCCAGGTAAGACCATTGACATACAATTCTAAGGAATACTGTACACGGTGCTGACCATAAGATTTTACCATATCTACTTGATAGGGCTTTGTCTAAGCAAGTAGATGACTCGGTAGAGAAAGTGCTGGTTGTGGAGTCAGAAGATCTGAATTCATAACTGACTAGAGACACTTATTAGCTGTGTCACTCTGGATAAGCCACTTAATTTCTTTCTGCCTCAGTGTCCTTATCTGCAAAATGGAAATGATAACTTAACATGCAAGGGTTATTATAAGGATATATTGACATTGCAAAGCATTATATAAATGCTAGGTATTGTAATTTTGATTGATGTAATTAATTCCTACTTCCTTTATCTGTCCAAGTTTGCTCTGTGTCATTGTAAATTTTTCAGAAGATGAAAATATCATGACTCTTTAAATTGAAACTTCATTTTATCTTTGGGGAAAGTAGAAGAGGTGGAATCAGGAAGACCTATTAAGGAACTTACATGGGTTCCATAGTATATGAGACAAGACTAGCAAGACAAAATTTTGATTTGCCATGTAATGGGGGGTCTTGCCAAAAATATTTAGAAGAACAGATCCAGGTATTAAGTAGCAGAACAAGCTTAGATTTTATGTAAAATTTGATATTCTTGAACCTGTGAAAATAATAAAATAAATCATAGTTAACATTTACATCATTATTCACATTTTGTTTTTCAAAGCCCCTTTACCTATTAAAATGTTAGGATGACGTATTCCTTTGCTGATTTTATTGAATGATAATTTTATTGTTCAATTATTCTAATTTGGTTCAACTCTTTGTGACCCCATTTGGGGCTTTTTTGGCAAAGGTACTGAAGTGGTTTGCCATTCCTTCTCCATCCCATTTCACAAATGGGGAAACTGGGGCAAATGGTTAAGTAACTTGCTCAGGGAAACACAATAAGTGTCTGACCCATATTTGAACTCAGACTCATCTTCCTGACTCCAGACCCAGCATATGCCACCTAGCTTCCTCTTAATGATAATTACCTTGCCCAATTGCTATAACTTTAACTAAAAACACATTTCTTCCTTTAATTAGAACTGGCTTATTAAACTTCATATCTGTCATACTCTTAATTTTAGACTGTTCTTAGAAGTATCCACTGCATATACCACTCTGAGTCTCCTCCTACCACTTATTATGCAATTGAAGTAGGCTTTAGAGTTAAAGAAATCAACACCCAAAGAGTTGCTCAGATCATGCAGGTAGTGAGGATCAGAGCCAATATGTGCGCCAGGTCCAGACTTTTTCTATTACACCATATGGCAAAGATTTAACAAATCATTTGCTTTCAATCATTGAAAAGTTTTTTATAGTGTATATGTTTATCTGAGTTTTTATCTTGTAATGTGGTTCTTTGAAGCTTTATTCAAAGCCATTGTAATAGGTTCTTAAAGTAATTTTCATGTTACTATAGAAATTAATGAGGATAACAAAGAAGATCCTGGAATGGAAGGTTTTAAGGGAGCCTAATGTTCAATAATCCCATAAAATAATAGAAATATCCAAAACAAATGAGACTTTGTGAAGTCTTTTTAAGAAAATAAAAAAATACTTAAAAGAGATGGTCAAAGAAAGTTTTGTTGTTTAGTTGTTTGAGTTGTGTCTGACTCCTCGTGACCAAATTTGGAGTTTTCTTGACAAAAGTACTGGAGTTTTTGCCTTTTCCTTCTGCTCGTTTTACTGGTAAAGACTCTGAGGCAGACAGAGAAAAGTGATTTGGCCAGATCCCATAGCTGGTAAATGTCTGAGATTGGACTGAACTTAGTCTCCCTGAATGGGCAGCTCAGTGATTCAGGAAATGGAAAGGAGGGTCATGGATGATGTCAGAAATTATAAACTGAGGTGAGTTGGAGGGGGTGTTAGTCCCTTAGAAATAGATGTTTAAGCAGCAGCAAGACTATGTGATGATTAACTCTGATGGATATGGCTCTTTTCAACACTGAGGTTTTGTGATGGAGAGAGCCACTTGTACCCAGAGACAGGACTGTGGGGATGGAATGTGTATCACAACATAGCATTTTCATCTTTTGTTGTTATTGTTTTTTGCTTGCTTTTTTCTTTCTCATTTTTGTCTCTTCTTTGATATAATTTTTCTTGTGTAGCATCATAAATCTGGAAACACTTATAGAAGAATTACACTGTTTAACATATATTGGATTACTTGCTATCTAGGGCAAGGAGGGTGGAAGGTAGGGAGAAAAATTTGGAACACAAGATTTTGCAAGAGTGAATGTTGAAGACTATTTTTGTATGTATTTTGAAAATAAAAAGCTATTATTTAAAAAAAGAAAGAAAGAAATAGATATTTAGAGTAGGATTGTGTTTATGGAGCTGTAAGTTTAATGAAACTAGATGGGAAAGTCCACTATGTAGATTGGGAAGTCTTTTGCATAGTAGTAATATGTGACCAATGGGTAATGAAATTCCCCTTTTCTCTTTAGTTAGCTAGGGAAGAAAAGTGATTTTTAAAAAACATTTCAAAATATTCCATCTCATTTATTTTTGTGTTTATCTCTGTTTTTATCTTTTGTTAATTTATTTGCTGAGAAAAAGAGATGAAATATAGTGACACTCAAATAGTGAAGAAAAAGAAGAAATTACATAATTCATTCTCTCATAAAATGGGTTCTAAGTGGTAATAGTACACTATAACTATAAAGTAGGGGTAAGAAAAAGGCAAATTTTTTGACTTGATTTTTTTTCTTTGATATTTTCAAGTCCAGGGATTTTGGGAAAGAAACATTATAGGTAATCTGGTTTACCATTTTGTTAAAGTGGGCCTTTAAAATTTATATTTTGTTATTTTAATTTTTTGAGGTACTTGGGATTAAGTGATTTCTCCAGGATCATATGTTTGAGCCTGGATTTGAATTCAGATCCTTTGGACCCCAAGACTACTGCTTTACCCATTATATCACCCAGCTGCTCCTAAATTGATTATTATTAGATTACTATTAATTATTTTAGAATAATGGAATTCAGTGGAATTTCTGTAGACCTTTAGGCATAATTGACATTACTGAAAATTATTTTCTCTTTTATTTGCTCTCTTATTATTGCTGTCATCAAGGAATACATCATTAACTTATGTATTTATTTGAACATCTAAAGCCAGTGTGTGACAGATTTTAAAATGAATTTTTATTTATTTCATTTCAGATGTTTAGTGCCAAAGAAATTGAATCTCAAGTTGTGGATATAGAAAGGGAAAAGGAAGAAGCAGAGAAGAAAAAATCCAAGAAGACAATTTAATGCTATGTTCTTGTACCAGTTGAAAAATTAATACCATTCGGAAATTCACCGCAGTTTTATAGAAAGCAAATTATCTACTGTGTTTGCATTGTTGGGTACACAATTTTTTTGCCTGAGCTTTTGGGACAAAATTTGTGGCTATTTTCAAAGAATTAGTCCCAGTAATAGTTGAAAGCATGGTTATATCTCAGATTCTGAAACTTTTGCCATATGGGATTTTCTGTAGCATATGTCTGATATAGCAATTTGAATTTATACACACAAAAATGTTTGAAATTAAAAATTCAATAAAGTGTTAAGCATTTACTATCAATTGTGTGTTTTTCTAATGCATATTCTTTTCTGGGTTAAAAAAAATTGTAGGATTATAGTTTTAGAGCTGTCTTGTCAACAAGCATTTATTAAATGCTTAGTGTTTTTGCTAGACATTGGTTAAGCAATTAGAATTGAAAAGAGGTGTAAGGACCTTTCCAGACCACAAGGATGTTCTTTTGAGTTCTTTAGGAATTCTCAAAATATCCTAATCCAGGTATGTCAAAATTGAATAGTAATGGATCACAAACTGTACTTAAGTATCCCTACAGTGCATATTGACATAGAAAACCACTTTTTGACATTATCTTTGCTGAGTTGAATGTTTATTGTGTTAAATATTTTCCCAATCCTATATTAATCTGTTGGAGACACTCAAGATCCTTCATAGCCAGTTAGATTTATCATCTGCAATATATGTATACAGCAAGGGTTAATGTTGTATGTGATCATCATCTGTTCACTTATTACTCATTCTGCTTAATGCTGTTATAGGCTTTATGGGAGTACAAGAGAAATATAGGATATGGTTCCTACTTTTACATTAAAAAGATATAGCCTAAATTCTGGGGGTAAAGCCAAAATGGAAGAGAGAAGCCAGGAAGCTGCTTCAGTATTCCTAGTTTCTCTCATAAACCACATGAAACCAAGCCTTTGAGCAGAGTCTGGAATGACAGAGACTACAAAAAGATGGGATGAAATCATTTTCCAACTCAAAAAAAAGTCAGGACTTCAAGAAAGATCAGTTTCACTGAGGTGAAATGGGTGCTGTGCTTAGCTCAGCTCAAGACAATGTCTGAGAAAACCAATGAGAAGTTTTAATCACAGCAGACCAATAACCCAGACCCTCATTCCTGGCTCAATAAAACAATATCAGAGCAGACCATTGGGGCAGCCTCCAGTCCCAGCACAGAGGGCAAATTGGCAACCTGGGAACCAGGCAAAAACAGGTAGGACTAGATCAGGATACCCCCAACTCAATAAGCAAGAGCTTCCTTTTCCTCAGGAGTAAAACTTGCTTTAAAAGACTTGCTTGTTTTTGTTATCTATTTTCCCTCTCCTATTTAGGGAAAAAAGAAAGAAAGTGAGCAAGAAACAGAAGAGAACTTTTGACCATAGAAAAGCTACTAGGGTAACAGGGGAGGACAAAATGCCCACAACCCCAAATAGAGAAATGAATTGGTCTCAAGCCCAAAGAGCTTTCTTGGAAGAGCTTGTAAAATTTTAAAAGTCAAATAAGAGAGAGAGAAGAAAAAAAGGGAAAAAGAAGTATGCAAAAGAGAGTTAATGTGGAAAAGGAAGAACAAATAATAAAGAAAACAATTCCTAAGTACATTTGGCCAAATGTAACAGAAAAAATCTAATGAAGAAAACAACACCTTTAAAAGTAGCCTCAATGGAATAGAAAGGAAGATACAAAAGCTAACTGAAGAAAATCATATATTAAGCAACTAGAATTGAGACATTAAGCTAATGGCTTTATGAGACATCAAGAATCAAACTAAAAAGAATGAAGAAAAAAAAACCAAAATGCTTAAATGTAAAAAAGCAGCTGACCTGGAAAATTGATCCAGGAGAGATAATTTTAAAATTATAGGACTATCTGAAGTTCATGACAAAAAAAAACTTGGATAGCATTCTTCAAGAGGTTATCAAGGAAAACTCCCCTGATATACTAGAACCATAGGGCAAAAATGGACATTAAAAGAATCCTTTGATCATCTCCAGAAAGAGATCCCACAAAGAAAACTCCAAGAAATATTGCCAAACTCCAGTACTATAATTTCAAGGCAAAAATGCTGCTGCCAGAAAAAAAAAATCACATATCAAGAACTCATAGTCAGGATTACCCAGGATTTGACAGCATCTACAATAAGGGAGTGGAATATCTGGAATACCATATTCCAGAAGGCAAAGAATCTGGGACTACTACTAAGAATCAATTACCCATTGAAAGTAAACATCTTTTAAGGGAAAAGATAGGTCTTCAATAAACTAGGGGACTTTCAATTCTTTTTATTGAAAAGGTCAGAACTAAATAGAAAATTTGATCTACCAATATAGGACTCAAGCTTAAAAATATAAATGGAAAAAAGTTATTTAAAGGTTAAACTGTTTACATCCCTACTTGGAAAGCTGATACTTATAACTCTTGAGAGCTGTATTTTTTAATAGGGCAGTTGGAAAGAGCACACATAGAGGGCATGGGTATAAATTGACTCTGATGTGATATTTAAAAAAAAAAACATTAAAGGTTAAGAAGGTTGTTCTGGGAGAAGAGGAAAGGGCAGATAAAATGGGGTAAATTAGATCACATGAAGAAGCACAAGAGATATGTAATAGAGGGAAAGAAGGGAGGGAGATGAACTAGATCTTACCCTATAGGGAAGTAGGAGAAAGAGAAAAGAAAAGACGGGGGCTGGAAAGAAGAGAGGTCAGAAACACCAAGGAGGGGAAGAGCACTGAGGAGGGGGGATAGAACAGCATGTTACCACTGACCTCAAATAACAGGACTGAAAGTAAAGGTATTTGCCCTAAAGCCTTGTGGATGGTCGTATCCGTCTTGAAAAGGGAGATTGACAAAAGGAAGACAGGTAAGTGAGATGGAGAAAATTTTGAAAGTTCTGTCAAGAGCAAGTAATAATGGTCATTCAAAGATTTGTGCCATTTAAGGAAAAGATTTTTAGAGACTGGAAGAATTTAGGAAAAAAGCAAAAATAACCATTTTCAAAAACTTCCATCTATAATTTGAGTGTTTCTTAGTTCCTTAGGTAATTGTGTCTAGGGTCTAGAATTGGAGTTGGAAGCCGGAAGCTCTAAATTCTAACTGCCTCTCAGATATTAGCTGTGTGATCTTGAACAAGTCACTTATATTAGAACGAGTCACTTAAAATATCAGTCATGGTTCTCATCTATAAAACAAATTGAATCCCTTTCAGCACAAAATCTATGGTCTTCTAAATTCCCAAGGTTGCCCTTTTACTCTGCTTCCATTGGTCTAACTCTTGAGCAACTTGGAATAATGAAATTCTACAGTTGAAAGGGTACAGGACTTTAAGAGATCTAATCTTGGGTTTAGGCTTTGTTGAGCCGTGTCTTGCTTTCTTCTGGAGAACTGGTTGGGGACTTCTTACTTGGTCCAGTTCCATTGTGTATTTATAAGTCGTCTAAATGCAAAATGCAGACTAGTAATTTAGCCCCCTTGAACCTTGGTTCTTTTGTTGAATTTCATGATCTACCAAGCAAGATTCTTTTTTCCTCTTTCACTTTACTGTTGCCATTACAATTGGACATCCACTCTCCTGTATAAATTCTTCTGAACCATCTTGGCTTTATTGATAAATTTCATTTTGGCATATTAAGTCAGTTTCTGTTTTCCCATAAGAAACTTTTCATTAAAATAATAGGGAAAAATTGTTATTAGGAAAAATTCTGAAAATTGTTATTTTCTATTTTTGTTTTACTGATTAATAACAAAGTAATGTTTATATGCTTTAAGTGGGACAATAATTGGGCATTAAGATAGTATTTGAATTTTGTTGCATTTTGTGGCTATTTTAATTTGTGTTATGGGGGTTGTGTATTCTTCTGGTTCTATATCTTTCATGCTCAGTTCAATTTTTCCCATGTTTTTTTAAATTCATATTCTTTGCAGTGGTAGAATAATAATCTATTGTATTCTTATGTACAATTTGCCATACGTTGTTCACTCATTCCCAAATAGGTACAAATTTATAATAGCATAAGTCATGTTGCTAATTCGGAATTAAGTATAGAGATCACAATGTCCATAATCTCACCATAAAGCATATAATAACCCAAGGAGGTTACTGACAAAAAAAAAAAAGTCCTATATGATAACAGTAGCTGACATTTATGTAGCATTTACTGTGTGCTATGCACTGAGCCACGTATTTTACAAACATCTCAATTGATCTTCAAAGTAAGCCAGCAAGGTAGGTGTTATTGTTATCCCCATTTTACAGATGAGGAAACTGAGGCAAATAGAAATTAAAGGATTATCCCAGGGTCACACAGCAGGTGTTTGAGGCCAGAATTGACCTTGGATCTTCCTGATTTCATAACTGGTCAGTTCATGTAGTTGCCACCTACCTGCCTCCATCTAATAATGACACTTTATAGCAGCAAAGAATTGGAAACAGTAGGTGATTGTTAATTAAATAGTGCACTCCCCTTCCCCCCCAAAATGTAGTATATAATGTATATAAAGTATATAATGAAATGTTATGGTGCTGTAAGAAATCATGAACATGATGAAAATAGAATCATAGCCCCTTATTGCTGCCTCTGACATGTAATCTCTCTGTAATACTGGGAAAGAAACTTGATTTCTCAGTGACTGATGAATTACAATGGTAGTTAGTTGTACTTCCCTCAGTGGGAGTGGCTTCTGGCTTGCAAAAAAATAAAATATTGAGGTACAGTAGTTAAAACACGGAATCTAAGACTTGAGAAGACCTCAGTTCAAAGATAACTTCAGACACTTGCTATGTGAACTTTGTCCGTTTCTCATTTGTAAAATAAAGGTAATAGCATCCTCCTCCACCTATGTCATTCTGAGGGTCAAACAAAATATTTGTAAATTGCTTAGCATAGTGTCTCACATGCAATTGGCACTTGTGTAAATATTAGATGTTTCTCTTCCTGAAAAAATTGATGTGATTTGATCAAAAGTAAATAAGAGTCAGAAAAACAACACCAGGAAAACAACCCTTTCTTCTCCCCCTCCACTTAATAGTATTTTGTTTTTTCCAATTACATATAAAGATAGTTTTCAACATTCACTTTTATAAATTTTTGAACTTTAGAAAGACATTCATGAAACTATTTTCTAAATGTTAACTATAATTAAAGATTCCTCTGATGAAAAATAAGGGATTAAAAGAGAAAAAGGATTTTTGAAAAGAGTGGTCTTCAAAAAATCAAAATTTCAGGAGACCCAAAATAGACTACAGTGTATTTTGTTTGTGGGTAAAGGGATGCTTTGTGGGGGAAGGGGGGGGGGGAAGAGGGGGATGTGTATGAAGATATTCTGAATTTAAATTTAAAACATTTCCTTATACACAGCAATAAAGGTTCCCTGTGGAAGAAATGTGTCTTTAGGGAAAAGGAATTTTCCAGGATAGAGGTAAGCAAGAGCATTCCAAGTATGAGGATAGCCAATGCAAAATCACGGAGAATGATGGCATGACATTTGTGAGGAACAGAAAGAAGGCCATTTTGGGTCACCTAGTACCAGAAGGGAGAATAATGTCCTATGAAGAGAAAGAGATGGGGGTCAGGTGGTGAAAGGCTTTCAAAGCTAAAGAGAGGAGTTTTTATTTGATCCTAGATTCAACAGGGAATCAGTAGTGTTGCTTGAAAAGGGGAACCTCATCACCTCTGTGCTTAAGGAAAAGTATTCTTGCATTAGTTTGTAGAATTGGAGCAGTGAGAGATGAGGTAATGTGTGATAAAGAGGCTAATGCAGTAATCTAAGAGTGAGGTGATAAGGGCCTGACCTAAGATAGTTAAAGGAGCAAAAAGAAGAGTTTGGATAGGAGAGCAATATTTTACAAATGATTAGGTGAGTGGGATGAGGGGAGAGTGAAGAGTTAAGTATGAAGCTGAGGTTAAAAACCTAAGAGGCTGTCAGAATGGTGTCATCTATTGAATAGGGAAGTTGGGAGAGGGGAACAATTGAAAGAAAAAATAATTTTGACTTAATTTTTTAGTCACCTTGAGTTTTACATGTCCCTGTAAAATCTATTTTGGATTATTAAATAGGACTGATGCTCAAGGGAAAGATTGGAAATTATTCCTCTTAAACATACAACTATATAATGCACATACATATACATGTGTAAATTTAAAATTCATATATTTGCATGTGATATCACTCTAATTCTCACTGATTAGTCAACAAAAGGTTCCATCTCTGATTTGAGTTTTGATGGCTCAGAGCTGCCATAAATAGCAAATTTTACTGTTTTGGCCAGAAATACTGTGGGTCTTCCCCTCTCAGATTAATTCTTTGGGAAGACTTTGCCTCAATTCTTACCCCAGACCTTATTGCTTTAGACAAACTGAGACCTGGGAAAGACGTTAGCTTAAAAAAAACTAGACTCTCCCACTGCCTCCTGGGCCATTTGTTAGTGGTTCTAACCTGAGTCTTGCCTGACTGGAGGAGAGAGGGAGGCTAAAAACTTTGCACAGCTCTGTCTTAATTAAATCTAATTCACTTGCCAGACAAGGCATCACCTTCCTGATGTTATTGGTCCTCTTTGAGAACAAGCAACAACAAACAGCAATATGTATGTACATGTGTGTATCACATGTGTACATGTGAATTGAACATGAATTCAATTATATATGAATTTATATGTACAGTGTGTGTGAGACAGAGAGAGACAGAGAGTCATAGATAAAACAGAGACAGACAGAGAGACAGAAATAGAGACATAGAGACAAAAACAGACAGAGAGAGGTCTGTGAAGAGATAATGATTAAACGCATGGGAGCAGATAAAGTTATCTGAAAGAATAGTGAAGAGAACAGGACCTAGAATAGGATCTTGGGAAAAACCTATAGTTACAGCATTGAATCATGGAAGAAGACGAAAAAGGAGCAATCAAAACAGGTAGGGGAAAAAACAGAAGAAAGAAAAACCCCAAAAGGAGAGACTATTTAGAAGATGGTGATTGATAGCATCAAATGCAGCAGAAAAGGTCCTCCAAAGGACCATCAGATTTCACAATTAAGAGGTCATTGGTAACTTTGGACAGAACAGTTTCAGTTAAGTGATGTGACTGAAACCCAGGTTGTAGAGGGCTGAGGATTAAGTGAAAGGAGAGGAGGCAGAGGCAGCAAATATTAGCTTTTAAAAAAAAAGTTCAGGTGATAACAAATGGAGAGAAATATACCATTAGCTTGAAGGGATGGTAAAGTCTAGTCAAGATTTTTTTGATTTTGGTTTTTAAGATTGGGAAGACTTGGGAAAGTTTGAAAGCATTAGGTAAAAGAATCTATAGTTAGGAAAAGAAAAATGGAAAGAGTTGGAGTATGATTGTGGAAGCAATATGCTGGGAAGAGATAGAAGGGTATGTGATCAAGTGAATAAATTGTATATAAGCAAGTAGGGGTAGTATGTGTCCCATGTGACAAAATTGGTTCATATGCATGCATTGTTTTTCTATAAGGAATATGTTTTGTAGTGACTGTTACAGAGTACTGAATTTATCTATATAAGACACCAAATGGTGCATGGCAGCTCACTTCATAGGCAGAAACAATTCAGAATCTCCAGTCTTTCTCCAGGGTCCCTGGTTCCCATGTTCCAATCTAAAAATACAAATTAATTCTACTCCAAAATCCTAACTTTCTTTATTTTGCTCTTACCTTCTTAGGGTGTCCAATCTCACTCTCCTCAGGAGAGCCCCTAAAAAGGGAATGGGAATAAGTATATATATTATATTAATATATTCTATATTTTGACTATATGTATATAACTGATATCAGATTGCTTGCTATCTTAGGGAAGGGATAGAGGAAAGGAAGAAGAAAAAATTTGGAACTCAAAATCTTATTAAAGTGAATGTTAAAAACTATCTTTACATATAATTGGAAAAAATAAAATGCTATTAAGAGGGGAATATATATATATATATTATGTTATATATAATATATAATATATATTATATATAATATATTATATTATATCACATGGGCAATTAGGTTACAAAGTGAATAGAACTCCAAGTTTGGAGTAAGGAAAATTTGAGTTCAAATCCAGCTTCAAACACTTAACTAACTTATTAGCTGTTTCATTATTTGTAAAATGAGCTAGAAAAGGAAATGGCAAACCACTCCTGAATCTCTGTCAAATAGAGTAACATAGTTGAGCATAACTAAACAACACTAAATTATATTACATATTATAAAATATGCTATATATTATGTTTAGAGGCAGCTAGATGGTACACTGGATAATCAGGAAGATCTGAGTTCAAATGCAATTAAGACAATTAGCTATGTGCCTCTGGGCTAGTCACGCAATCTCTGCTTGCCTCAGTTTCCTCTTCTATAATAATAGGATAATAATAGTACCTCCCAGGGCTGTTGTGAGGATTAAATGACATAATATTAGGAAAATATTAGCTATTGTTATTATATAGCACATCTAAACATCAGGCAGTGCATTAGGTCCTTTACAAATATCTTATTTGATCCTCACAACTGTTATTGAGCAGGTGACTGGTGTACTAGATAGAGTGTTGGACCTAGAGTTGGGGAAAATCTGAGTTCAAATCTAGTTTCAGACACTTAGTAACTGTGTGATCCTGGGTAAGTAACATAACCCTGTTTGCCTCCGTTTCCTCATCTGTAAAATGAACTGGAGAAGGAACTGGCAAACCACTCCAGTATCTTTGTCAAGAGAACCCCAAATGAGGTCACCAAGAACAAAGATGCTGTTATAATCCCCATTTTATAACTGAGAAAACTGAGACAAACAAAGCATCCGTGTATATGCTTTATTAAAGCAAAATTAAAATTAAAATGTAACAACATTAAGATCCAAAATGGCTAAGCCTACTTCTGGTAAAATCTGATTGTTCAGTTCTCCCAGCCTGTCCTCTGCACCTTGCTAATCTTGGTTCAGGAACAGATAAATTTTTAGGGCTTTTCATAGATGAAAGCAGTTAGGCATTCTTGGGTTAACAATCAAAGGGAGTGGAAAATCAGCTCACTACTATCAGTCTTAACTACTTTTTTTTTCTTGCCAGTGGCAATCATCAATTCCAACTCTGGTTTACTACTCCACCCTCTCCCCAGGTAACTTGACTTTGTTAGGAGGCTGATCCTCCTGGGTCCTAGAGTCTAACCACCCTTTCAAGGTGACCCTGTTTTGTTTGTCTGCTTTGGGTTTTTTGTCTTTCTATATGTGTCCATATCTCCTCTGTTGGAAGGTAAGCTTTGAAAGAGCAGAGACTTGTTGACCTCTGCCTTTGTATCCTCAATGCCTAGCCCAGGACTTAATGCTGTTGATTGATTGGTTTGGATGGGAACCCCAAGTCTCTTGCTTGGATTCTTTCTCCATAACACTTCTCAGTGTGAAGTAGACACTGAAATGGACATGATGCTCCACAAATCTCTGTGCATCCATTTAAGAAGTCCTGGTCAGGAATTGCAGGTATTTAACCTACATCACATTACTCACTGTTTTGGGGAAGGAGGAGAAATTTAGAACACAAAGTTTTACAAAAAGTCCCAGTCAGAACACAAACTTCAGTCCTTCAGCAAAGATGTCTCTTTGCCAAACAAAAATACACAATATGGAAATAGGCAGTGAGAACTGGGCTTTAGCAGGGCTTACTCACCTTGGAATGATTGTTTCAGTATACATTTTTTTTTTTAGAAATTAATAGTCACTTTTTTTATTTCTAGTTATTTCTGGAAATTTGATGGATATGAATTATTTATTTCATTTTAGAGTCACCATTGTCAAATGTTTGTTGGCATTTTGATTTCTCTTGTTGACTGTTTATCCTTTGATCATTTTATTCATTAGAGACATGCTCTTAAATACTTTTTCAGTGCCATACATATTGTGCCAAGTTTTTAATCTGTTTACCCTGTTAAACTTTTTTTGTTTTTATTTTTATTAACAATAATTACAACTAGCTTTTATGTATCACTTTGGCATTTGCAAAGAGCATTTAAAATATCATTCCATTTTATTCTCACAACAAACCCAGGAGGTGGGTGGTCTTATTAATCCCCATTTCCCAGATGGCCTAGGCTAGGTTAAGGTGAGTTTTTGTTTCTATGTGTATTACGCACATTTTTGTTGTATAGAAAATTTTTATTTTTATGAAATAGGTTGTTTAACTCCAATGGCTTCTACTAGTTAATAAGTATTTTTTCTTCTTCTGCACAATTGACATAGACATATCATTCCTTTTTTCCTTCCTCTTTGAATTTTTTCCTTCCTCTTTAAATAGTTCTTTTTTATTTTTAAGTCTATGATCCAGCTGGAATTTATTGTGGCATATGGCATGAAATATGAATCCAGATTTATTTTCTATTATATTTTCAGCCAGTTTTCCCAACAATTCTTACTAGATCCTTTACTCAATTTTTTCTCTAAGTTTATCAGAAAGCAATGTGTATTTCTTTGATTGAATATGTATTATATTATATTCTACTTATTTTTTTAAGAAAATGATTCCTCTATGTCCAAAAGGCTATCAAAACTGCATACTCTTTGATCTAGCAGTGTCTCTACTGGGTCTGTATTCCAAAGAGATCATAAAAAAAGGGAAAAGAACCTACATATGCAAAAAGTTTGTGGCAGCTCTTTTTGTAGGGGCAAGGAACTGGAAACTCAGTTGAGGATGCTAATGAGTAGTGAGTAGAACCACTACACAGTACACAGCAATAACAAGATTATGTGATGATCAATTATGATGGACATGCCTCTTTTTAACAATGAGGTACTTCAGGCCAATTCCAATAGACTTGTGATGGGGAGAGCCTTCTGCTCCTAGAGAGAGGACTATGGGGACTGATTGTGGGTCATAGATAGAATATTCATTTTTTTCCTTGTTTTTGCTTGCTTTTTTCTCTTTTTTTAAACTTTTTTTTTTATCTGATTTTTCTTGTGCAGCATGATAAATGTGGAAATATGTTTAGAAGAACTGGACATGTTAACCTATATTGGATTACTTGCTGTCTAGGGGAGGGGAGAGATGAGGAAGAAGGGGGGAAAATTTGGAATACAAGGTTTTACAAGTGAATGTTGAAAACTCCTTTGCCTGTATTTTAAAAAAATAAAAATCTATTATTATTTAAAAAAAGAAAAGAAAATTATTCCTTTCTGAATAGAGAATTTTAATGACAAAAGATTTATCAAATGCATTGAAGTCTGAAGGCCCAAGTATACTTAGATTCCATCTTTTTTTTTTTTCTTAATGCTCCTTGACATTCAATCTACAAGTATTTATTAAGGACCCACTCTGTGTCAGGCCCTATATTACTTTCCCATTTGTCTTGCTTTGCATATTTCACTATGATTTTATCTAATTCTAAACAAAACCTTGAGTAACTGGGGAGTATAGTGTAACCCTACTTCCTCTCAAACGTAGCATTCATTTTTTGCTGAGGGACAGCTCTCTTTTGATTGAGATTTGTTTAAAAAAAAAAAATAGATGTGTATTTGGATGGAGGATACTGGAAATCCCTTACTTTGTTCTGTATAGCCTGTTGGCCACAAGTCTTTGAGGCAAGTCCATGCCAATATAATTGTCTTCCTATGGTCTGCTGATTTTTTTGAACAAATCCAGCTGGTCTGTATAAGTATTACATTTGTGACTTTGTCCTCAGGAGCATCAACCTGTATCCATCTAAAATAGATGGCCCAATGGTTGCAAGTCAGGATAGTTTATGAAAAAATCTGCTACTGTAGCCCTAACAAATGAAGCTAAGTTCCTCCTTCTAAACAGAGACATCCTGACATTGGGCTATCTACTTCACTTTCTTGGGCTTCAGTTTCCTCATTTGTCAAATGAAGAGATTGGTCTACATGGCTCCCTTAATGCCAGTGCCTTCCTTTGGACATTATCTTTAGTTTATCCTATATACATCTTGTTTCTGTATATTATCTTTCTTCTGTTAACTTGGTGCCAACGAAAATGATTGTTTTCTTTAGGATCAATTGGTCAATATTTATTAAGGGCCTCCTATGTATCAGACACTTTACTAAACACTGGAATTATAAAAAAGAAGTAAAAGACAGGCCCTGTCCTAAATGAAATCACTATTTAATGGGGGCAAACTACAAAAAAACCAAGTATATATAAGCAAGCTATATACAGAATAAACAAGAAATAGTTTAGCAAAGGGAAGGCACTAGAATTGTTGGATAGGCTTCCTGTGGAAATTGGGCTTTTAGTTGAGACTTAAAGAAAACTAGAGAATTCAATTGGTAGAGATAAGGAAGGGAAAGCATTTTGGGAATAGGGGACAGATCTAGAAAATGCCCAGAGCTTAGAGACAGAGTGACTTTTGTGGAACAGCCAGAAGGCCAGTGTCACTGAATCAAAGAATACAGCTTGGGAAGAAAAGTGTAAGAAAACTGGAAAGATAGAAGAAAGCTAAATTATGAAGGTCTTTGAATGGCAACCATAAGATTATGTAGTTGTGGCCCTGGAGGCCCTGGAAGTCACTGGAGTTTATTGAGTTAGGGAGGATGTCATTAAAAAAAAAAAAAAAAAAAAAAAAAAAAAGAAAATCACTTTTATGACTGAACAGACAATAAATTGGAATGGTGAGAGACGAGACATGTTGACCCACTAGTCAGCTATTTAATAGTCCCGATGTGAGAGTTTGCACTAGAAGGAAGAATAGAAGGGGACAGTGTCACAGTACAGAAAGGGGCATTTTGGAGAGAAATTGTAAAGGTGAAATCAACAGTCTTTAGCAACAGATTACATATGGAAGGTAAGAGCTAATGAGGAGTGGAGAAAAACACTCAGGCTGAGAGCCTAAGGAACTGAGGGACAGTGATACTCTCTATAGTAGGACAGGGACAGGATTTAGGAAAAAAAAGTTAATGAGTTCAGATTTGGACATGTTGAGTGGAAGTCTGGCTCACTGGGGGTGAGAATAAGAGAGATGGGGGCTAGATATGGTAGGGAGGGGTACCAAAGCAGGCTCCTCAAAGGAAACAACATTCTAAAGGCAGAGTTACTGTTACATAAACTCATCAAAAAGGAAAAATTCCTGATCAGCTCATTTTACCTTGGGATCCCATGAATTCTCTGACTTTACAAAATGTCGTATCTTTTTTTGTTCTAGGAGGTTTTATCTCATTTGTTCCTATTTTTCTTTTTTGATACTTTCTAAAAAATTATTAATGTAAAATTATAACTTTTTAAATAATAGCTGTTTATTTTCAAAATATGTGCAGATAGTTTTCAACATTCACCCTTGCAAATCTTGTGTTTCAAATTTTTCTCCCTCCCTTCTCTTTTATCTCCTTCCTCTAAATAGCAAATAATTCAATATAGATTAAACATGTACAATTCTTCTAAATATATTTCCACATTTATCATGAAGCACAAGAAAAATTAGATCAAAACAGAAAAAAAGAGAGAAAAAAAAAAGGCAAACAACAAAAAAAGTGAAAATACTATGTTGTGATCTACAACTAGTCCCTGTAGTCCTCTTTCTGAATGCATATGGCTCTCTCCATCAGAAATGTATTAGAATTAGCCTGAATCACCTCATTGTTGAAAAGCCAAGTCCATCAGAATTGATCATCACATAGTTTTCTTGTTGCTGTGTACAATGATCATCTGGTTCTACTCACTTCACTTAGCATCACTTCATGTAAGTCTCTCCAGGTCTTTCTGAAATCATCCCGCTGATCATTTCTTATAGAACAATAATATTTCATTAAACTAATATCCTATAACTTATTCAGCCATTCCCCAACTGATGGATATCCACTCAGTCTTCTAACTACTTGTTTTGACTTCCAATTCTATTTATTGGTGTACTATGTTTTACATATCCATTAATTGATTATTAAAATGCTATTCCTTGAGTTTTTTCTTTAATTTTCTTTTCATTATCTATTGATCTTTGTCCTATTCCATTTGCTATGCTTTTTTTTTGTTTCTACTGAATTTTTTAGGTTTTTTCCCCCACACTGTTATAGGGTAAATGTGCAGAATTTCCATATGATATAAATGTGGATGGCTAATTATGGCATAGATGAATGTTCTGATTTGAGATCCTATTTATTATATCTATAAAGAAACCTGGAATTTCCTCCTTTGTGGGAAGTAGAAAGAAGGCAAGATGTAGGACTGCCATAGTTGGCTGATCTCTCACCTTTCTGTCTCCAAGAAAAATTGGACTAGAATACTATTTATGACATCAACATCTCAACTCTATAATCTAGGGTTATGATAAGGGATCAGACTAAAAGATGCTTCCTCTTATAATTCCCAATTCTCAATCAACTGTGCATTAATATACCTATTTTCCCAGAGCCTCTTCAGCATTTATAAGATCCCTTTTGAAGGATGTGAGAATTATTTAAATTTACATTTCTCCAATTATTATTGATTTAAAGCATCTTTTTTTATGTGGCTTTTGATAGTATAGATTTACTCTTCCAAAAAGTATGTGTTACAGCCTTTGATCATTGAGGAATCTAATAAATTTGAATCAGTTTCCTATATATTTTAGAAACAAAACCTTTATCAGATAAATTTGTAACACAGTGGAGCTCTTACAAAGGAGGAATATTTACTTTTAAAGACATAATCATAAAAATACATAATCTCCCTACCTCAAGAGAATTATTATTCCCCTTCACACCTTCGTCTCTGGGAAGAAGAAAGGGAATTTAGTTCAGTGTCCCTAGAGCCCAGTCCTAGTTCCAAGACCAAAACCCTCCTGTGGTTCAAGTCCAAGGTAACCTAGCTTCTCAGGGTTTTTATTCTGGGGTGACTGGCTATACTACCCCAGCCTGGATGCCCTTAGAAGGATTGTCCTGCCTGCAATTCTAACTTCAGGGTTTCCAAGGCTTTCTAACTCCTGGTCCCATGGGCATTATCTCTTGCACTTGAAATCAAGGACAAATAACTAAAGCAAAAAACCCATGTGCAGAATCAGTTAAAGAGGGGGAGCAAGGTGAAGGACTAGTCCTTTCTTCTCTCACAATATTCATGAAGCAGCCAGGAGTATAACAAGAAGTTAGCAGAAAGTAAGTGACTAGCTAGGTTCATAAGTTTTATTGATGCAAACTGATGAAAAGAATCTGTTCCAGCCTGGTCAGGACACCACAGGCTCTACGTTAAGTAACAGAGCAGTTTCAAAGCAGGGTTACACTTGCTACTTCTAATTTTAGCTGCATTGGCTTTCTTTGAACAAATACATTTTAATTTTGTTATCAAATTGTCTAAATTATTTCCTATAATCCTCTAGCTCTTGTTCTCATAGTACCATCGAATTAATTTATTATGTCACCTTTTTATTTCATAGAACCATTTAGAATTTATTTTAGTAGATAGTATGAGATGATTTATACCTAGTTCCTCATAGACTGCTTTCCAATTTCTCAATTGCTGAATATTAATTTCTTACTCCAGTGGCAGATCTTTGTTTTTTTTTTTTTAATCAAACATTAGGTGATTGAATTCTTCTATAAGATCATGATTGACTTCCCTCCCTATCTTCTTCCCTCCCATTCCCACCTTTCTTCTTTCTTTTTTCTCCCCTCCAGCCTTTTTGATTTCCACTGAAACACAATAGATTTTACTTAAGAACATCTACCCTCCACCTTCCTAGTTAAGAGTTTGTTTTGCTTAGGACTAATTCCTCCCATGAGAACTTTGGAATTGGTTGTATGACATGAGAGACACAGGCATAGGATTGCCCTTATCAGAGAAAGTTCTGTGTAATATGGGCAAAGCAGAATTGAATTAGCCCAGAAGATGCACAAAGTTCAAGAAGTTATCCCAACTATTCAAAGGGACTATTTGTGATCAACCTGTGGCAGAGCATTCCGAGCTCCTATTGGTCTGATCAGCCACAGTCAGACACAGTATAAATGCATGGTTATGTCATTTTGTTTCTCTTTGAGAACAAAGGACAACAGCCAATTAGTTCTTCCCTTAATCTATGTTCCCTCTTGTTCTTTCTTATCCTTTTTTCTTTTCCCCCGCTTTTCTGTTAGCATAAGATATC
This sequence comes from Sarcophilus harrisii, assembly GCF_902635505.1. Taxonomy (NCBI): domain Eukaryota; kingdom Metazoa; phylum Chordata; class Mammalia; order Dasyuromorphia; family Dasyuridae; genus Sarcophilus; species Sarcophilus harrisii. The sequence goes on along the minus strand of NC_045426.1, from coordinate 488,395,753 downwards.
AATTAATATACCAACATAATATATCTAATTTTGTATGTTTATGTATGTTTGTGTGTGTATTGGTATATTTGTATTTTTACTTTGTTTAGTTCAATTGGATAAGTGTTGTCTGCTTCCTCTGTCCCTTCCTCCTTGTTTGGGCAATATTCTATTTGTATATCTCTTGTGAGATAATTTCCTCCTCCCATCTTTTCTTCTCCTTCCCCTACCCTAGCTTATTCTCTTTCCACTCCATTTCTGTTTTTCTTTTTAAACAATAAAAGCATTACAAAATTATCCTCAGATCCTCTAGACTACCTCTATGACTCTTAATGTTGATAAAAGCTCTAAGAGAACACATATGTCACCCTTTCATTTTAGAATGTAAGTAGTTTGAGTGGATGCCTATCTATTGGAGAATGTCTAAATAACTTATGGTATATGAATGTTATGGAATTATTATTATTGTCCCATTAGAACCAGCAGGATGATTTCAGAGAGGCCTGGAGAGACTTACATGAACTGATGCTGAGTAAAACAAGCAGAACCAGGAGATCTGGTAAGAAGACTATACAATGATCAGTTCTGATGGACATGGCTCTTTTCAACAGTGACGTGAGAAAGATCTGCACCCAGAGAGAGAACTGTGGGGACTGAGTGTGGATTATAACATAGGACGTTCACATTTTTGTTGTTTGCTTGCATTCTGTTTTCTCTTATTTTTTCCCCTTTGGATCTGATTTTTATGCAACATGATAATTGTGGAAATATGTATAGGAAAATTGCATATATATGTATATAAATATATATATATATAACATATATTGGATTACTTGCTGTCTAGGGAAAAGGGTGGGGGGAACAGAGGAAAAAATTTGGAACGCAAGATTTTGCAAGGATGAATTTTGAAAATCTATGCATATGTTTTGAAAATAAAAAGCTTTAATAAAAAAAGATTATCTTTTTTTTTTTTTTTTTTGCTGAGGCAATTGGGATTAAGTGATTTGCCCAGGGTCACACAGCTAGGAAGTGTCTTGAGGTCAGATTTGAGCTCTTGACTTCAGGGCTGGTGCTCTATCCACTGCACCACCTAGCTGCCCCACCCCCCTGGTCCTCTTGACTTCAGGGCTGGTGCTCTATCCACTGCACCACCTAGCTGCCCCACCCCCCTCCCCACCCCCCAAAAAATTTTCTTATTCAAAACAAAACAAAACAAAACAAAAAGAATGCAAGTAGTTTATACTTTTTTAGTTGCTCCCTCAAGTTTTTCTGTTTCTTTTGACAATTGTGTCTACATTTCAAAGTTTTTTGCAAAATTTTGATCTTTTCATCAAAAATGTTTTGAAGTCTTTTCATTGACTAAACATCCATTTCCCCCCATAGGAGTTATACTCAGTTTTGCTAGGCATGTTATTCTTGGTTACAACCTATATCTTTTGCTTTCTAGAATATTGTTATTCCAAGCATTCTATTCCTTAATAGTGGTAGCTGTTAAAGTATGTATAATCCTGACTATGGCTTCTCAGTCTTATTTCTTCCTTTCTGACTACTTGCAGAATTTTTTCTTTTCCACCAGGAAGTTCTGGATTTTAGCTATATTGTTCCTGGGAGTTTCCATTTTGACTTTTCTTTCAGGAAATGACTAATGGATTTTTTTTCTATTTCAACTTTGGCTTCTGGTTCTTAAGAGATCTGGTCAGTTCACTTTTGTGATTTCTTTTCTTTTCTTTCTTTCTTTCTTTTTTTTTTTTTTTTTTCCTGAGGCAATTGGGGCTAAGTGACTTGCCCAGAGTCACAAAGCTAAAAAGTATGAAGTGTTTGAGATCAAATTTGAACTCAGGTCCTCCTGACTTCAGGGCTGGTGCTCTATCTACTGCGCCCATCTTGCTGCCCCCCCCTTTTTTTTTGAAAGGCTCTTTTTTGATAAGTGTTCAGATAGTCTAGTGATTCTTAAATTATATCTCTTCAGTCTGCTTTCCAGGTCAGTTATTTGTTTTATATGAGATATCTTTAATTTTTTCTATTTTTTCAGTGTTTTAATTATTGTCTTGTGGAGTTACTAGCTTTTATTTGGTCCATTCTAATTTTCAGGAAGTTTATTTTTGGGGTAAGATTTTTATCTGTTCTGTTAAGTTAATTCCCTTTCCAATTCTTTCTCCTATAACTAGCTATCATTTCTTTCTCCATTTTTTCCTCTCCAGGACTTTCGTTTGACTTTTAAAGTAATTTTAAAACTTAAAAAAAAAAAAAAATTATGCTTGATTGTTCCCAGGAATTTTATTTGGATTTGTATCCGAGCTATGTTTTTCTTTGAGGCTTTGCTTATTGATGTTTTAGAGTGATTCCTTTCTTCTGAAATTGTGTCTTGGTTGTCCCTGTCATCTTAAAAACCCTTTGTGGTGAGATTTTTCTTTTTTCTTTATTCATTCTTCTAGCCTACTTTCTTACTTTTTGACTTTATGTTGCAGCAAGGCTCCACATACTTTTTAAAAGAATGTCTGATTGGATCTTGTGTCCTTTGTTTTTCTAATCCTTTCTTGGTGTATTGAATGTTGTGTCATGAGTATAAGAGAGTAAAGAGAGACAAAGTGGGGAAGAGAATGGGGAGAGAGAGAGAGGCAGAGAATATGACTCATGTGACCATGGATTAGAGTTGGGAGCACTCTACTGCATGGACCTGATGGAAGTAGAAGGGTGCTTGAGTTGGGGACAGAGGACAGGGAGGAGAAAGGAGTTTGAGAGCTCAGTTTTATGAGTTTTTGGTGGGGAACAGATTAACTCTTATTTCTGCGATGTTTGAGTCATTTAACATGTCTAATTATCTCATAATTATCAACAAGACTTTGAAGTTAACATGTCTACATCATCTCAAAATTACCACTATCATTTGGTGAACTGTTAATCTGTCCTGTGGATGTTTGTGATTTGAATGGGATTTACAAGTCATAGGATCAAAGGATCTTTAGCAGTACCTGCATGATTTCTGCTAATTCAACACATTACCAGCATCTGAATTTCAGTTAATATATGATACAATTTGTCAATTGTGTTTCCTTGATCTTTGTGTTTGATTTCTAGATTCTCCTTTGAAATCTTGAAAGCCCTTTATAATGGCTATTTATAAACTTACTATACTGTTTATAAAGGGGTAAGGATGGAAAGTCAGGAAACAAGAAAAAATTTTTAACACAGTCACTATCAACTATTTCCAAAACCCTGTTGCTTCAGAGTGAAAGAGCTAAAGATTCCCCTTTAGTCTGGGATTTCTGCCCTGGTTATTTACCTACAAGTTTCAGATTAGGCTGAGAATTGAAATTGAAACTCATTCCACTTCTGGGGTCAAAATCAGATAGGAGTACTTGTGATTCCTAGATACAAGTCCTTTCTTGAGTCCTCCAAGTCACAGATCATTGGGGGGGAATGCACTTGTTAATGCATCTTTCATAAAGTTAGTGGGTTTTGTTTTTTTTTAATGGTGTGGAACCTCTTCTTGCCCTGACTCATAGATTCTTTTTGTGTTTTAATGTTCTATCCCACAATTCTTGGCTAAGCCTATCTTCAAGACAAATCTCTCTGTTTGCCTAGTTCATCCAAGACTAAAAAAATTACTTATTTGGATTTATTTCTTAATGGATTTCTATATCAGGACTTCATCAGGAACATTTTCTTGATCTTTGTGGAGGAGTTGTGGGGGAGTTCAGGTTTACATCTTCTTGTACTCTGCATTTTGGCTCCTACACCTTCAATTAATTTTCTTTTGCTAGATTAGATCTCTCCCACCATATGCTAGTGGTACAAAAAAACTATTATGAATAGTTCGCATATCTCTATCAAAGTAAGCAATAAACAAAAGTTGGGGAAATTATACAGATGAGGAGAGACCATGGAACAACACAAAAGTAAATGAACTTTTCATCTGTGAGTTAAATATGATTTTGACTAAATTGAGAAGAGAGAGTGATCTTATCAAAGGAACCCTGTTCTTAACAGAATCTAAGCTTGTAGGCGCTGTGAATCAAAGAATACAGTGTGAGCCCTAGCTTTCCCACTTCTGTGATTCCAGGAAGTTGTCTATTTCAGTACTCAAAAGTTTATGCAAGTTTCTCTGTAGTTCATTCCATTAAGTGTCCTTCAACAATCTGAAGACATGTCTCCCTTACTTATATCATACAGGTCTTTTGGTCAATCAGGAATTTCATCCATTTATACTGATGTAGTACTGCTTAAAGCATAGAATGTCACAGAAACTGCCCTGGGTGAAAATGATTCACTGTTTCCCATTTTCATTATTAGTTTGTGTCTTACTATGGTTTTCTTTTTAAATAAATTATCATCTTAAATATCCTGGTAGTAAATTTATTTTATTTGTTTTTATTAGGATTTGCATTACTTTTAGAGATGTTTCAGTTTTTATTTCTGAAGTTTTATTCTTTGAATCATTAACATTACAGAATGTCTTGTGTCAGATTTTTTCTTTGCTTTATTTGTTAGCTATTCGACAAATTATTTCTCCCTTCCTCCCTCCCTCCCTTCCTTCCTTCCTTCCTTTTTCCTTCCTTCCTTCCTTCTTTCCTTCCTTCCTTCCTTCCTTCCTTCCTTCTCCTGTGGTGTGACTTATCAAATTCTCATTCACTTTTCAATTCTCCGGGGGTACTTTTTCTCGGTCCCATTTATCTTCCTTTCTTTCAGGAATGGTGTTGGTAGCAGCAGGAGTTCTTTCAGAGGCGTCTTAGGTAGGAACTATAGCAGTTTATACTCTCCTTTAGACTACTGTTCATCTTCCAGATCTGCTTTTTGAATTGGGACTGCTCCAACTTGGGAAATAGCTATTAGTGGCATAGATCCTCAAGGATGGTCAAATAAATTATTTATGCTATGTGAAGTCCTTGTGTTAGAAGAAGATTAGCCATTAAAGATAAATCACTATCCTTACTTTCCCAGTCCAGCAGGTTTTTAACAACAACAACATTTATATAGGGTTTACTATGGGTCAGGCATTATGCTAAGCTCTTTGCAATTACTATATCATTTGACCCTCATAATAACTCTGGGAGATAAATCCTGTTATCCTCATTTTATAGAGGAGTTGAGCAATTTGCTTAATGTCACACAGCTGTATATGAGCTTGGATTTGAATTCAGACCTTCCTGACTCTAGAGCTCTATTCTATGGACCTCTGAAAAATTTCAAAGGCATTACACAAACCTAAAGTTAAAAATATGTACATATATATATTTCCATTTCTAGAAGTTTGTTTTCTAGTCATCCTTTCATGAAAAGAGTATATGCCCTTTTTGATTTCCTTCACAGGCTAATTGTACTATATTTCAAAGTCCCATTCTTTTTGTACAGCAAAATAACTGGACATGTATACTCATATTGTTTTTAATTTATACTTTAACATATTTAACATGTATTGGTCAACCTGTCATCTGGGGGCTCTGAGGGTGGGAGGAAGGAGGGGAAAAGTTGGAACAAAAGGTTTGGCAATTGTCAATGCTGTAAAATTATCCATGCATATAACTTGTAAATAAAAAGCTATTAAAAAAAAAAAAAGAGTATATGCCCTTCAGGGTCCGAATGGGTGCCTATCACTGTACTTTCCACCTGAGAAAGCAGGTTAGATACTGAGGATCACCTTTTACCTCCTAGCACTTAGCAAAGTGCCCAGCACATAGTAGGTATCAAGAAATGTTTATTGACTGACTGAATGACGAATGGTCCTGCTTATGAATGGTCTTCAGCACTCTATAATCCCATTGGAACTGTACATCTCTCTTCCTAGACAAATACTAGATCTCTGGTTCTATAAGAATAGCACGTTTCAGTGAGAGTTTTAGAAATGCTAAGGTTCAGAACAAGCTGAGCTCAGGAATGAATGTTAGTGTAGACTACAAGTCCAAGAGGAGAGATAGAATTGGAAGTGTCCCAAAGCCACATGAAATTGGAGCCTTTCTTCCTCTTTTTTCTGGATCCATCCTCAATGATCTTTAAACAACCTAAGTCATGCAGACTGAGAGACTAATCAGAAATTGCTGTGTCAGGTATCTTTAGCAAGGGGTTAGAGCTCATAACCAGCTTCATGGAAAGTGTTCCAGTTCATCTTCAACACAGTAAGAATAACAAAAACAGCTTTTTATTTTTAAATTATGTTTCAAGTAAAGGGAAGGTCCAATAAAGGACATGACCATTTCCTGGTGTATTTGGGATGATGTCACTGAAGAGATGATAAACTATTTCACATCCGTTTTCTCCATCAGGAAAGAATAGTAGTTGGGCTGGAAGCATAGAAAGAGCATAACTAATAGAAGTATTATTGCTGGGAGAAGTGAGGAGATGGAGAGGCATCAAAGTGATATTTTAAAATGTGTATTAATGATTTGGCTGAAAGCACTGGCAGCATGGTTGTCAGATTTGTACATGACATAAATATGGAGAAATATCTATCTCATTGAATGACTGAGTTCAGATTTTAATCTGAATTGTCAAAGTAGTTCCCTTAGAGTACTGTGGCATAATTAAGCAACAAGATGAAATTTAATAGGGATAAATGTGAAATTCTATGTTTAGAATTAAATATAATCTGTAGAAACTTCTTAGAGTCCTTTGGAGAGAAAGGAAATCTCCTCAGCTAATACTTGTAGAAATTAATTCTGATTATTCGCTGGAAGATCTAATATTGAAGCTAAAGCGTAAATGTTTTAGCCACAGTACTCATTAGAAAAGGCCCTAATGTTGGGAATGATTGAAGGCAAAAGGAAAAGGGGATGTCAGAAGATGAGGTGAATAGACAATGTCATGGAAATAACAAACATGAACTTGGACAGACTTTGAAAGATAGTGGAAAACAGAAGAGACTAGTTTGCTATGGTCTATGGAGTCAGGAAGAGTCAGGCATGATGGAAGAATAACAACATAATCCATGGCCTAGAATGCCAGTTCTGGTTTTACTTAACCCAAGTTCAGTCTTGAGGGTCTTTTTACTTCTGGTTTGTGCCCTCACCCCATATTTTCTTCCAGGGTATATCAATTTATTCCAACCAGTGTTTTCCTTGAGATAATTAGAATGTGTCATATCTAGATCTTTCCAGAAACAGTTTAAGGGCTCTCAAATCCTTTATAAGAATTGAAGTTATCTATATCCCAAAGAGATTATAAAGAAGGGAAAGGGACCTGTATGTGCACGAATGTTTGTGGCAGCCCTTTTTGTAGTGGCTAAAAACTGGAAACTGAATGGATGTCCATCAGTTGGAGAATGGTTGAATAAATTGTGGTATATGAAAATTATGGAATATTACTGTTCTGTAAGAAATGACCAACAGGATAATTTCAGAAAGGCCTGGAGAGACTTACATGAACTGATGCTGAGTGAAATGAGCAGGACCAGGAGATCATTATATACTTCAACAACAATACTATATGATGACCAGTTCTGATGGATCAGGCCATCCTCAGCAACGAGATCAACCAAATCATTTCTAATGGAGCAGTAATGAACTGAACTAGCTATGCCCAGAAAAAGAACTCTGGGAGATGACTAAAAACCATTACATTGAATTCCCAATCCCTATATTTATGCACACCTGCATTTTTGATTTCCTTCACAAGCTAATTGTACAATATTTGAGAGTCTGATTCTTTTTCTACAGCAAAATAACGTTTTGGTCAGGTATACTTATTGTGTATCTAATTTATATTTTAATATATTTAACATCTACTGGTCATCCTGCCATCTAGGGGAGGGGGTGGGGGGGGAAGAGGTGAAAAATTGGAACAAGAGGTTTGGCAATTGTTAATGCTGTAAAGTTACCCATGTATATATCCTGTAAATAAAAGGCTATTAAATTTAAAAAAAATTAATTAAAAAAAAAAAAGAATTGAAGTTATCAGCAACAAGATTATACAATGATCAATTCTGATGGACATGGCCCTTTTCAACAATGAGATGATTCAGGTCAGTTCCAATTGTTTAGTGATGAAGAGAGCCATCTACACCCAGAGAGAGGACTGTGGGAACTGAGTATGGATCACAACATAGCATTTCACTCTTTTTTGTTGTCATTTGCTTGAATTTTATTTTCTTTCTCATTTTTTTGATCTGATTTTTCTTGTGTAGCAAGATAATTGTATATATATATATATATGTATTCCTACTTTGAATTGAACATAAATTTTTATCATGTTTAATATATATTGAATTACATGCCATCTAAGGGAGGGGATGGGGGTAAGGGAGGGAAAATTGCAGCACAAGGTTTTTCAGGGGTCAATGTTGAAAAAATTATCTTTGCATATGTTTTGAAAATAAAAACTTCAATAAAAATATTTAAAAAAAAAAAGAATTTAGGCTATCAATACACTAAAAAGGGGGCAGACTTTATTCCACTCAAGAGAAAACAGGAAACACAAAGGACTCATACCTATTCTGAAAGGTAATTCTCCTTCCTCTCTAATGAATGGAGACATTGCCCATTGTCTTGGCTTATGTCTTGCCATTGGTCTCCCATGAGTCTGCAGGAAGGTAAGGCTAATGACTTTACACAAACCTGCCTCACTTCAATACAATTCATTTGCAAGACATCTTTTATTGTCATTGGTCCAACAAAAATAAATTCTCTCAGGGACCTATATGATCCTCTAGATCTATAATTCTTCCTTGTGTCTGAGGCATTCCTAGGAGGAAAGACATTTGGGACTTAATAATCACCCATCTTCCTCCACTGAGCCCATTTCTTCCTACATATCAGAACAGTTCTCTAGACTTATAGAACTATTCTATGGTTGATATCCCTATGGAAGGACAAAGTATGGAAGATTTCTAAATAATCAGCCATTTCTTTCTTGACTTCCTTTGGACCTAACAGTATAACTTTTTATAGGGAAGGCTAAGTAGCAGTGGATAAAGTGTCTGGCCTGGAGGTAGCAAGATTCATGTTCCTGAGTTCAAATATAATTTCAGACAATTACTAGTCACTAGTATGACTCTAGGCAAGTCATTTAACCCTATTTGCTGAAGATGAGCTGGAGAAGAATAAATGGCAAACTATTCTAGCATCTCAGCCAAAAAAATCTTAATTGAGTCATGAAGAGGTAGATATGATTGAACAATAACAACATTTCAATCTTAAGATTTAGACATATTTTCATCAAGCTTGCTCTCAATTGGTGTGTAAATTTTTATCATTAAAAAGTGTATACAGGAAAATATGGGTCTTGGTCTTATTTTGGTAATAATGTTTGGGATTTTTCCCTCCTGACTGCTACATCCTTCCCTTGGCAAACTTTGAGAATTAATCCTTTAATGTCCTCAAATGTCCAAAAAAATATCCTTCAGTACAGAAGTCATATGGATACTTTTTCCAAATCCAACTGCTTTCCCTATTCTTATTTTCTTCCCCATTTCTACTTCTTTTATAAGCATACCTGATACTTTCATGTTAAAGTTCAAATGTGGCAGTGCTAATGTCAGGAAAAAAAGAGTTTCTTACCAAAAAAATTTTGCAAATCTTTTCCCTTTTTCAATCTGTTTTTTTTTTTTCTTCCTATTTTATCCTTAAATACCCTTAGGATGACTTTGATTAGTTGAATTTTTCACCAAGTTTTTTTAAGTTGTTTTTTTCCCTTCACTAATTCTTATCATTTCATTATGTGGAATTGATTATAATCTTCTATCATTTATTTCTGTGAGATTTTACAAATAAGCATATACCAGTTTGTCTTTGGCTACCATCTCTGTTCCCTCAGTAAATAAGTCAAGTGTTTGTTGCTATTTAAACACTTTTGGTTTCCTCCTTAAGGCAAATGTTTTACCTAAATTTAAATTTTCTGTGAAATTATTGTAATCTATGTACAACTCCAAATTGTACAAACTTTTTCTCAATAGTATTTTATTTTTCCAATGACATGTAAAGATAATTTTCAACATTCATTTTTGTAAGATTTTGAGTTCCAAATTTTTGCTCCCTTTCTCCCTTACCGCCCCCTTTCCCAAGATAGCAAGTAATCAGATATAGAATATGTGCACAATCATTTTGAACATATTTCTATATTTGTTGTGTTGTGAAAGAAAAATCAGAACAAAAGGGGAAAAAAAAAACCATGAGAAAAAAAGTAAACCAACAAAAATGGTGATCCATATTCAGTCTTCATAGTTCTTTCTCTGGATGCAGATGGCATTTTCCATCCCAAGTCTATTGGAATTGTTTTAGATCACTATATTGCTGAGAAGAACCAAGTCCATCACAGTTGATCATTACATAATGTTGCTACTATTGTATATAGTAGTACTTCTGTTCTGCTCACTTCACTCAGCATCAGTTCATATAAGTCTTTCCAGGCTTTTCTGAAATCAGTGTGCTCATAATTTCTTATTGAACAATATTCCATTACATTCATATGCCATAACTTATTAAACCATTTCTCAACTGATGGGCATCCACTCAATTTCCAATTCCTTGCCACTATAAAAAGAACTGCTACAAATATTTTTTTTTACATGTGAGTCCTTTCTCTTCTTTTATGATCTCTGTGGGATACAGACCCAGTAGTAATATTGGATCTAAGGCCTTTATGGGCCTTTGGGCATATTATGGGCAGTTGTTAAGTTTCTGGACCAATATTCCTGGAGAAAAGAGGAGTTCCTTCACAACACCAATTTTCTGAATTAAATAGAGATGTTTAAGGACCATAAGAGAATCAAATAGAGATGTTTAAGTAGATGGAATCAAAAAATAAACAAGAGAGAGTCATGCTGTGGAGAAGTAATGCAGGGCCCTTGAAGTCTTCATTCTTACTATGACTTATTGCTTTTCTTGTTCAACAGTTTCAGGTGTGTCCCACTCTTTGTATCTCCATTTGGGATTTTCTTAGCAGAGATCCTGGTGTGGTTAGCCATTTTCCCCTTAAGTTCATTTAACACTTTATCCCCTGTGCCATTTAGCTGCCCATTGATTGAGATAAGTTTTCATTTAATCAGTATTTGTAAAATTAGTTCAGTTGCATATGACTGGACAAGTAAGTCATAGCTTCTTTCTGCCTCAGTTTCCTCATCTGTTAAATGAACTAGAAAAGGAAAGGAAAAACCACTGCAGTATCTGTCAAGAAAAACCCTAATACAGTCATGAAAAGTCAGATAGGAATCCAACAACAGCAGCTTAAAGGTTATAAATAATACAGGTGAGACAGCACTGTATAGTAGAAAGAATACACATTTGACCCACACCAAATAGTGTTATTGTTATTCAGAAAAATGAAGCTGGAACTTAGCCAAAGTTTCTTCTGTTCCTAATCTTTTGAAGTCTTACTCTCTTCCTTCTATTGGAGGATATGGTGACAATGGCCTTCTTGCCATTCTTCACATAGAACAATCTTTCTTTCTCCATGTCTTTCACTGTCTGTTCTTCATGCCTGGAATTCTCTCCCTACCTCTTTCTGCCTCTTGGCTTCCTTGAAGTCTCAGCTAAAAATCCATCTTCTATAAGAAATATTTCTTCATTCCTTTTCTTTCCGAGAAAAGGAATTTCCAATTGAAGTTATCTAGTTATTTGCACATTGTTTCCCTCATTAAATTGTGAGCTCCTGGACAACTGAGTGTTTTTGATTTTCTTTGTATCTCCAGGAAGTGTTTGACACTTAGATACTTAATTAAAGTTTATTGATTAATTGGTTTTATAGAGAAAAGACATTTGGTTAAGAACATAGATAACCTTGGCACATAAGCACTTAATAAATGCTTGTTGACTTGATCATATCAAAATGACACTAGCAACTTTCTGAACCTGTTTTCTTCAAGTACAAAATTGGGATATTACCTCTCAGGAAAGTGTTTTGCAAATCTTAAGAATGTTAAATAAATGCATGTTGTTATTGCAAAGTGAGGGGAGAACTAATGCTTTGGAACGGAAAGGTTGAGGTGCCTCTGAATTTCTAAAGATTGGGATGCAGTGAAATGCAAACGGTTAAAATTAATGAAGATGAATGCCAAATCCTTCCCTTCCCTTTAAAAAAAAAATCTGTGTACAATATTTCAGAGTCTGATTCTTTTTTGTACAGCAAAATAACGGTTTGGTCATGCATACTTATTGTGTATCTAATTTATATTTTAATGTACTTAACATCTACTGGTCATCCTGCCATCTGGGGGAGGGGGTGGGGGGCAAGAGGTGAAAAATTGGAACAAGAGGTTTGGCAATTGTTAATGCTGTAAAGTTACCCATGCATATATCCTGTAAATAAAAGGTTATTAAATAAAAAAAAATAAAAAATAAAAATAAAAAAAAATCTGTTCTGCAAGTATGGGACGGAGCAGGAGAGAGATTCAGTTCAGTAGCAGTATACATGAGAAAGGACACTTAACCTTAATTCAATGCATGGCTGATCAAACAGCTAACCGAGTTAACGTATTGCAGGAAAACGCTAATATATTTTTCCTTTTTTTAAAAAAAAAAAAATTTGCGATTGCATTGCAAAGGTCAGAGACTTTTCACCTGAAAGAAAACCCATGCCATAAACTTGGGAACGTTTGCTTTGGATCCCCCCCACCCAAGCTTGGGACAAGCCCAGCCCCAGCTCCTCAAACAGCGCACGAAATGGTTAGATTCTCAGCCTTCCCTCGCTGAAGAGATGCACTCGGGAAGAGGACATGCCCACGGTCTCCATTTCAATATACTGGTCTCTTTACCCGTTTCCCACGTGGGTGCCCGGCAACTCGACCCTCCCCCCTTTCCCTCCCCCATAATTTTAGGTTGGAGAACGCCCTTTCGAGTCGTCCCCTGTGACGTCACAATCCCGATTGTTCTTCAGGGCCAATCAGCAAGGCCGATTTTCAGGGAAACCCGGGAGGGGGTGGAGGTGGCGCTCAGAGCGCGTGCGCGCGTCCTTCGCGTGGCTATATAAACATGGCCGGCGCAGCGACAAGCAGCTGCCGCTCTGCTGATAAGTAGGAGGCTTTACGTTTAAGTCCGGGGTTTTTCCCCCCCTTTTTTTTTTTTTTTTTTTTTTTTTTTTTTTCCTCCTTTTTCTTTTCTTTCCTTCTTTTTAAAGTTTGCCTCTCTCCTCCGTCCCTGTCGCCTTGTATATTTTTCCTTTGGTGCGCGCGCGTGGGTATCGGTCAGCGGCGGGGGGTGACTGGCCGGGCAGCGGGACCACCGCGGCCGGTGCACAAGTTTGGGCCCAGGGAGAGCCGGAGGGCGAGTGCCGCAGCATGAGCCGGCGGCGCGGCGCGGGCTCGGGATCTTGCTGAGGCTCCGGGCCGTCCGGCCGGCGAGCGGGGGACAGCCCCACGTGGAAGCGCTGGGGCGAGGGCGGCGGGAGCATGGGCTTCCTGGCGGCGTGTCCGCCGCGGCGCTGAGCGGCCCCCGGGCTATCCTCGTGGGACTGGGGCTTCTCCGCCCCGCCGGCCCCTGACTTCTCTACAGCGGACCCGGGGACTCTGGCTCGCTATGCTGTGGAGCTCGCCCAGTGCTGGAGCCGGGAACCGTTCACGAAGCTTCTGCCCTCCTCTCCCCCATGAGCAGCAGCCCTGCGGCTGCCGCTGCAGCTGCAGCTGCCTCGGTCAGGGGGATGCCCGCCGGCCTTTCTGAACAAGGTGCCGCCGCCGCCGCCGCCGCTTCCTCCCCGACGGGGCTCGGCGTCCCCGGGACGGTGACCATGGCCCCGGCTCTTTTGACCAATGGGAGTGTCCAAAGCCACCTCCCTCCGGCCGCCAGCAGCGCGCTCCCGTCATCGCTGAGGAGCACCCCAGCGCCCCTGAACACCAAGGCCCCCGTAAATCTCAACCTGGTGACCGCAGCATCCCAACCGCTGGTGAAGACGGCCCCTCTGGGGGCCCTAGTGACCAAACTGGCCACTGTCAATACTGTTCCCAAAGCCAACCCCGGTCCCAGGCTGCCCGCTCCCCAAGTTGTGACCGCGAAAGCCCCCAACACCACGACGATCCAATTGCCTGCCAATTTCCAGCTCTCACCTGGTAAGTTTTCAGCCCCCCTCCCCCGGCCATAATTACGCGAGTGGCATCTGTGATGACCTAGGAAAGGTTATATGGATGGGGCCCCTCCTTCCTCCGCCCGACTCTGGGGCTCACTCTTCCTTTACAAGTATGTGTCAGAAACCTACCTGGGGACCGCTCCTAAAGGACCTGACCCACACTCAGAGTTGGCAGGATTTTATTTGAAAAAGCATCAGAGCCTCCTGGTAAACCTGGGTTTCATTACACATCTGAAGCATCTTCCCCCCCCTCCCCCCCTTTTATTTTTGAGTCATTGCTGTATCTATTTATTTTTTTTCTTGCTACGATTCTGGAAGAAGATATTTTCACCAAGTGACTCAGTGAAAGCTGAGGCAGTTTTGGCAGCAAGGCCTTAGTGGTGATTCCTGGGAGATAGATGGGTGCGCTGCATAGGATCAAATATATAAGCCATTTAAAGTTCCTTTGGAGAAGCCGTTTCACTCCGCTGCTTGGGGAGAGGGTGTTCCAAAGGTTCTCATTTGCAATGGATGAGAGAGAAGTGCACATTTCCCTGCTGGTTTCCCTTGCTCTTGTTATTTACAGGGCTTTGCTTTGATCCTTAATTTATGATAGCAATGTTTACATCACACAGCCCAAATGACCTAGTTCATAAAATAGAACCAAAGGTCTAGAATGATCAAAAAGTAGTTTGAAAATGCTTCCGTTGTGTTTTAAGGCATGTGCATTTTATCTTTTATTCATAATAGAAAGAGTGTTTTTTGGAATCAGTTTTTAGCTGCATTTGAAAGTGTTACTTTGTGTTTTTGTGAAATCATCTCACCTTTCAGAAGATTTCAAGACTGGGGACTGGCATGACTTCATAGTTTTTACCCTCCCTACTGGTTAGGTAGGAAACAGCTGCTAGCTATTTACTGGTTGGGGAAAAAGTGGAGGTGGAATTCTGAATTGGAGGGTTCAGATAGGCTTTATCTAGTCAGATTCCCCCTTCTACTCTTAGGAAGATAATCCTGTGTTCCTATTTTTCCTTTGTAGAAACCTTTGTTCCACTATTAAATGACTTGCCCAGAGGCAAGAACATAAAGTATTTGGTTTAGAGTTCCTTAAAGGGAGGGATAGTCCAGTTTTTGTCTTTGTAGCCCCAGCACTATTCTCTAGTGGATTGAGAATTGATTTAGAAGTCAGAAAGGACTGGGTTCAAGTTCTGCCTTTTGTATTTTGTGACCTTTGGCAAACACATAGGCTTAACCTCTTATTTTCTCTGATAAGACTTAATTTAAAGTCTTATTTTCTCTGATAAGACTTTAAATTGAGAAGTTATATACTGGATCTGTATAGGAAATTTCTGATATTGATGAAATCCCAAACCATCCCTGTCTCCTGAGCATCTTATTGTAGGAGCTTAAAGTTTGATGCATTTCATTACTAAGAATATGCCTATAACAGATATTTAAGTTGAATCATCTTGCTTTTCTTTGGCCAAAATAATTTTTGTGAAATTTAAATGAACCACATCTGTTTTCATTTGGAGAAATTTTTATCTGTCAGCTTAGTAAAGTTCTGTATAATAAAGGCGATAGATGAACAATTGATCCAAACAATGCAGTATCCTGTGTTAAACTTGTTTGGCATCATACATTGGTTCTGAAATCCATGGGAAAATATTCCTCCACATAAAAGCCCCTCCCCCATCTATAACTATATCAAGCTTATTATTGTATGCTTGTCCATTTACCCTGCTTTTGGTTTTAAAATTTAATTTCTGGAACAAGAGGTTTGGCAATTGTTAACGCTGTAAAGTTACCCATGCATATAACCTGTAAATAAAAGGCTATTAAATTTTTAAAAAATACATAAATAAATAAATAAATAAATAAAAATAAAAAAATAAAATTTAATTTCATTCAACAAATATTTAGTTCCTACTGTGGATGCTAATACTGGGGATGCTAAGAGCCTCAAGTAGCTTGTGTTTAATAGGGACGGTATTACATATGTGCAGGTAATTTGAGACTACATTAATCTTGTGGGGATCAAGAAGGACTTTACATAGGAATTGGCAATTTAGCTGAAGGAGCTCCAAAGAAAGCATTCTAAGGCAAGTTGAGAGAGTACATTCTGGATCTGGGAGTTATCTTGTGGTGGACTGGAAAACAATGGATAGAGAATTTAATAATAATACTTAATAGCTAGTATTTCTGAAGTGCTTTAACATTCACAAAATGCTTTATATACATAATTTTACTTGATTATGACAAACAATCCAGTGACAACAGGTGTTATTATCTTTGTTTTTATCAAGGAGGAAACTGGAAGCTCAGAGATGTTAAATGATCTTCTTAGAATCCCATACCAGAACTTAAAAAGTCTTCCTGACTCAAGACATTGATCTCTCCATTACACCATCTAACTGGCTAATAACATGACATTTAATAAGGATCAAGTTGAAAATTCGTATACTTGAGTTCCAAACATCAACTTCAAGTGCAAGATGGGGAGAGGGGTGGGTAGAGAAAGATCTGGCGATTTCAGTGGTACACAAACTCAGGATGAATGAGTCAGCAGTGTAGTATGGCTCCCTCAAAAAAGTTAATGTAATTTTTGGCTGCCATTAAGAGGTAATGTTCAATATTAGGGAAGTTCTCGTTAGACTGTGTCTTGAAATATTATATTGAGCCTAGCCATTATATTTTAGGAAAGACCTTGATAAAACTCGAAAGTATCCAGAGCCAGTTATTCAATCTATAAGCATTTATTAAACTTCTATGTCCAGTGTACTGGGCACTGACTGTACTATCCACTAGGGACACAAAGAAGATAAAAGAAAGCTTCAGCGATTATTCCCCATGAGACTGTGGTAGGAGCTGGGGATGTTTAGCTTGGAGAAAAGAAAGCTTAAAGGTTACAGTGTAGCTGTCTTCAAGTATTTGAAAGTTAATCAGAGATTTGTCCCACTTGGCCTCAAAAGGTAAAAGAAAGAACCCTGACTAGGAGTTATAAAAAGGACCATTTAGGTTTGAGATAAGGAAAATCTTCTTTGTAGTTAACCAAAAGTGGAATGAATTGTTATACCTGGATTCTTGTTTAGGAGTGGACTGGATTGTATGTTCTCTGAGCGAGATTCAATATAACTATGAGTTTCTGAGAATACAGAGTTTGGTGAATACTTTGACAGGAACGTAATATATATGAAGCAGAGTGAAATGAGATAAATCTGGAAAAATTGTTTGTAACCAGATAGTCAAGGGCTTATTTTATTTTTATCTTAGCAGTAGGGAACCACTAAATATGTTTGAGCAGGGGAATGACATGGGCACACTGGTGCTTGAAGAAGATTATATTGGCAGCTATGTGAAGGATGAATTGGAGAGGAGAGAGAGACTGGAAGCAAGGGATTCAGTTGGGAGGTTATTAACATTAGTCTAGGTGATGAAATGGTTGGAATTGAACTTGTGATTGTGTGTATGGAGAGTACACAGTGGATCCTGGAGATATGGAGATAGAAATCATAAAATTTGGCAATTGATGAATATGATGGAGTGAGAGAAAAGTAAGAGTGCAAGGATGACTGAGATTGTCAACCTCAGTGATCAGAACTGTTATGCTGCCATTAAATAGAAGGACCAGAATTAAGAGTGCCTTGTATTGGTGGATGCTGTACTTTTAAATAAATCTATTTTAAAGAAAACAGGAGATAACAGGATAAAAATTTTTATTTTTATTTCAAGGGTAAAATTTTTGTATCGATGCAGTTTTGTTTTTTTTTTTTTTTTTTGGTTGTTTTAATGTTAACTGAAACAGGGAAATTTGTTGGAGGAAAATTAGTTTAGAAAGGTATATAATGAATTTTATTTTGGACATTTTGAATTCAATATTTTGTTGACAACCAAGTTGTAATGGCTAGAAGGCATTTGGTACTGTGAGACTAGAGGTTGAAGGTGTTTAGAGCTAGCAAGCTCTCTCTCTCTCTTTCCGTGTGTGTGTGTGTGTGTATATATATATATATATATATATATATATATATATGGATTTAGGAATTTTATAGGCATAGAAGGTGGTGATCAAGCAAAGGGGAGTGAGAAAGCTCAATCTGTTAGATAAAAGATCCAGAAAAGAACAATGTCTATAAACAGAATATTCAGAAGAAAAGGCTTGTTTAAGTTCTCAGAAGCTATAATTAGGTCAAGAAGGATAAGAATTTAGGTTGATAAGTGAATGTGAGGGAAGGAAATGAAAGCCATTGGTTAGTGTTTTTCTGTTTTGTTTTGGCAATTAAATGAAAAAGAAAATAATGTAGACTTGGGAGAAAGGCTTAGGGTTAAGGAGCTACTAAATAAGGAGAGATTTGAATATGAGAAGAAATTGTTTTTGAGGCCGTCTCCTAGACTAGATTGAGATAGGGGCTCAAAAGTAGATGGTCAGGAGGAAAGGGGTTCTTTGACTTCCATAGAGAATACAGAAAAAGAGAAAGGAATAAGGGAAGCTGGGCCTTAATTTTTCCCATGAGCAATCTAGTCCAATATAAAATACCATTTATTTTGCCAAGATATATTGGATTATTTGAATCAACTTCTCCACTTTATTTAGCATTTTTATTGATCAACCCACTCCAATTATTGCTTGACTAAATTTACAGGAACAAAATACAAGGTCATATAGATACAAATCTTTCTAAATAATGCATGTGCTTCACTTAAATCCCTCATTGTTTTGTTGAAAGGGGAAAAAAAAAATTGAATTTATACAATCCATTTTAAATATTTGTTAAGGAATAGGGGGAACAGCTCTGTATAATAGTATTTTGGAGACAAATGGATTATTGGATTCATAAGGGGCACAGCCAATCTGAAGTATAGAATATTTTATGGTAATAGGCCTAAAAGAGTGATATTGAAAGCCTTTTATAATGGGGCTTCAGCTTACAGAAGTTTGTATTTAATTCCCCAAAGCATCTGGAAACCACTGAATTTTCTTTAGTAGGGGAAATGACCTGTGCTTTAGGACTAACATTTTGGCTTGCAGCTTTATGGAGGTTAAACTGGAGAGGGGAGATAACTGTAACCAGGGAAACCAGTTGGGAGACTGTTTCATTAGTTGAGGTGAGAGATGATGATGACTAAACTAGTTTGGCTGTATCACAAATAGAGGGAAGGGGGGCTAGTGTAATTTGTTGAAAAAGAAGAATTATTAAAATTTGTCAACTGAGTGATTAAGGCTGAAGAGTTGAAGGTTGTCCTAGGTTGTGAACCTGGGTGACTGGAAAGGATGATGGTAGAATCAAATTAGGAGAAAGGATGGGCTTTGAGAACAAGGTGACTAGTTATATTTCAGACAATGTTGAGTTTGAGATGTATATGGGATATCTAGGTGAAGATCTTTAGCAGGCACTTGAAGATACATGGGATTAGAGCCTAGGTGAGAGGTGAAGATCAGCTATCAAGTCTGATTATCCATATGTATAAATATCTCTGTTTATTTCTATAAATAGAGATAGTGATAGATGTACATATAGGTCTATAGAAATTTTTTCCTGTTTCTAGCATCTAATACCCTTGAGCATGTTATGCTTTTAATTCACAATTAAAATGCAGTTCAAGAAATAAAAGAATCTGTGTTGATGACTACCAAATACAGATGTAGAAATTGGGAGATTTGAACTCAGAAGGAAAGTTAGATCTGAAAAGAGTTTTGGTAACCATCCCTCATAGGGGTGACAAAGCTATATCAAATACTAATAGACGTGGTGGTCAAGAGATTTACTATAGTGTGAGTTTTAGGAGAAAAATGAGTTGTTTTGGACATGTTGAATCTGAGGTACTAAGAGGAGTTAATTGGATTTTCAATATATCTTATTTAATGGATTAGTGAAGCTAAGTTATTGGAATATTAATGCATATGGCTTTAAAAAGCATCTTGTTCTAGTCTTTCTGTTTTTAATGTCTTAATGAATTACATTATTTATACCAAAATTATTTTTCAATAATTTCTATCACCCGACAACACAAAAGAGATAAAGTGAAACTCATATACTAGAAATGGCAATTTGTAATATTCATAAACAGTAATCCCCCACCTCTCTATTTAATAAAAATGTGCTCCCATATGCCACCTGGAATCCATATTTATAATTCCATTTGATCTAATCTCTGTTGCCCTCAAATGCTCTCTTCACTTACATTATTTTAGCATTCATACTGTCCTGGTTCTGCTTTCTTCACTTTGCAATAATTCCTTGTACTGAGATGAGGGAGATACATTTCATTATCTGTTCTAGGATTATTTATTGGGTTTTTAGCTACTCTCAGAAATGAATTTCTTTTAGTTATCTTGTCATTTTCTTTGAAATCATTGGGTATCTTCTAATTTTGCTTATTTTATTGTTAAGTTTATGCAAATCTTTTTATGTTTTTGAATTTTTCATTCATAATTTCCTAATGCATCCCATTACAGCATTTCCTAATTAGTAGGTGACCACTTTGTTTCTAGTTCTTTGTGTCTACAAAAAGTGCTGTGATTACTATTTTGGTATATATAGAACCTTTAATTTTTAGATATTTTGGAGTTATACCCAATAGAGGAATTGCTTGGTCAAAAGAGTATAAACATTTTAGTTTATTCTAATTCCCAATTGTTTTCTATATTAGTAACAGTAAATTAATGTTCTTCTTTCTTTTCTTTTCCTTTCTTTTCTTTTTTGATGAGGTAATTGGGGTTAAGTGACTTGTTCTAGGTCACAAAGCTAGCATGTGGTAAGTGTCTGAGGCCACATTTGAACTCCTGTCCTCTGACTCCAGAGCTGATGCTCTATCCACTGGGTCATCTAGGTGCCCCTATGTGTTCCTGTCTTCTAACAACCCTTGAAGCACTGACAGTTTTAGTTTTTAATTGGCTGCTTATGAAATATCCCAATTGTGTTAATTTGCATTTTTAGTGATTTTGTGTATTTTTAAAAATGGTTGTTGATTGCCTTCTTTTGAAATTCTTTTTATATCTGTTGGCCAACTATTTATTGGGAAATGCCTCATAGTCTTGTCAAGTCTATATAAATACTGGAGGTTAGATTTTTTTTTTTTTAAACATGACAATGTTGAATATAAAGACTCTTTCCCCCAATATAGATTCTACTCCTAATATCATTAATTTTGTTCATGCAAAAAGCCTTTTTAAATTTTAAATAATCAAAGCATTGTTCATTCTTTTCTTAATCAGAGTTGTAAAGTGTACCTTCTTCCATTTAGTTGTTTTTTTTTTTTTGGGGGGGGGGGGGGGGTTAGGTCTTTTCCACACTTCCTTTTCCCCTCAATCTTAAAAAGCACATATAGGACTTGATTTTTAAAACTGAATAATAAAAATGATAATAGCTAGTACTTTATAAGGTTTGCAAACTACTTTATATGTGTTAGCATATTTGATCTTCATAACCATTTAGTGAAGTAGATGCTATTATTATATTCATTACAACAGGGGAAACAAGTTGAATTTTAGTGACTTGCTTAGGGTCATATAGCTAGTGCTTTCAGATAAGCTTTGAACACAGACTTTCCTGACAAAATTCAGGACCATATCTACTGTGTCTCTCAGCTGCCTGAACTCATGACTTGCATGTGTTTTAGCTCATGGCAAGAAAGTCTTGCAATTGTATTGTGTGTGAGGAGGGGTTGTCTGAACCTATAAGCTGTCCCTGATACTTGATTGGGATAATCAGGACTTAATTGAGTCTACCTGTTCAGGGATCATTGGGTATTCTGAGCTTGCTTTTAGTGGCAAACTGTCCTTGGGAGATTATTCAGTATAGATTGGATTGATTGTATATGGGTAATTTATTGCATGCATGATAGGCAGTGGGGACAGTGGTCTCTTTTTGTTTTTTGAGTCTTAGATGAAAATAATTGTCTTGTGTAAGCCTAAATTTTTTTTTTTTTTGCTTATAATAAACCTACTTAAAAACTATAAAATAGTGGCTAATACTGCCATTATACAGAAGGAAATATACAATAAACATTTAAGCACATACTATGTGCTGCCTGGCACTGTGCTAAAACTGGGGAAACAAAAACGGGCAAAATATAAGCTTTGACAAGAATTTGGATGCCCATCAGTTGATGATTGACTGAATAAATTATGATATATGGAATAGTATTCTATAAAAATGAGTAGGCTGATTTCAGAAAAAAGCCTGGAAAGACACAAACTGATAGACTTAAGGGAACAGAACCAGAACACTGTACACAGTAACAGCATAATTATGTGATGATTGACTGTGGTGATCCAAAACAATTGCAATAGACTTGAGATAGAAAATGCCAACTGCCTCCAGAGAGAGAACTATAGAGACCGAGTGTGGATCAAAGCATAGTATATTCACTGTTGTTTGTTTTTTCTTTCTCATGGATTTTTCTCTTTTGGTATAATTTTTCTTGCACAACATGACAAATATGAAATCTTTTTAAAAAGGATTATATGTGTTTATATTAGATTGCTTGTTGTCTTGGGGAGGGAGGAAGGAGGAGAGAGGGGGAAAAATTTGGAGCTCAAATAATGAATGCTGAAGTGTATTTGGAAAAGATTGAAATACTATTGAGAAAAAAAAAAGATATAGACCCTGCCTTAAAGGAGCTTACACTCTAACAATAAGTCAGTCTCTCACTCACTCTCTCTCTCTCTCTCTCTCTCTCTCTCTCTCACACACACACACACACACACACACACACACACAATATTTATGGTATAAACAGGAAATTAACGCTTTATTAAATTCAATAGGTCTTCCCAGAAGTCCCTTAAGTGTTTTTTATTCCTCTTGTCAACCTTGGAATTGTGTCCATATTAGAAATTTGGTTAGCTGTGTTGTAAACTTGCAGGAGGAGAAATTTGGTTAGCTGTGTTGTAAACTTGCAAGGAGGAACTTTACATGTTCAGGGTATAAGGTCCACAGGAAGACAAAGAATCTTGTTACTTTCCAAGTGGCCTATGTTAGGCTATGCTGGCTAGTTGCTTTGTTGTTAGTTTGCTAATAACTGGATATTCAGTGAAAAACAGTTTTATTTGAGAGTATGCTTTTTTGTTGCTGTTGCTTCATATTAATATTAAGTACTTTGAATGTTCTTAATTTTTCTTGTTCCTTGAGGAATCATTAAGAACTAGAAAGCAGTGATTATTTTATTCGGTCATAATAATATTATCTTACTTAACAATGATTACAGTAGCTTTCACATACTGTTCTCATCTGATCTTCACTGTAGCACCTTGAGGGATATCTATAAACATCCCCATTTTTGCAGATGAGAAAACCATGACCCAGACCAGAATTACTTAGCTTGTAGTAAATGTCAGGGCCAAGATTTAAGTCTTTTTCCTAGTTCATTTTTCTATGTAGAGATTACTTTTTTGGCAGTGTATTTGTCTGGAGCCTTCCTCTTCTCATTGGTGACTCTCTCCAAGATCACCATTTGGGGAAGGCCTGAATGCATGCTTTGCCTCATTCCCTCTTTATTTTCCTTATTGTCTCTTCCCTCCACTTTTCATATATTCCATATGTATTGTCTTCCTTGTTCATAGAATTCTTTTGGTTGCTTGTATTTATAGCCTATAACGTGCCAGGCACTGTGTTAAGTACTGGGGATACAAAAAAAAAAAAAGACAAAAATGCAGATCTTGCTCTCAAGGAACTAAGGAGTCTAAGAGAGGAGATAACACATAAACATATATACACAAAAAAGCTACATATGGGATAAATAGGAAATAATTAACAAAGGAAAGGCTCTAAAATTAAGGATGATTGGAAAAAGCTTCTTGTGACAATTGGAACTTAAAGAAAACCAGGGAAGCCAGTTGGCAAAGATGAAAAGGGGAGAGTATTCCAAGAATAGAGGACAGACATAGAAAATACCCAGAACTGAGAGCCGGAGTTACTTTTGTAGAACAACCAGGATGTCATTGTCATTGTATCAAAATACATATGTAAGGTATAAGAAAACTGGAATGGTGGGGGGAGGCAGTTATGAAGGGCTTTGAATGTCATCTACAGGAGTTGATCCTAGAGGCCTTAGGGAGCCACTGGAGTTCACCGAGTTAGGGAGGGATGAGAAAGTCTGACATTGCTTTTGTTTATTTATTTTAATAAAGGAAAATCACTTTAGGGGCTGAATGGACAATAGATTGGAATGGTGAGAGACAAGGTAGGTGGGCCCACCAGCTGGCTACTACATTAGTCTAGGTGTGAGGTGATAAGGGACTGTGCCAAAGTGGGGATAATATCAGGGGAGAAAACAAGGGTGTATGCTAGAAATATTGCAGGGCCTTGGCAATAGCTTAGATATGAAGAGTGAGAGATAGTGAAAGTTGAGGATGATTCCTTGTTTGTGAGCCTGAGGACTGGAAGGATAATGAAAGCTTCTTTTATAAAAGAGCTTCTTAAATTTTTTTTCACTTGCCACTCCTTTAATCTTGAGAAATTTTTACATGACCCCAAATATGTAGTATATGAAATAGCTATACAAATCAAATATTTACTGGTAATTACAAAATACTGATAATTACAAAATAAATTAATTTTTAAACAATTCTTTGGTATACATGTAATTTTACCATTTATTAAAAATGAAAGTAGATTTGCATATTAATGAGATGGATGTACTTGTTTATTTTTATATATAATTAAATCTTGGTGGAATATTTGATACTTTTTTTACTGTTGCCAAATTTTTTGCAACTACATATTCAGTTGAATAACCATGTATGGAGTTTCAACTAGCAGTTTTACAAACTTGGATCTATAAAGGTAAAAAGAGGTGAACTGGGGCTGGGAAATGAGGATTTAGGGAAAAGATACTTATTTGCATTTTGGATATATTTAGTTTAAAATGGTCTAAAAGGCAGTTGATGTATAATTGGAAGCAGTAAGTTTGGTACAAAAAAATTTAGATTTGAGTCTTCAGCTTGGATAATTAAAGCTTTGAAAACTTGCTAAGATCACTAGTGACAAAATCCTTAGAGATGCTTTTGATTAGAAGGTGTGATCTGGAGGAGGATCCAACAAAAGAGAGGGAGTGGTCAGAACTAGGAGGGAGAGGGTGTCATCAAAACCCAAAGAGTAGATAGTATTGAGGAGGAGAGAGTGATTAGTAAAGACTGCTGAGAGGTCAGGTGGAATGAGGACTGAGAAAAGACCATTGGATATAGTATCTAAGAGATCATTGGTCATTTAGGGGAGTGCAATTTCTTTTTTCTTTTTTTTTTTTTTTTTTATTATAGCTTTTTATTTACAAGATATATGCACGGGTAATTTTACAGCATTGACAATTGCAAAACCTTTTGTTCCAATTTTTTCCTTCCCCTTCCTTCCCCCTACCTCCTCCCCCAGATGGCAGGTTGACCAATATATGTTAAATATGTTAAAGTGTATATTAAATAAAATATATGTATACATGTCCATACAGTTATTTTGCTGTACAAAAAGAATCAGACTTTGAAATAGTGTACAATTAACCTGTGAAAGAAATAAAAAAATGCAGGCGGTCAAAAATAGAGGGATTGGGAATTCTATGTAGTGGTTCATACTCATTTCCCAGAGTTCTTTCGGTGGGTATAGCTGGTTCAATTCATTACTGCTCTATTGGAACTGATTTGGTTCATCACATTGTTGAAGAGGGCCACGTCTGTCAGAGTTGATCATCATATATATATAGTTGTTGAAATATATAATGATCTCCTGGTCCTGCTCATTTCACTTGGCATCAGTTCATGCAAGTCTCTCCAGGCCTTTCTGAAATCATCCTGTTGGTCATTTCTTACAGAACAGTAATATGGGGAGTGCAATTTCTATTGAATGGTTAAGGTCCAAAACTGATTTACAAAGGGGTTAAAGAAGAGAGTGAGAAGAGAAAATGAAGGCACCTATCCACAAAGAGTAGAAGAGATAAGATAGTGGTGATAGAAGGATCAAGTGAAGGCCTTTTGATTACAAGGGAGATTATTTGTAGGAAGAAGGAAAGGAACCAGCACAAAGGGAGAGATTGAAAATAAGTGTGAGAGTAGGTATGAGTGGGCTATGACAAAGGGGGCATTCTTTTAGAGGTGAACTGGACCATCTAAGGAGGGACACATTCTTGTGGGTTAAAGAAAGAAGCTGAGTAGATAGCAGGGATAAAAAGTAGCCTTGAATTTTCCCTATTCAAGTTACTTCTGACACATACTAGCTTTCTGACCCCTTGGCAAATTTTTTTTTAATTAGAAATGGGACAGTTGCTTATCTACTTTGGTAGAGTGTTTTGGGGGGGCTTTTCATATACTAGTGAAATACCAAACTAGACCAAAGGGGGGAAAAAAAAGAAACAATAATTTGTACTTTCTATACAAGTAACTTAGTAACTTAAATTTTGTGGTCATACCCAGAATTTTTTTTTTAAGTTAAATAAGATTTTTCATTTTTTGTGTGTGTGAAAGTAAAATTGTTGCCATATTCTTTAAGAGGATTTTCCCAAGTCCCCATTTCTCACCCCACTCCCATATTAGGCATTTATTTTGTAAGACGCCTATTGGTAAACATATATTCTCAGGAACTGAAGTTCTCAACTTTCATGTCATGGATCCCCTTAACAGCTTGGTGAAGTCTCTGGTCTCTTCAGGTGAATGATTTGTTGCCTACATTCATAATGGAAGGAAATGCTAAATTTCATTTGGAAGTTAGTAAAAATAAAGATTTAACTTTTTTCATATCCATGTGCATGGACCCTTTGAAATCTATCCATAAATCCCAGGTTAAGAATATGTACTACTTGACCTTAGGGATTTGTCCCTCTTTTGAATTTGAATTTGTTACCCTAGTACCTGTACATTGTGCCTAATACATGATACATTGAAAAAAAAATCCTTGATTGATTAAAAGCATTTATCATTTTAATCTTTAGAAAAGACATTAGAATAGCGGTATTTATGAGAGAAAAAACTTTTTGACTGCCTTGGAATGGTAGTGACATTAAAATAGATTTCCAGCTCATTTGATTTGGTCATGCATTACTTCCTTCTGATGACTTGTTATACACTTCCCAGAACAGTCCATAGCTCAATAATCTGAAACCCATGATATTCATAGTTTTTATAGGATCAAAATTTAAGCTGGAAATCACTTGAGAGATCACCTAGAACAGTCGGGTTAAGTCTATAACATTCTTGAAGTGTTTTTAAGTGTATAAAATTAAATACATAGGATTACAAAGAAAATCACTTCTGTTGAAATATAGTTATTAAAATAACACACAATCCTCTCCCGGCAACCTTAAGTTAAAAACCCCTGATATAGTCCAGTTCTCTCATTTTGTAGACAAGCAATCTGATGCCCAGAGATGTTACTTGCAGAGGGTCATCAGTAGGGAATGAGTGTTAGGTGCTCGGAAATCTAATATTCTAACCCCTACTAATATTGAATATAGAATATTGGATTTCCGAGCACCTATCTGGTGGGCTGATTACTATCATAGTTTTTTGGGGTAAGATTAACTATTATATGAACCAACAACTCGGATTCAGTAAATCCTCTATTAAATACTGCTATATACAAAGCACTATATGATACCCTTTTCCTGTTGTTTCTGTCCAGATATTTGAATTCATAGATGTAGGGAAGTCCGCTAGCTCTGCAGGCACTGAAAACTTGTCCAGAGTCACATAACTGCTCATGTTAGAAACAGGACTCAAACCCAGATCTTCCTGACTCCAAGACCAATTCTCTAGCTCAGTAAGTGCTCTCTAAAAAACTTTAAATGTTGCTTCAAAACAAAAAAAGTGAGACTTTTAAATATTAATCTATCTGCATAGTATATTCAGCATATAAGTATATGACAATGTATGTATGTATTAAAACAAATGTATGTGTGTACATATAGAGATGTATATAATGTGCACATTGTATGTAGATACCAATAAAGTTTTGAGTATGGTTAAATTTTAAAGAAAAATGGTGAAATCAGTCTTCAGATTAAAAAAAAAAAGAAATTTTGGGAAATTAATATGAGCAGAGTGTTAGCTTGGCTTTCTTTTGATCCTGTGCATTTTCTTTACTTGTTAGTAAAATGTACTGGCAGCCTCTACAATTTTATTTATTGTTTTCTTGAGAGCGCATCTTAAATATGAAATTGTAACTGCTATTGTTTTCATCTGTTTAAATGGTAGCAAAAGTCAACAGTATCATCCTCTATTTTGTATCTTTGAATAACTGGAGGAAGCAAGACTGGTGCATAGTCTGCTTTAGGAATGTTATAAGACATATCTTTGAAGAATGTTTGTAGACCAACCCAGCTTTTGTGTAAGGAAATAAATAGGATGTATCCTAATAATAGTGGACAGAATGCTGGTTTGTGGTATTAGGAAAAGCCTGAGTCAGCCTGCCTCAATCACTTAATAACTGTGACCTCTCTCAGGTTATGGTTTTCCTCATTGTAAAATTGGTATGATAATAGCATCTACTCCAATGAGTTATGAGAGCATATCAAATAACAGGGATAAAGCAAAGAGGATAAGCATTTATTTAGTTCCTACTACATGCCAGACACTATGTTAAGATCTTTTAACAATTATCTTATTTGTTTTGAGGTGCTGTTATTGTCTTCATTTTATTTTTGAGGAAACTGAAATAATCAGAAGTTAAGTGACCTGTTCAGGATCAAACAACTAATAGTATTTTGTGCTATATTTGAATTCGGGTTTTCTGACTTCAAGGCTGACCTTCATCTTTTAGGACTCTAGTCTACTGTATTCCCGCCCACCATCTCTGATTATGACAATACAATAACATGTCCAAGAACTTTTATGTGAACTTTTGTCCAGTGGCTTATATGATAAGGTTTTGTAAACCTTGAGCAAACCTTAAACCATATAAATGGTAGTTATTATAGTAATTTGGCCTAGTATAAGTTGTATCTGGCTCTTCCTGACCCTATTTGGAATTTTCTTGACAAAGATACTTGAGTGGTTTGCCATGTCCTTCTCCAGTTCATTTTACAGATGAAGAAATTGAGGCAAAGAGGGGTAAGTGACTTGCCCAGGGTTACAAGCTAGTAATTGAAAAAGATTTAAACTTGGGTCTTGGTGATTCCAGGCCTGGTGCTCTATCCACTGTGCCATCTAACTGCTTTTTTATTTATTTATGTAACCTTACCCACAGTATTAAGCTCCTTATGAACAAGGACTAAGTCTTAGTCATCTTTATAAATCCTAGTCTCTCTACTGCTGCAGTTAGCACCTTGCCCACAATAGGTGGTGTGTTAATCAACTTGGCCAAAAAGCCTCCCCTAGTGACAAAAAGCTCAGTTTCTTTGTCTGTAAGATGAGAGAGTTAGAAAAGGTGATTTCTAAGATCCCTTACAGATGTAGGATCTTTATGAATTAAGCAGAAGGTACCAATATAGTGATGGTATCTGACATAGATATCCAACATTTTGCCCTAACAGTCTTTAGTTCCTTTACCTTGAGGAGGAAGCTGTATTTTCTGGAACCTCATTTAAATTTTTTTTTTTCCTTTTTCTCAATAGTATTTTTTTTTCCAAATAGTTTTCAGCATTCACTTTTGTAAAACTTTGTGTCCAGATTTTTCTCCCTTCATCCCTTACTTCCCCTTCTACAGGGCATCAAATAATTTGATATAGGTTAAATGTATCCAATCCTTTTACATATATTTCCATATTTGTTGTGTTGTTCAAGAAAAGTCAGACCAAAAGGAGAAAAAAAAAAACACACAAGGAAAAAAAAGCAAACTAAGGTGAAAATGCAGTGTTTCGATCCATATTCAATCTCCATAGTTTTCTCTCTGGATGCAGATAGCATTTTCCATCCCAAGTCTATTGAAATTGTATTGGATCACTATATTGCTGAGAAGAGCTAAGTCTATCATAGTTGATCATCACATACTGTGTGCAGTGTCCTCCTGGTTCTGCTCACTTCAGTCAGCATCAGTTCATGTTCCTCCAGGATTTTCTGTAATTGGCCTGATCATTTCTTATAGAGCAATAACAATACATTATATTCATATAGCAAAGCTTACTTGGCCATTTCTCAGTTGATGGGTATCCACTCAATTTCTAGTTCTTGTCACTACAAAAAGAGCTGCCACAAACATTTTTGCACATCTTGGTCCTTTTCCTTCTTTTATGATCTCTTTGAGATACAACCCAGTAGAGACATTACTAAATTAAAGAAAATGCACAGTTTTATAGTTCCAAATTGCTCCACAGAATGGTTGGATCACAACTCCACACACACACACACACACACACACACAAATACAAATTAGTGCACCAGTTTTCCCATGTCCCCTCCAAAATTCATCATTATTTTTTCCTGCCATCTTAGCCAGTTTTGAGAGATGTAAGGTGGCACCTCAGAGCTCAGAGGTTTAGAGCAATCTGACTAGATTGTCTTCTGTCTGAAAATTTAAAAGTGATCAAAATTATCCAGTTTGCATTTCATAATGATCTCTAGTTCTTCTTTAGTTATAAATTCCTCCCTTCTTCAAAGATCTGGTAGGTAAACTGTTCGTTATTTTTCTAATTTGCTCATAGTATCACCCTTTATGCTTAAATTGTATACGTATTTTGATCTTATTTTGGTATGGGGTGTGAGATATTGGTCTATGCAGAGTTTTGAACATTATTTTCCAGTGTTCGCAGAAATTTTTATCAAAAAGTGAGTTCTTATCCCAGAAACTGAAGTCTTTTGGCTTATCAAACAGTGGATTACTATAGTCATTGATTATTGTGCCATATGTATCTATCCTGTTCCACTGACATACTATTTTGTTTCTTAGGCAGTACCAGATGGTTTTGATGAATGCTGTTTTATAATAGAGTTTTAGGTCTGGTTCTGCTAGAAACCTTTTTTTTCTTTAGATGAATTTTGTTGTCATTCTTTATAGCTCCATAAAATTTTTTTTGGCAGTTTGATTGGCATGGGCACTGAATAAGTAGACTAATTTAGGTAGAATTGCCAAGCTCAACCTATCTGAGTAATTGATATTTTTCCAGTTGCTTAGATCTGACTATGTGAAAATATTGGGTTCATATAATTCCAGAGTTTGTCTTAGCACATAGACACCCAAATATTTTATTTTGTCTATAGTTATTTTAAATGGAATTTCGCTTTCTGTCTCTTACTGCTGGGCATTGTTTTGTAACATATAGAAATACTGATGATTTGTATGGGCTTATTTTATATAATGCAACTTTGCTAACATTAATTGTTTCAAGTAGTTTTTGATTGATTTTCTTTTTCTTATTGCAAGAGCCAGTGAATGTTGAATGTTGAATAATAGTGGTGATAATAGCATTTTTTTTCAACCTTGATCTTATTGGGAGTGCTTTTATATTCTCCCCATTACAACAAATGCTTGCTGGTGGTTTTAGATAGATGCTACTTGTCATTTTAAGGAAAACTCCCATTTATTTCTATGCTCTCTAGTGTTTTTAAAGGGAATGGGTGCTATATTTTGTTCTGCATCTATTGAGATTATATCATTTCTGTTAATTTTATTATTAATATGGTCAATTATGTCAGTAGTTTTCCTCATTGAACCACCTCTGCATTCCTGGTTTAAATCTCACTTGGTCATAGTGTATTATCTAGCTTATTTAAAAAGTTTGCATCAATATTCAGTAGGAAAATTAGTCCATAATTTTCTTTTTCTGTTTTGGTTCTTCTTAGTTTAGGTATCAGCACCATATTTTCATCATGAGAAGAAATTAGGCAAGACTCCTTTTATGACTATTTTTCCAAATAGTAACATAATATTGGGATTAATTCTTTAAATCTTTGATAGAATTCATTTGCAAACCTATCTGACCCTGAAGATTTTTTCTTAGGCAGTTGGCTCCTTCATTGGGAGAATAACTTGTTCAGTTTCATCTGAAATGTGATTATCTAAGGATTTTATTTACTCTTCTGTTAATGTTATATTTATGCAAATATTTATCTATTTAATTAAAATAAAGATTTGTCAGATTTGTTGGCAGCAAACCAAATGTTTATTTGTTGTTGTTTTTTTCATAAAACCAATTCTTAGTTTTATTAGTTAGGCCTGTAGTTTTCTTTCAGTTTTATTAATCTCTCCTTTGATTTTCAGAATTTCTAATTTGATATTTAATGGGTTTTAAAATTTTTCTAGCTTTTTTTAGTTGCATGCCGAACTCATTGATCGTCTCTTTCTCTCTGTTATTTATGTATTTATAGATAAAAAAAAATTTCCCCTAAGATCTGCTTTGGGTATATCATGAAAGTTTTGGTATGTTATCTCATTATTTTCATTCTCTTGGATAAAATAATTGATTGATTCTGTGATTTTTTGTTTGAGCCACTCATTCTTTAGGATTAGATTGCTTAATTTCCAATTGATCCTTTATTAAGTGTAATTTTTACTGTGGCATGATCTGAAAAGGATTTTACTATTTCTGCCTTTCTTTATTTGATTATGAGGGTTTTATGCTCTAATACAGGTTTAATTTTTGTGCAGGTGCCATATACCTCTGAGAGAAAGGTATATTCCTTTCTCCTTCCATTCAGTTTTTTTCCAGAGGTCTATCATATCTAAATTTTTCAAAGAATCTATTAATCTCCTGAATTTCATTCTTTCCCATATATTTTGTGGTTAGAAATCCTGAGAGGGCAAAATTGAGAATTCCCCACTAGTATAGTTTTGCTCTCTTATTTCTTCCTGTAACTAACTTAACTTCTCTAAGAATTTAGTTACTGTACCACAATGTCTTCATTGTCTGTGGTCCCCTTTAATATAGCATGTAGCTTCCTGCCTTATCTTTTAATTAGATTTATTTTAATTTTTGCTACACCTGCTTTTGTTTTGTTTCAGGATTGAAACATTATATATTATGTTCCAACCTTTTACCCTTATTCTGTGTATGTTTCAAATGTGTTTCTTGTAAACAACATACTGTAGGATTCTGGCTTTTAACCCACTCTGCTATCCACTTCTGTTTTATGGGAGAGTTCATCTAATTTACATTCACAGTTATTACCAGTTATGTATTTCTCTGCATTCTATTCTATTCTAATATGCTTTTCTCTCTCTTTCTCCTCTGTCTCTCCTTAGTAGTATTTTGATTCTAACCAACTCCTCCCACAACCTATCCTCCTTTCTATCATCCCTTCTCCCTTCTTTTCCCCTCTTTCCTGGTGTTTCTGCCTCCCTTCTATTCAGTCCCTTCCTTTTCTTTGTCCTTTCTCCTCTTAATTCTTTATGGAGTAAGATAAATTTCAAAACCCATTGAGTATATATATTATTCCCTCTTTGAGCCAAAAAAGATGAGATTGAAGCTTCCTTCTTGCTCCTTTGAAGTTCCCTTATACCATCCCGTTAAAATTCTGGTAGCTATTGTCTACAAACCTTCAAAACACTTCCTTTCTTTTTTCAATGAGTCCAGTTCCTGACTCATAAGCCCTATTACAGAATTTCAGTTTACATATTCATACTCTCTGAAAACAACTTAACCTCAGAGTTCTTCATTTTATTCATCTCACCTATCTGCTTACCTCTCCACCTAACAGCATTCACACACAAAGATGATCATCCCTTTAGTCGTGTCATCACTCACAAATATTTCTTTCCACTTTAATTGGAATTGTAAGGTACAACTCTGTGCTGGAGAAAGGGGAACTATGAATGTGGAATACCTTTGGTTCTGTCAGATAAGTTCAATATATATATATATATATATATATATATACTTTTTTTGCTTAAATGTTTCTAATAAAAAGAACAACAAAAGTGGGCATTCTTATCGCTCCTATGCAACAGGTATTGCTTAAAAACTTTATAAATACTACCTCATTTGATCCTAACGACAATCTCATTAGGTAGATGATATTCTTACCTTCATTTTAAAGTTTTTGAAATTGAGGCAGACAGAGCTTGACTTGCTCAGTCTCGCACTTCTAGTGGGGAGCTTAAATTTGAACTCGGGTCTTCCTGAGGCTAGGTTCGACACTGTCCACTGTGTCACCTAGCTCCCTATTTTTCTTTATTATAAGCATAATATTTGGTATAACAAGTCACCACCCAGTGTTGTGCTTTTTCTTGCACCTTGGGGTCAGGACATCTACTTACTCTTTGGACTTCCTTGCTTCCTCTAACTTGCTTTCATGCTAAGAAGGGTAGGGTATGTGATTACACTGTCAAGAGTCCTAGAAGTCACCCTAAAAACTAGGATCATTCACAGCTCAAGTCCATGCCAATAGGTTTCCATTTTACAAATGAACAATTAGAAATATAACTATTACTTGATGGTAATATCATCATTAGGTACTCATGAAAGCAAGTACATTTATAATAAAATACATTACAATCTATATATGAACCCGAGTTCCATTTTCCTACCACTGTGCAGACTTGCCACACCCAAAAGGCCAGTGGGAAACAGAGAAGATAAGAAAAGCTTGTGTTATGAGTGTAACTCTTAGCTCACAACTCTGGATTGTAGACTTTGATGTTCTGCATTCGTTCAAGAACATCTGCACACCTGAAGCAGCTTCTCTGCCCACTACTTGTCTGCTGTTCCTTAAACTCTCCAACGGGGCAACTTCTCTCTTCTCCAGAACTCTTATAGTATTTATAAGAATCATTCAAATTACCGTCGCTCTATAAGTGGATGCTGTGAAAGTGTCACCAACTAGTTTAAATAATAGTTTCCTTAAACCAGAAAACTGCATATCTTGCTAGTTTGTGTGCTACTGAACACTCCTGCCAGCTACACAGTTCAGTTCAAATTGAGGGCAGCAGATTTCACTTAAGAGTATCTCGGCTTGACTCTCTGGATATGGCCAACCAGCCTAGCCATTTTTTTTAACCCATTTCTACTTTTCTCTTTCAAACCAAAGAGGGACAGCAAAGGGCAATGAGTATTTCTGGGAGGCTACCTCTCTCTTAAACTCTAGGGGGCGCTGAAGAGACAGCTGGAACTCGAAAGCTCTTGTCCAATGAGGTTGAGCCTTTGCCCAACCAATGAGGGCTCACTAAACTGAAGTCTTCTGTCAGCTGACTGCTCCACTGCTGCTACTTCACCAGCAGGTAGAGTGAAGCGGCTTTTGACATTTTACTGTTTCTTCAATCTTTTCTTACTATGGTTCTTTACTCCTTAGCTTCAGCGTTCTATCTTAAACCTTTCATTGGCTTAAGTCAGAATCTTCTGGCTGTCAGTGATTAACCAACTGTTCACTTAAAAGGTAACTTCTATGAAGTCAACAGACCTTTTAAAATGATTCCTCAGGCATCTGAATATTAATTAGAAGGTTTTACCTTCCTCAGCGTCAAAAGTTACGTATGCAAATGAGCAGAGGGGAAACTATAGTGCCATAGGACTCTATTAGAGTCACCTGAACATGTCTGACTTGCCATATTGTTCCAGACACATTGGATCTGGCGTGGACAGGAGGCCTTTGAACATGTCAAAATGACTCTTCCCCCCCCCCCCCCCCCCCCCCCCCCATTTGTTGTTTATACCCCAAGATGGATAATCTGTACGTCATTGAGAGTTTGGAGGGAATTAGTCTTTTTCCCCTTCCCCTATGACTTCTCCTTTGTCTTTCTGTAATTTAAATATCCAAAGCTTTAAACTGCACAGCTGGGCTTCCTGGTATAAAGAATTTCCCAAATGACATGCCTTACTCTTGTATGTCTCTTGGACTTGTGATGTTGTTTTTGGTTAACAGCACTAAATGAAATTTTTTCTGCCTTTTCAAATGATAGGAATGAATGAGGTAGTTTTGTCTTCACAAGATGATTTTTTTTTTAATGGCATAAAACAGCAAAAATTTAAGAATTCACTGCATAAATCTGTACTAACAATTGGGAAATATAAAAATAGATATAGCTTCTTACAGAGAACTTATGAGTAACTAAAATACATGAGAATGTAACTTGCTGTTAAGTGCAAAAGGGAGATTTGGACAAGGATCTGAGAAATTTTAGATAAAGATCTTTATGTTCTTTTTTCTTCCTCAGTAGTAATTTATTTTTTCAAATACATATAAAGATAGCTTTCAGCATTCATCTTTGTAAAACTTTGTGTTCCATATTTTTCTCCCTCCCTCTTTTTACCTCTCTCCTCAAGAGAAGAGTAAGTAGTCTGATATAGGTTAAATGTGTTATCCTTTTTAAACATTTCCATATATCGGACCAAAAGAAAAAAAAACATAAAAAGGTGAAAATAATATGCATCGATTTACATTTAGTCTCCATAATTTTCTCTGAGGATGTGATTGTTATTTTCCATCCCAAATCAAACTATTCAAATCTGATCCAACAACTGTTTTTTCGAATTTTCGAATTGTTTGCTTTTTTTTCTGCAAGTCAACAAGATACACTTCCATTTTCTACTCTCAATTCAGAGGCAGCTATGATATAGTGGATAGCGCTCTGAACCTGGATCCAGGAAAACCTGAATTCATATCTGGCATTAAAAATCTTTGCTAATCACTTCACCTCTGTGAATTTACCTTAATTCTAAAATGGGGATAATAAACTTTACTTCATTGAAGGGTTGTTCTGAGGATCAAATAGGATAATATTTGGTAAAAAGGACTTGGGATAAATATTATAAATGTATATTCAGTCCAACGGTGAGTTGTTTTGTTTTATGATAGGTTCTGTGGAATTGTGGTTGGTCATTTGTATTGATAAGAGTTTTAAAGTCATTCAAAATTGTTTCTCTTAAGAATTCTTTTGTAACTTTTCTCTATCACTTGATATACACATCTTACCAGGTTTCTCTGAAACCATCCCCTTTATCTTTATTTTTAACTTTTCATAATCTTTTATTTATTTTTACAACACATTTCATTATATTAATATGCCATAATTTGTACATGAGCCTTTTTTCTCTTTTCTTAATCTAATATTGAATGTCACTGGGTCATAGAGTTTGCTCAGTTTACTAACTTTGGGGCATCATTCTAAATGAATCAATATCTAGTCAGTTCACAGTTCTAAAAACTGTGCCTTAATTTATCTATTCCTACAATCACTGCAGCATTTATCATTCAACTTTTTTTTTTGTCTACTTTGCCAGTTGGACGAATATGAGTTGGAACCTGTTTTTAAAATTTGTTTCTCTAATTGAATGATTTAAAGCAAATTTTTTTTTAGTATGGTTTTTGATAGCTTTGATTTCTTAACTTAAAAAGTGCCTGTTCATAAATTTGATCACTTATAAGTTAGGAAAATGGTTCTTATTCTTACAATTTGAATCAGTTCTCTCTTTCTTTTTTTATCTTTTCAGATAAACTAACTGTGTGCGTGCATGTGTGTGTGTATGTATTTGTAGTTACCTAGTTTTTCCTAACTTTTTCAGCATTGGTTTTATTAGTACAAAAAACTTTAAAATTTTGTGTAATCAAAATGGTCATTTTATCTTCTAAGTTGTTCTTATCTTTTGGTCATGAATTCCTCCCCTCTATATAGTTAAGGAAAGGTAATTACTTCCTTATTTCTGATATAAATGCTAACTAATTTACCTTAGTAGCTGGAGTCTTTGTTTTATCAGAAACTTCTATGGTCATTTGTTTCTATTTATTGTATACTTAATCTCTTCTACTGATTGATCTTTCTGTTTCTTTATTATTTTGATGATTAAAGCTTTGTATTAAAATTTAAGGTCTTCTATTGCTTGATAATTTCCCCCTTTTTCATCATTTGCCTAGAAAATTTTGACCTTTTCTTTCTCCAAATAATTATCATTATTGTTGTTTCTAACTTTTTAAAGTAACCCTTTAATAGTTTGGCATGACAGTGAATAAGTAAATTAGTTTGTGTAGTTTTTTTTTTTTTTAAACCTTAGTCCACTCCTGAGCAATTGATGATTCTCCAACCATTTAGTTCTGCCTTTATTTGTGTAAAGAGTTGTAGTCAGATAGTTTTTAGGTATATCTTGATAAATAGTCTCAATTATGTTGCTATTACACAGAAAAGCTGTTGATGGCTTGTTTATTTTATATCTTGCAACTTCGTAGAAGTTGTCAATTGTTTCATTTAGATTTTTAGCTGACTTTCTAGGGTTCTTTTAATAAATCATGATGTCAAATGCATGAAGTGATTGTTTTGCTTCATATTTGTGCATGCTTATTCTTTTAATTTGCTTTTCTAAGTCTTGTAGCTGTATCTAACATTGCTAGCACTATCACTTAATAATCTTACGATAATAGTTTTTATAATATTGAATTAACCCTGAAATTCCTGCTACAAATCCAATATTGTGGTTGTGAGTAATCTGTCTTTTGTTTTGTTCTTTCTAATATTTTATTTAATATTTTTGCATTAGTGAACTTTAGGGATATTGTTCCATAGGCTTTTCTCTGTTTTGACTTTGATTTAGATCATAAATCCATATTTGTATTGTAGAAACATTGGTAGGATTGTTCTCCAGATTTTTTAACCTTTTCAGTTTATATTAATATTGAAATTGATTGGTGTTTGAATGATAGAAGTAACTTCTAAATGCATCTTATTTGGGTGGGTTTTTTTTTTTTGTGGTAGTGGAAATCACTTATTTGTGGCTTACTTTTTTTTAAAATTAAATTGGGTTAAGTTCTTTTTAATCTGGGCATTTGGTATTGAACCAAAATTGGTTTCCTTCATTTGAGGCATCATAATGTCCACTTATGACAGAGGTAATATCTTATATCATTTGCTAGTTTATATAGCTTATTTTTTTTGGACAAAAATACTGTACTTCCAGTATAGCTTCAGAATACTAACACTATGCTACAAAGTGAGAGATTGGAGAAGGAATTTTAAAATATTTTAAGGAGAAAGATTATTTTCAAAAAGACACATTATTTAACCAAACTCTCACAGAACACACACATAAGAAAGTTGAGATTATTGAAATACTTTTATTAAATATGAAATACTTTAAAAACTAAAATATTAGTTAACATTCAACTAATACTTTTTTTACTTTTGTTTTTCTAAAAAAAACCCAAAACACCAAACTTTACATGTATTTTAATGAACTATTTTAAAATGTCCTGTTTGTTATTCCTCATAATGTTCTTTAACATATCTTAAGCTAATTGGGGAAGGGAGAGGTAAGGAAAGGAGGGAGAAAAAAAATCTTACAAAAATGAGTGTTGAAAATAATTTTACATGTAATTGGAAAAATAAAGTTCTGTTAAGAAAAAAAACTTAATCTAAAATCCATTTTAATTTTTTTCCTCAATGATATTTTATTTTTCTGAATATATGTGTGTGTGTGTGTGTGTGTGTGTGTGTGTGTGTCTAGATAGTTTTCAACATTAATTTTTCTAAGATTTTGTGTTTCAAATTTTTCTCCTCCCTCCTTACTTCTACTTCCCCCTTTCCCAAGACAACAAGCAATCTGATGTAGGTTAAATATGTGCAATCCTTTTGAACATAAATTCACTTTATGAAAAGCATTTAGAAAGGTGCCTGACCCATGGTAAACACTGTATAAATGTCATCTTTTATTATGACTGTGACTTTTGTTTAGTGAAAAACAATTGCCACTTAGTATGTTTTGGGGGAAAAAATGTTAAAATGGGATTTAAGTTTAAAATATCTGAATAAATTTTTTTTAATTTAAAGTTTTTAAATTTAAAATTTAAAAATAACCCTTTTTTTTTTATTCTTTTTCTTGCTTTGTTTAGCCTGATATTGTGAACTAGTTGCTATTTATGGCATGTATACAATTAATAAAAAAATCATGCAGCTTAAGCCTGTCTTAAGACAGTACTACTTAATGAAAAAATCAAATCTAAAAATAATTTAAGATTACAATAAATAAATTGTTTAGTCTAGATTCTCTCAAATGTAGCCAATACAGTATGGCTTGGTGTGCTGGATGTGGAGTTAGGAGAATGTGATTTTAAATCTAAGCTCTCAGTGGTTGTGTGAGCCTTGTGTTAACATCTGGCCCTCAGTTTTCTCTGTAAAAGTAAAGGGATTAAACTAGATGACCCCTGAAGTTTCTTTGCCTCTACTACTGTAATCCCATGTTTTAAAGCTATTATGTTCCCTCTAACTCTACTCTTCTCCAGGCTAAATCTTCCCCCAATTACTTTATAGAGAAGACCTCAAAGCTTGTTGCTATGTTGGAGCCTACCTATTCTTGTTATGAGTGTTTTCTTGTAAAATGAGGTGTCCACTAATACATTGTTGGTGAAGTTGTAAACTGGTCCATACATTCTGGAGAGCAACAGAACTGTGCCCAAAGGGCTATCAAACTCTTGCATACCCTTTGATCCAGCAGTGTCTCTACTGGGTTTATATCCTGTTTAGGACCATGCCTAAGTGTGAAGCCTAGAAAGCTTGTGAAGGATTAAAGGGGACTGCACCATTAAGAGATGTCAGTTCTCTGAAAGTCCCCACAGCAAAAAGCACACTTGAAGGAATTGCAGATCAGCCTTTACAGATGCTGGAGAGAGGGCAGAGAATTCAATTGCCTCTCAGTTGCCTTGTTGTATCATTATCATCCTCTCACATGAAGGGAGCTATTCTGCTGGTCAGAATTAGATTCCCCAGCAGCAACTAGCAGGTGCCTCCCATAGCAGTCTCCCCAAAAGATCATAAAAATGTGAAAGGAACCCACATGTACAAAAATGTTAGTAGCAGCCATTTTTGTAATGGCAAGAAACTGGACACTGAGTAGATGCCCATCAGTTGGAGAATGGCTGTTACTAAGTTATGGTATATGAATGTTATGGAATATTATTGTTCTATAAGAAACAATCAGTAAGATGATTTCAGAGAAGCCTCGAGAGACTTACAGGAACTGATGCTAAGTGAAGTGAGTAGAATCAAGAGAACATTGTTCCTGGCGATAAGAAGATTGTACAATGATCAATTCTGAAGGACATGGCTCTTTTCAATAATGAGGTGATTTGGGCCATTTTCAATGATCTTGTGATGAAGAGAGCCATCTGCACCTAGAAAGAGGACTGTGGGGACTGAGTGTGGACCACAACAGTATTTTCACTTTTTTGTTATTTGCTTGCTTTTTGTTTTATTTCTCATCTTTTTTTCCTTTTTGATCTGATTTTTCTTGTGCAGCATGATAATTGTACAAATATGTATAGAAGAATTGCACATGTTTAACCTATATCGGATTACTTGCTGTCTAGGGAAGGGGTTGAGGGGAATGGAGAGAGAAAAAAAAATTGGAATACAAGGTTTGCAGGAG
This sequence comes from Sarcophilus harrisii, assembly GCF_902635505.1. Lineage (NCBI taxonomy): Eukaryota > Metazoa > Chordata > Mammalia > Dasyuromorphia > Dasyuridae > Sarcophilus > Sarcophilus harrisii. The sequence goes on along the minus strand of NC_045426.1, from coordinate 488,354,620 downwards.
TGAACATTGAAAACTATCTCTGCATATGTTTTAAAAAGAAAAAAATAGCTTTTTAAAAAAATCAAATAAAATGATATGTCCAGACCTGACTATACAATATGCAGTCTGACCAAAGCAAGTAATAGTGGACACCTCATTTTAGAAGAAAATACTGATAACAACAACACTCAGAGATAGGCTCCAACATAACAACAAGCTCTTTGAGATCTTCTCATATAAATTATCACCTTTCTAATACTGGTTACCATACCGCTAGCCCAGGATTGCCCTATTTTTCTTGACTAACATATCACACACTAGGTTATAACTGTAGATGGTCACTATATTTCCTTTTATCTCATTGAAATATGTTTTATTGATGCTAAGTGAAGTGAATAGCACCAAGCAAGCATTGTAGACTTGATCAACAAAATTATGTGATGATCAACTGTGATGGACTTGGCTCTTTTCAACAATGAGTTGATTCAGGTCAGTTCCAATAAACTAGTGATGGAGAGAGCCATTTGCATCCAGAAAGATAACTATGGGTACTGAATGTGGATCACAACATATTATCATCACCTTTTTTGTTGTTTGTTTGTTTTTTTTTTCTTTTTCTTTTTTCTTTTTCCCTTTTGATCTGATTTTATTTGTGCAGCATGATAAATGTGGAAATAGGTTAAATATGTGCATTTCTTCTAAATTACTTGCTGGGGGGAAGGAAGGGAGAAAAATTGGTTTTGCAAAAGTGAATTGGTGAAAACCATCTTTGCATATATTTTTAAAATGGAAAGCTATTATTAAAAATTTTAAAACAAAACAAAAAGATATATAATATTATTAAATCTTAGACCTGTCTCTGACTCTGCAACATATTCTTCCTTAGGTGTTTTGAGTGCCAGAAGTATTGAATATAGAAATGTCTGAGATCAAGTAGGCGACAGTGAGGATAAGTATTATATAAATAAGTGAGTCTGACCACAACTCTCTGAAGATAGGAACTTTAGATAGTTGTTTCAATTGTCCTCTTATTCTGTTAGTCCCATCTGGATTATGATGGTGTTGATTTTCTGAATGCCATGTTAAAGGGGTGATTTTGACAAGCTGGAGTATTAAGGACAATGTATTTGGTGCATCAAAGAGGATTCAGATCCTTGCCATAGGAAGTTTGGTTGAGAGAAGATTTAGAGAGACTTGCTAGTTGTATTTAAGTAATTGTTTTACATGATGCAAGAGAACAAATAAGGAGCAGTAATTATTTTTGCAAATCCTGTCAATATTATAAAGGCTTTCTTTACAACAATCCTATAAGGCCATATTCAGCTACTTGTATTGTTATCTCCTCTTTATGAATTAGGAAACTGAGGCTCATAGAGTATAACCTGATCGTGGTTATACAAATTTTAGATGTAACATTTGGATTTTAAATGTAGTTTCTCCCCTGACTTGGAATTCCAATGCTGAGCAATAAAGAAAAATCTTCTGGGATTGATTCTCTGACTCATTGCAATAGATCACTTGGAACCCATGGTTTCAGGGAAAATATTAATTAAAAACATACTAAATGACTCTCAGTAAAAGCAGCCTATAAGAAAGTAAAATATATATTTCTAGTAAGTTCTGTAAGGTTTTCATATGCTTCACACTGAAACCATGGAATCCTTAAATATGCATTGCCCTAAGAGCTTCCATCTTGATTTTAGAGTCAGTCCAAGTCGGGACAAGGTTAGCTTGAATTCCCCAAGGACTGCTCCACAGCATTTTGACTTATAATAGATCTTTGTTTAGAGATATGAATGGTAGAGCGTTAAGCTGCTCCAGGTCTACCAGCATCTTGACCCACAACAAATTCAAAAGTAGAATTAGATGCTTTGGTGGGCAAAGGTTCCTTGTCTTTGTATGTCTTCAAATAAAGTCTGGAGGATCACTTGGGAATTTTAAAAAGGAATTTATATTTGGGGGGGGGGGGTTGATTATACGACTGTTCAGAATTAGATCCGTAGGAGTTCTTTTTTTTTTTTTTGCCTTCTGAATGATGAAATTGTCAATAAGACAAATCAGAAAATTGTCTGATTTTTCTGCTCTTGGTGGGAAAAGATCCAGAAGATAGGCAAATAACTTGAGTTCTCTATTCCAACTATTTCTTACTTCATAGCAGTTTTCTGATTCAAAATTACATTTTTTACATTATATTAACATAGATCTGGGTCCTTAGAAATCATGTAGACCAACCCCTTCATTTTACAGAGAAGGTAGCTGAAACACAATTTTTATCTGTTTGATAGCACTGGTGGAGTAGTAATGAGGTTAGACCATAGAGAGGCTTAGAGAGAGGTTAGACTACAGACAGACTAAGTAGGAAACAAAGTAATTCAGACAAATAGGCCTGTTAGAAGTAAAATTAACATTTGACAACTTCTTTTATGTGTGGGATAAGAGATATAAAATAGTCAAAGATAATTCATTCCAAGGTTTCAAACTTGGCTGATCGGGAAAATTATGGTGCTCTTAATAGAGATAAAGGTAAAGATGGCACATTTAGCAGATTTGTGGATGACAAAGTGGAAAATCTGCTAATATATTGTTATGATAAAATTAGATCCCAAAATACCTTGATAGATTAGACCCAAATGTAGTAAAATAAAATTGTACAATGGTAAATTTAAGGCCCCCAGTCTTACCTGAGGGAAAAAGCTGTTAAATGATTTGCTAGGGTTTCACAATAAGTGATTTGTTGGGTTAGAGTTGAACTTGGGTCTTTCTGATGCCAGATCCAGCACTCCATGCACTGTGCCAACTAGCTGCCTCCACTGGTTACCAATGGAAGATGCATCAGTTTTCCCTTGTTTCCCTGGCCTTCTTCTTTTTCAATTGCATGGCTTTTTGGTGTCCAATTGAGATTTTTCCTAAGAATGTCTAATTTAGTAGTTTGTCATTTTAAAGGCATGTCAAACTATCCATTACTCCATTTGGGACTTTTTTTTTGGTAGAGATATTGAGTATTTTGCTATTTACTTTTCAGCTCGTCTTACAGATGAGGATACTGAGGCAAACAGGGTTAAGTGATTTGCCCAGGGTCACACAGCTAATAAGGATAAGGATTTCAATTCATGAAGATGAGTCTTTCTGATTCTAGATCCAATGTTCTATTCATTGTGTTACCTCATTGTAATTTGTTTTTATAAATAACAATAATCCTTTGTAATAGGAGAGTTGTTTATAATCTTGTTGGAGTTCTGAAGTCGATCTGAAGATAGTAGTAGGAAAGATCATCTTAGAAGATTTTATTGTAAGGGGTGCTTTGAGTTTTTTGCTCAAGTAAATGGCTTGATTTGGCCATGTTATCATATCTCTCCCCTCCCTCTCCATCCATCCCCCACCCCCCAGGAAATAAAAAGCCTTGTATAGTAATGGAGCTTTTCCATTATCTCGCCCAACATATTTTTCTACCTAATGAACCATAAGCTAAGTTGAATAGGATGTAAAAATCTTCAAATAGTAACTTAATGAAGCTATTTCTTTACATTTAACTGCTCTGGGAATTTGATAAGCTATCTGGAACACACCTCTAGGAGACCAGGAGGTAACTGCTTATCATATGCTGTATTCCCTAGAGATCCCAATTTGAGGGGCCGCATGTATGAGTCATGTATATCAGTTCAAGATGAGAGCTTGACAGGAAATGATCAGCTTTTATATCAAAAGATCACAGAACTATGACTTCTTTTGCTCTAGTTAAATGCCATGTGAATAATTCCTTCTTGGTGCTTTTATTGTCTAGTTTATCCCTTCCTTTCTTCCTTTTAGAGGAAATTATAATAGCTTAAAAGAAAAGGAGAGTTAAGTGAAACTAAACTACATGTCATCCGAATCTGCCAGTATAAGAGGTACATCTTTCTCCACTTCTTTGGGGCCAGTCAAAATATATTATAAAATTATAATTTTATCATGTTCACTTTCTTTTGTTATTTCTATTTACTTTGTATAGGTATTGCATATATTGTTTTCCTGATTCTGCTGAAATGGGCACTTAGTAACTATATTTTTATAATAAGGTATCAACTTATTTCCTTTCTGTTTGAAATTGAACTTTAGCATTGTTTAAGTTTGTTGTTAAGTTTAACCTTTCTTCATCTGTCCCTTGAAAAAGCTAATTGCCTAATAGCATTGTTTCCCATTGTCAACAAGCAAGACTTTTCTCATCATCATGTGGTTTATTCAGGATCTTTAGGAACTGTTATTTTCTTTAAAAGGGAATATTAAGAATTAAGAATAGTGAATGAAGAATAACTAAATTTTATATGATGCTTTAAAGATTCTTATCAGCAAACTTATGGTAGTACAAAGAAGTGTTCTATTATTCTGATTAGAAACTGAGGGTTAGACAATTTGGGGAGTTTGCTGTCTTTTGCCATTCCTTGTACTTTTAGTCTTCAGCACAATGCCCTAGCACAGCACAGTAGAATGTTAATAAATGTCTATTGTTTACCCTTTTTTATACCAATGGTTCTCAAAACGTAGTGTGGGAGGTCTTTGAGGTCAAAACTATTTTAATAATAATAGAAAAAAAATTTAAATTTCTGTCTAGCACTATAAATATAAACATAGATAACCTGCATGAGGAAAAAGCTCTTTGGGGAAGATCCTTAATAATTTTAAGAATATAGATAGATCCCATAACTAAGAATTTGTGAGCTACTGCTTTATATGGTATCACACTGCTCAGCAAAGATTAAATTTTATAGTACAGTACAATAATTCTATCCTACCTTTCCTGTCTTCTTATACTAGACTCCAAGACATATTCTTTGTTGCAGTGACACTGTCCTCTTGGATGTTCCATGAACAGGACACTTCATCTCTTGCTTGGCTCTGGGCATTTTCTCTGACTGTCCGTCATGCCTAGAATGCTCTCCTTTACTCCTCTGTGCCCCTGGCTCCCTGGTTTCCTTTAAGTCCCAACTAAAATCCCAACTTCTCCAGGAATCTTTTTCCAATCCTTCTTTATTCTAGTGCCTTCCCTCTTTTAATTATTTCCTATTAATCTTGCATATAGCCAGATGTGTATTTTAAAGCAGTGTTTGTTTGTACATTTGCAATGTGTCCTGTTGGATTGCAAGCTCCTTGAGGGCTGGGATTGTCTTTTGCCTCTTTTTTGTATACTGAATGCTTAGCATAGTGCCTGACAAAACAGTAGGCACAAGTTTATTAATTGAACTTGATCATTGGGGTTTTATGTTTTTCCTCTTCTTTTGATCTCCCTTTTGACCCATTTTTTGAAGTAGAAATTTATTTTGCTTATGAGACTACCCTTTGAACTACTTATATTTTTAAATCCACCTTTTGTCATGCCTTAGCCTGACCTATTTTCCTGTTAAATTTAACATGTTTCTATATGGAAAAACTTTGAGCTTATAATTTCAACACTTTTGCCCGACTCAGAAAAGAGTAAGGAATATTGGATGCCTTCTTCCCCTTACTATCTCCTCCATATCTCATACTAACTTCCCCTTCTCCCTCTCTCTGCCTCTTTTCTCTTTCCTCTTTCCTCAGTCACTTGTTTCCTCTCTCATTCCCTCTCTAGTCGTTCTCATGTTGGAATCTGGATGGTTTGCCTCCCCTGTTGGAATTTGTCTCCTGGTGGCCCAACATGTTTGGTTTTGACCTTTCTTTGTGTCTTGCTCCTTACACACACATTCTCCCCTCCTGCCAGGCTCCTCTGCTTATTGTCCTTTTAAAAACCATATAAGAAAAAAGTGCTAGTTTTAGGTCTCTTCTCCTGGTACTGAGAATACTCATTTGTTGCATTGGTTCTGACCTCTCCACTGCCCGAATGTCTGAAGACTGATTTCAGACCTCTTGAGAAACATCTGGATTTTCTGGTGGTCCCATGTTCTTCAAAGCTCTGTGGACTACTTTGTGGTAGCTTCTAACTTCTTTGTTCCAGATCAGCTTGTATTATTTTGCTCCCCTCTCTGTATAGTAATGAGCTATGAAGGCTGCCTCTGTCTTAATGCTTCATCAGACCAGGATTGAGATCCAGTTTTAGATTTCAGTTTCCTTCAGTCCAAAGATAACATTCAAATCTCAAATTGTTATGATGACCCTTTTGAACAAATTTTAATTGCTGTTGTCTTTTTTCTGATTGTCAAGTTGGATATAATATTTACAGTGAGCAATTACTGTTGGTATTTTTTTAGATCAAGTAATTTACTGAATAAATTTATGTTCCAAGCTCCTGTATTTTTCTGATGTTCTTTTTAAAAACTGTTTTGCTGCTTTGGAAAATCCTTAGTAAAGAGAGTAAATCCCTTGAAGGTCAACAAAGTGTGCATATTATTAATATATTTTCTTTCGGTGGAGACATTTTTTAAAACTATTGAAAAATCTCGAGGTGAAGAAACTGTAGGAGCATTGGCTAAAGTTACTCTGGTTAAATAAATCAATGGATTAATTTACTAATATTTGTGGTTTTAAAAAACTAAACATGTTAACCTAATTTTAAAGGAGAAAGAAAAACAAAACTTGAGTTATGAGTAGGGAAGCCCCTATCAGAGCATTTTGTTGTGAGTAAGGAAGAAGTAGGAGAAAAGGAAATGATTTAAAGTTCTACTTTGAAGATGTATTGTCAGAACTTACAACTTTCTCTTATGTACAGGAACTGTTTTAATAAGAAGTAACAGTGGTCAGCTGATGTTGGTGTCTCAACAAGCTTTAGCTCAAGCTGAAACGCCAAGCCCTATGAATGTAAGAACAGCAGTACCATCAAGTACTCATGCAGTCAAAATTTGCACTGTGCCGGTAAGTAATGACCTTGTCTGACTATCTGCTTTCCTTCACCACCCTTTATCCCTTTTATTCCCTCTTCATCATTAAGGGAGGAAGGAAGAGGAATGCTTCATTATCAGTTTTTTGAGAAGTGAGATTATGCTTAGTTCATTTCAGTGAGACTGCTTTTTTTAGATATTTGATTTGAATGAGGTTTCTGAAATTACTATATAATGAGCCAGATATGACCTTTGAGATTCCCACTTAACCAAACTTGGTTTTTTTGCAGGTAGTAATTTCTTAAATAACCACAAAAGTTTATTACTTTTTTTTTACTTAAAGATTTTACAGTAATTCTTTATCGACAAGTAAATATTTCAAATAAAAAACCCCCATGAACTTTAATGCTACTTTGACTTTTGGTCATGGAAGGGGGGGGGGGGTTCATGTTATGTGTTTATATGACATGTAGGGACATATATATCACAACATGTTATACATGTTACATTAATACATATATACACTTCTGTATTTATAAATGCACTGTTGTATTGAAAAATGTAAATTTTTTTTAAAAAGGAAAGAAATGCTGATTTAAAAATATGCTAGATGCAATAGGTGCTAGATGAGAAAATGTATGTGCGTGTGTGTGTGTGTTTGTGTATGTGTGTGTGTGAGACAGTAGCCACATAAATGTTGATTTTTTTTTTTTTTTTTTTTTTGCTCCTTTAGGGGCAAAAACATTTACAATATTTCTGATAGAAATCTTTTTTAAATTATTCTATTTGCTTACAAATTTTGAAGATCTTGAATATTAATCTTTTGGGGAAAGAGTACAAATGGGGTATTTGTCAGGAGGAGTAGCTGAATCTCAAGGATTGACTGGAAGGCAAGTTTGACTAGTACAATACAGTATGGAACTAGGAGTACTATGAAATAGAGATAAATGGGTAGATTGTATCCAATTTGTGAAGGATCTTCATCGCTAGTCTAAAGATTTACACTTTATTCTGAAGACAAAACAGAAAAGCTACATGGGGTTTTTGAATGGGAGAGTGATCCTTTCAAGCATTAGGAAAATCACTTTGGGAAAGGGAAAAAGGAGAGATGGGAGGAAGGGAATCTAACCACTTTTATAGTTAAGCTGAGCACTAATGAGGACTTGCAGGATAACAGCTGTAAGACTGGCAAGATTGCAAAGCTTTGATTCCTATTCTGTTCTTTACAGTGCTATTACTATAACCCTTCTCTAGGACTAAATTTTTTTCCCCTCTTTAAAAAGAAAAAGCTGATTTAGATCAAAGGTTTCTATCCATACCCTCAAGAGGTATAAGAAGCTTGCCAAGGGATTATGTGAATATTTGATATATAAAGGTATTATTCGTTTGAAATTAGTCTCATTTCCCACATGCATATGCATGGTAAACTAAATCTACTTCTTTTCATAAGAAGAAGTTGGGGATGCAGAATAGTTTGCTGAAAGCTGGAATGGAAGTTTGGGAATCCCTAATCTAAATCAGAACTTTTAAAACTTTTTATTTTTTTTTTGTGACCCCTTTTCCCCTGAGAATTTTACATGTCCCTGGGTATATAGGTATAAAAGTCATACTTTTACTGATAATAAATCATAATTTTGTGACCCTCACATTCAATTATGAGGTATTTAGATGATCTTTAAGATTATTTTTAGCCCTAGAGCTCATCAGATATAGCTTCTGTGAAAAACAGGACTTGACATGAAAATTGAATGATTATACTATCTCCATCAACAGGGAAATTGGGAAGCAGGGCAGATTTTTAAAATTGATTGTTGGTAGGCAATTATGAGCATATTGAGTTTGAAGTGTTGTTAGTTCAAATTCATTTCCAATCTAATTGGAGATTCAATTAAGTAGTTTAAAATTTAAATAATAGAGGAACTCTCCTGTAATGCAAGTAGGTGAAGCAAATTACTAAATCATACATACCTATCTGAGAGACAAAGATAAGCTTAGCTGAGTGTTATCACATATAATTTGAATCACAGACTCTCAGAGTTGGAAGGGAATTTCCGAGGCCATCTGTTCCAACCCATACCTGAAGGAGAATCTCCTCTGCAAAGTGTAAATGTTGTTTTCCCCAGTAGAAGGTAAGATTCTTGAAGGCAGGAAGTATTTTCATTTTTGCTTTTGAATTCCTAGGGTTTAGCACAGTGCCTGGCATTTATTTAAATTGAGCTTGCACAAATTATAGTATTTGAAGTGAAGAGAAACCCACTATATGGTATTATAGAAAGACACTGGCTTTGGAATCAGAGGACCTGGATTCAAATTCAGCCTTGGTCACTTAATATGTAGCCTTAGATAAGTCACTTTATCTTGAGGCTCTAGTTTCTTTATCTGTGAAATGAGAAGGTTGAATTAGATGGCTTCTAAGGTCTCTTCCAGCTCAAAAAAATTTACAATCTTGTGCTTTCCACCTTAGCTTGTAAATATTTTTATTAAAATGTTTTTGTTGCATTGGAATTTTTATCCCAAATAGAGACAAATAGAGAAGAATTCTGTATGTGGCTTTTTTTTTTTTTTTTTTTTTTTGGATGAATTCCATAATTTGATTGCATTGATGTAGAGTTACTCGGGTTATGTTTTTTGAATGTAATTTAAAAACCATATATGAAACATAACTTCTGCTTGTTGACTTGGGTATTTGCCCCCTTCCATTGTCCTGGCTTTTTTGAGGGGACTTGGAAGGTTCCAATTTCCTTGGAATATTCAAACCGGTCAATAATGCTAAAAATATATATTGTCCTATTACGGATGATTTTGGCCTCAGCTAAGAGCAGGTACTTAAACTGACATATTTAGTGGAGCAGAGATTAGTCAAGAGATCAAAGGATCACAGTCATGGGATAGGCAAAATACATCTGAAATTTGACCCTGTTGAAGCCCAGACTTTGGTGAAATGATCTTGATGTCATGTCAGGAAGAAAGAAACTAATGATCACTGAAAAGCATTCATCTAAACCTGATAACCTGGTTATTCCAGGTTTTCATCACTTTTTCTCAGTTTGGTGTGGGCATAACTGAATTGGTTGCACATAGCAGAATTATCCCCTAGAATATTAGAGGGCCAGTTGCCTTATTGGGAAGGAAGAAGTCTTATACAAACATTTTTGAATGTTACAGACAAGTAGATATCAATTTCTTAAAAAAGTAGAAACTTTTAGTGATGAAGAGTTAGGATAAATGAGAGGTACCAGACGAGAAGAGATAGGATAAATGTGCTCTGCAAGAAGGAAGGAACCTGATTAGATAAATTTACAAATTCTTAAAGTTTGTTTTCTTATTGAACTCTTCCAAATCCTAATAATCCTGCTTATTTTTATATTTTCTTTTCAGAACTCTGGTACACAGTTAATTAAGAAAGTAGCAGTTGCTCCAGTCAAAACAGTGACTCCAGTAAGGGCAGTGACCTCTGTCAAGGCAGTGGCTCCAGTAAAGGCAGTGACACCCGTTAAAGCAGTTGCTGCCCCTGTGAAAACTGTGGCGCAGTTAGGAAATACTGTGGTAACTTCCCTCCCGAAACCTTCCATAGTACAGGTAGGTTCTTACTATCTCTTGCTTCTCTATGTCCATGTTACATCTTTTATTTCTTTGGCAAAGTTACAATAGTGAGTAACTGTTTTCATTCAATATAAATGAAGTATTTGAGACAGTTTTTTGATTTTAGCCAAGTAAATCACTTAATTATATATCAAGGACTTCCCAGAATAATTAAAGTAGTAATAGCTAACACATGAAGATTCACAAAGTGCTTTTTTAATAACATTCATATGAAGTAGTTTGTGTAAGGAGTATGGCGTTTTATTTTAAAGATGGGAAGAATGAGATTATGAATGTTGTGATTTGCATAAAGTCACTCAACTAATATAAGTTTGAGGGAGGAGAAGGCATGGATCCCAGGGCTTACCATGCTTAATAGAATTGGAATAGTTTTTGCATCTGACAAGAGGTTAGCCTAATATATAATTTGGTACTTGAGAAAATTAAAGCAAAATAAATGCTTAACAATTAAGGAGAGGCTAATTATGTGAAAATAGATCCCTAGGAGTTAACTGCTTTTTGTGCTTTTGCTTTTCTTTTCTTTGGAAATCAATTCATTGCATGATTGTTTGGCAGATTTTAACAATGATTTCAGAGGACTAACTAGTTTTGAAGGAAAATAATTGCCATAGGTGATACTATTAGTGTAAAATGTGGGGGGAAGGGCAGAACTCTTGGCACAAATGTTTCAACTTTTGGCAGAATTTTAATAGAATTATAAAGGGTGGTAGATTAGCTTTGGTTACCTTTATTTTTTACTTTTGTGCCAGAATAATTCAGTCCCAAGCCACTCACCTAAATTTGAAAACAGTTATGAAAGCCCAAGAAGAGTTTGTAGGATGACTTTCTAATGTCTAGGAAGGAATAGAAATGTTTTTGAGGAATTAGCCGGTCTGAATTTGCGGAGTTTTGTTACTAGTTGGTTTCAGGCATAGCCTTTTGTCTGGTGGTTAGTTTAGGAATGTATTACTATTGGTGTCTAGGGAGTAGCTTGGTAGTATTTTCATTAATAATATTATATTATAAGGGAGTAATATCATACCTTGGATTATGAGATGATTCTTTGCCAATGTGAATAACTATACTAGGTGATGTAGGAGAGAGAAAAGAAAACTAAATGTCATATTTGGATCTCTTTTTATTAAAACAATTGAAAAAAAAAAAAAGAGTAAGGGCTATGACTGGTATTGGAACAAAATCCTTCAGAGTGGAATTTTAATTCTTTTAATGTGAACAACTTCAGAGACCAAATAAGATAATACATGAAATTCTAGTATTTAGTTCAGAAATTGAACTTGAGAAAAAGTACTCAGGTCCACCTTGTGGAGAAAGTCAGCACTACTTTAGATTTTAAAAAACTTCCTGATGGAAAATTAGAAGTGGATATGGAACCATCAAGGGTTTATATATAAATTTAAAAGCAAAAAGAATTTTATAATGAATTTTAAATTGTTTTTCCCCTGTTCCTAAAGGAATTCAAGAAGTATTTTCTTAAACTATTATCTTATGGTTGTGATGAGTTTTGAACAGAGCGGAAAAAAATTATTTATGCTGGATAATATCCAAATAACTTATCCTATGTCTAGTTCTTCTTTAGTGATGGACTTCTTGGTGATGGATATTTTGATGATGTACCTTGGCACACTGGTTCAATTTACAGTTAATAGGTAAGGGGGAAAAGAAAGAAAGAAAAAAAATAGAAAGATAAACATTTCTAATTATAGAATGGTCACTTTGGGGTCTACATGTATTTTTCGGATTCAGAAAATAGCCTCAAATTGAAATTTTATTTTACCTGCTAAATTTATATGTATTCAGTTCATATTACTCCTTCCAGACCTCAAATTTCATCATCCATATACATAAGTTGTGCGTGTCATTTTCTTTTTTTTACTGCTTTTATAAGTAATTGGAAGGAAGCTTAGGTGGAATGCACTTGAGGTGAGAAGTTAAGGACTTTGGAGGACTATAAGGGAGATTCCTAGAAAAGGCTCGGGTGATAAAACTTCTGTGAGCCAGTTAGGAGTATCATAACGTTGTGGGGGAAACATTTAGTAGCTGGAAGGAAATGGAATTGAGGATCCACGACTAATGGTGAAGTCAAGGTAGAAAATCATATAAAGATTGTATTTACTTGAACTTTTGTAGCAGTGAGAAAGGAAAGGAAGGAACAGGCATTTATATTATTTAATATGTGCCAACCACTGTGCTGAATGATGTACAAGTATTATCTCATTGATTCTTCACAACAACCTTGGGAAGTAAGTGGTATTATTATTTGTCCCCATTTTACCAGTGAGGAAATTGAGGCACATATAGGTCAAATGACTTGCCCAGAGTCACACAGCTAATACGTGTATGAGAGTGGATTTTACCTCTGGTTTTCTTGATTCAGGCCTAACACTCCACTGTGCTATCTAATTGCCTTAATAGAGAAAGAAGAGGTGTATTAAGGCTCTCCCCTCTCTCGGTAATAGATTATATCAAGCAGCAAGCTTCATGAGGTTTATCTTCTGGTTTCTTCTCTACTGGGTTGAAATTTCACTGGGTTATGCTGGGCAGTGACAAAGAGGAAGACTCACATAAAGGGAGTGTTTTCATAAAATGATCATCAATTAAAGTCTCAAGTGATTTCTGTTATTTTGACAATGAAGTGGACTTACTGAATTTCAGTCACAGATTCACAGTCTGGAATTGGGAGGGACCTCTGACTATCTTGTTCGATACATATCTGAATTTTTATTGGGGGGGGGGTATTTTTTTATTTGATTTTATTTATTTGAAGAATTATCTCCAGAAGGTGCCTCCATTCACTTTTGGAAGATGTTAGTTCAAAAGTTTCTTCTTACACCAAGCTGAAATCTCCCCCTCTGCTACATGTTATTGTCTGTTGGTGTTCTTTCTACCTTCTGGGTTCATATTGACAAAAGATTTTTTAAGTGCCTGCTATGCTGAAGGCCCTGAATTAGGTAATGGTGGTACAAAGGCAAAAATGAACCAACCAACTAGAAGTCTAATCCCATTTATGGTGACATTTCATTTATTTTCCAATGCTGTCTAGAAGCTATCTCCAGTTTCCTTCTTGGCCTATCCTTTGTTATGCTGATTCCCCTACTCCTGTGGTAAAATGTGTTGCTTAGGATTGAATCTCTCAAAATGTTGGATTCTACATTGGCTGTCATTTCCCTCATTCTGGGTGCTTTGTGCTTGTTTCTCTCAAAGTGCATTAGGGTTATGTGTATATATGGAGTTTTTTTTGTGGGGGAGAGGGGTGTATGTTTCTCTGAGGCCCATTTAGTCCACTGAAGCCTTCATATTTCTTTCATATAGATTCTCTAGCTGTGTCTTTCCTATTGTGCTTATGTACAGTGTTGTGTTTTGTGTTTTTGTGTTGTTGTTTTTTTTTAAAGAACCTATGTTCAATACTATTTTTTAGACTTATTATATTTTGTCTTTTGAAATTCAGCCTAAGGCTTTCATCTTTGGAGATCCTTTGGATTCTTACTCTTTCAGAATAGTAGAACTCTCTTTCCATATTGTATAATATGTAGGTTGATAAATGTGCTGTGTCTGCCTTTATGGCAGCTGTTCGCAATTTTTTTGATCTCAGGAAGACACTTCCTTCCTCTACTCTCCTTTTCCCTCCAAAAAAAAAGTTTTTATATGGGTTATGTTTATTGATATTTACAATAATAGAAAATAGTTTTGACCTCATGACACCCCTGAAAAGATATCTGAACCACACTTAAAGAACCACTAATCCATGACATTAAACAGTTTTTCTTTGTCTCTCCATTGTTTGAAAAGCCTTGAATTTCTCAAGAGCAGCTAGGTGCTACCTTACTCTTTCTCTACCCACCTTGAATTTCAGCTAAAAAAATCCAGCAACAAAGAACTGAGTAGTGATGCTTTCTTCCTGCCATGAAGAATCACCCTTTGCACAAAGCAGCCTTATTCCTTTTCTGATCATCTTTTTCCAGTACACTCCTTAATATTCTTTGCAAGCCTGATCGTTTTTTGAGCTTTAACACTCTTTGTCCTCTGATCTTCTTCCCCGAGATATATTCAGTTCTCTCTTTTTCTCCCCCTTAATTAATGATTGCTTATCCTTTCTTTCTGCGTAAGATGTGTCCTGATGACCCCTTTCAGTATCACAATAACTTTCCTGACTGAAGTGTCTCTTCTATCTGTGCTATGTCTTACTAGAATGTAAGTTTCTTGAAAGCAGATACTATCTTTGCTTTTGTATTTGTGTCCACAGAATTTAGCACAGTATGTGGTACATAATAAGTAATTAATGAATTCTCATTCACTACTAACGCTTTTTAAAATTTTATTTTTATTGATACCTTACTTTCATTTTTTATATAGATGAAGTCATCCCCTTCTAGCTCTTACTTAACCACCTAACCTTTGTAAAAAGATAAAACAGAAATTTAATAGAAATTTAAGTAAGCAGAACCTTTCTATCCATCAAGGATGTCTGAACATAATTATATGTTCATTATAATAACCTATGTTCTCTTACCTATAATCTCTTACCTCTGCAAAGAAGGGAAGTAGATTTTTTTCCTGTCTCTTTTCATTGGCTCCCAGTTTAATCATGATAATTATGCAGTGTTCAGTGTTTTGTTGTTGTTCTTTCTATTTATATTGTTGTTTCAACATGCTTACAGAGTTGTCATTTTTTTCCATATTGACTCCCAATTACCTATCCATCTTCCCATCTCCTGTATTTGTCTATTTTAAAAAAAATCTAGTTGATATGTTTTCTTTGCCTCCATAAGTCTTTTTAAATGCCACTCCTTCCCTTTATTTCACATTAGAATTGTTTTCTATCTTTTGAATTTTGTTATTGAGTTGTATGTCTCTCTTCCTTGTAGAATTTTAAGTCTTTTGATTTGATTGATCATAGAAAACTGTCTAGTTCAACCTTTCATTTTATACATGAGGAAACTAAGGCAGAGAGTAAGGGAGAAAGGTTTAAATAACTTGCCCAAGATGACATAGGTTGAACATATTCATCAACTTTGGTTTTGAATTCATGTTTTCTGATTATAGAGCTAGTGCTGTTTTCCATTGTAGCATTTTGCTTATGTTATCTTCAAATCTAGCTAGTTGTTCAACTATGCTCAGGTTTGCTTTCCTCTGTTACAAACATTAGAAAGTCAGCTTGTTTTAGCTGATGGCTGGATTCAGAGATGGGGGAGAGTGTGGGATTCAGCCTCTCTCTCTAACATGAACTAACATATATATATAAAAGACTCTGGGCAGGTCACTTAAATTGCAGATGGGCACTGGTAGAGGCAAATATCCCAAAGAAGTGAAAACACGAATCTAGACTAGAAAGAATAATCAAGAATAATACTAAGAGGCTGTGTCCAGTTACAGCCATTAAAACATTCCCATCATTTCTACTCAAGCAACTTAGTTTCTCCTTATATTATTGAGAAAAAAAAAACCAAAACAAAACCAAAAGAAATAGTTATCAAAACATTTAAAAATAAAACAAGTCTAATGGGCCCTTGGTTAAAAAATCCCTGACATAGAAAGAAGAGAGACAGAGAGAGCCAGAAGACAAGGGCTTTCAATAGGGGACTTGTACTTAAATATGTATGTGACAGTCTTTGAAAAAATAGGTTCCTTTCTCACAGACATTACTGTGTTTATGGTTTTTGCTGTAGTTTTCTTGGATGGCTAAGGATTACAAGGAATTTGAATAAATTTACATTCCATGTATGCATTGAGATTTCTTTGACCTGTTGCTTGGGAATGAAATCTCTGAGGAGCATATTATAAGAAAACTAAAATCCTGGGACATCTTTACAAATGCACTAGCAGTGATCAGATTAGAGCTGCATGCTTTTTTTCCCCCCCTATTTGCTACAAGTGTTCATTGTGGACATTTCTGCATGTAGTGAGCCTTATTTGATATTTTTATTCTTATAAATGCAATGATAGTGTTTTCCTTCAAGTAATGTTCTTTTAAAGAAACATGCTACCTAACATCAGTATTTTTATGTTTTCTTTGTCCTGCAGATGGTGCTAGAATCACATCTCATTTCAGTTGAAGGGGGGAAAACACTTTACAGAATGAAGTGAATGACGTGGTTGAAATGATTCCTTTGTGTACTTAATTTAGAAGTCTGTATAAGAAATAGTTAATAAAATAATATATTCTCAGTGTGCTTTTATATGTAAAGGGGGAAAAAAAGTATTTTTTTCATGTCAAACTGTATTTTTATTAAGAATTATCTGCGGCTTTTAAGTAGAGTGAGATACCTCCATCTAAGGATAGAGTGAGAGAGAGAGAGAGAGAGTATTACTAGTGCCAGTATGTAACAGTTTTTTCTCTTTTCAGACTGTGACTACACCGGCCAGTGTTGTCACAGTTACCCCAGTAAAACCATTGAATACTATAACTCCCCTGAAGCCTTCAGTCATCGCAACACCAGCAACCCCCTCACAAGAGAGCACCCAGAAAGTTGAGACTCCAGCAGCTGTACAAACTAGTATCTCTGTGGTAATACTCTGTGATTCTTGAAATGGTTTTCCTTGAATCCTATAATCTTTTAGCTAAAGATGAATGCTTGATACTCATTGCAATGTCTTATCCTTTTCCTTCCCATAATTAGGAAATGCTAGAGAATGTGACAAAATGCAAAAACTTTCTTGCAATGTTGATAAAACTAGCATGTGGTGGGTCTCAGTCCCCAGAAATGGGACAGAATGTGAAGAAGCTTGTGGAAAATCTCTTGGTAAGTTATTTCTTTTTTTCTGGGAGACAGTCAGGGGGTTAAGTGACTTGCTTGGGTTCACATAGCTAAGAAATCTGTGGCCTGATTTGAGCACTCCAGAGGTGGGACTCTATCCATTGTACCATTTAGTTGCACTGCTGGTAAGCTATTTTTTTTTTTTTTTAAACAAACTTTGCAAACCTTAAAACCAGAAGTGCCAACTTAATTTAGCATGATAGAAATGATGTTAAGTACTAATGGGAGAGGTATTAGAAAAAGGGGAAACAGTATAATTATCATCTTAAAACACTTTTTTATAAAGTGGTCTTGATAAGCTGAACTTGAATTATAGTTTGGTCTGTTAAAGCATTATACTTTTCTTTTAAAAACAAATTTCAGGGTATGCGATTGTATGAGAGTTATCCCTAGGAAAAACATTTCTATTTATCTAAATGTAGGCCTTACTTCCCCCCTTGCTTTCACTTACCCCTCTAAAAAAAAAGAAAAAAGAAAAAGAAAAAAAAATGACTTGGCTTGCATCAGTGGTATCACACTGAAATAGAAGCAGAATCACTGTAGGGTCTGCATGTTGACTTCAAAAATAAAAATAAACATTATCTGTGTTGTATTTTTGTTTATTTTTTGACACATTTCCCAATTAGTTATTTTATGTAGTTTGGGTCCCATGAGAGTTTTGCTGGTCTTTCTGCAAGTTTGACAGCTCTGGCTCATAAGCAGTATTTATTTTCAGTATGTGTTTTGCTTTTAAAACTTTGCATTTTAGTTATGTAAGCTTCCACTTCACTACTTTGCATGGTTCCTGGCAAATATTAGATACTTGTATAAGTGAATCAGTATTATTTGGATATGGAATCCAGACCTGCATTCAGGGTCCTTTCCTTGATAGAGATCAGCAAATTTTCTATAGCTTATAAATCTTAGAGTTCTTTTGGGAGCATTGAGTAATTAAGTAACAGATATTATAAGATATAGGTCTTTCATGACTGGTCTTTACTGGATCCACCATATTGTTTTTTATGTGTGGATGTGTGTGTTCTAGCGTATATGAATATATAAAGGTGTTGTATGTTAGATTTTAATCCTTCAAAAAAATCTGTGATTTGGCAGTTGGGGTACTCTTTTCTATCACTACAGAAAACAGCCCTTTCAGATGTTAGTTGAAAGTCATTAGAAGCCCCTATGACCACAAAGCTGTTCCCCCAATATTTTGGTTCTTCAAACCTCTTCAGACCAGGTTGGCTGGTTCTCAGATGATAGCTACGGAGTCCACCTCTCTGTTTTTCTTTCTTTCCATCTTTCCAGTTTGATATAGTACTTTTATGCTTTGCCTTTAAGAACATTGGATCCTATCTGTCATAATAAAGCATTCAAGTAGGATAATATTGCATTTGTGATTATAAAATATTATCTTTTCCCTTTAGTATTATTTTTTCAATTTTAATTACCTTTAGGGTTATTAGTACAATATATTTAAAATGAAGGCTAATTTTGCTTTTTGAAGGGAAATATTCAAATATTTTGAGATGTTGAAATAAAATAGAGGTACTAAATGGTATGTAGGATTTGTTTTCAAATGGAAACTTAATGATTTTCTGAATGAGAGTGTATAAATGAAGTCAGAGCTGATGGTACAATCTGGTTCCCACCTACCTTTCTAGCTTTATTTTATATTGTTCTTGTAGACAACAAAACCTATACAAGTAATTTCCCCAATGTAGACATTCTAGATGTGCCTTTCTACAATTTCCTTATGTACTTAATGTTTGAATGCACCTCTTTCCCTTTTAGGCTTCCTAGGTTCCTTCAAGGCTTGTAATATTCTCCAGGTCTAACATGTCAACTTAAATGCAAGGACTAAGCTATTTTTGTCTTGTATCCCCAGAGTGTTGCATAATGCCTTGCACATTTTTTTTGCTTTGTAAAAAGTTTGTAGGATTAGTAGTATTGCTCCTTGAATTGGAGTATTAATTTTTTTAGACCATTTTGTGTACCTACATCATTAGGAGTCTGAATTATTATTTGTATTTCTATAAAATAACAGTTCTACTTACCCTCAATTTTTTACTTGCAACTGAGACTTTGTTTTAGGTTACTGAAAGTTTCCTACAGTTGAAAAGTATCTTTGTCTAGATGAAGGCAAAACACGTATTTTGGTGGTAGTTACAGCATTTTATTCTTTTCTCCTCAGGATGCAAAAATTGAACCAGAGGAATTTACCAAAAAGTTGTACATTGAACTCAAGTCCTCACCTCAACCGCATCTTGTCCCTTTTCTAAAGGTAAGATTGGGGGGGGGGGGGGGGGGGGGGGGGCATATAGGAAAGAGAGATGGGGGGGTAGCAACTGTATGATAATAAAATTATTATGTTTAATCTGAATAAGATTATTATGACCTTACTTTGAAGAAGATTATTAAGGGAAACATTATGAAGTAGAATTTTAAGAAATAGAACGTGAAGCTCTGCCCTTGCTTTTTAGCTTGTAAAGTTTTGAGGGGGGAATTCCTTTATATACTGGAGAAGTGGTAACCTATTTTAGTTGAGCCTTTTTCCTATGTATATTTTTCATGAGAAATAATATACCAATTTGTGTTACTTGCACAGAAACATTTCTCAGAATAGTTTGTAGATTTAGAGACCATCCTCTCAGATGCCTCTGTCTTTAGTGACCATTCAAGTCATTTTCCTGTCTCATTGAATAGTTTTCCAACAACCTTGCTTCTTACCTGTCCTTAGGACTGATTCAAGACAGGTTCTGCAGTGGTATGACTGTCAGGGAGGATGGGAAGATATGCTCAGGTACTTCAGGTCACTTTTGAAGCTACTTTGGTTCATCCTGGACTGTTCTGTGAATTACCTTGTTAATTTCTTTGAACTAACTTCCAGACTTTAACTTTAGTCCTCTGTATTCAAAAACTTACTTGGGTGCAATTAAGAGTGATAGGAGTCAATCATTAAGCATATTATGGATTAAAGAGCTTATTCCCTAACTGTTTCCCTCTGTTAGCACTAAAATTCTTTGGAAAGCTTTCATAGGACTTTATGATTTGTAGCTGATCAGTTTAATTTGTAGCTGAGTAGTTTAATTTGTAGTTAGGACGGTTTAGTAGTGCAGTGAATAGAATGCTGTCAGGAAATTCTGAGTTCAAATTCAGTTTTCCACAATGACAAGCTGTAAGACAAGTTGCTTCACTGCTCTTTGTCTCAGGTTCCTTATTTGTAAAATTGAGAAAATAATGGCTTGTAGTATCTCACAGGGTTATGAACATCAGATAAAATGTTTGTAAAGCACTTAAGAATCCCTAAAACACTATATATAATGCTAACTTTTATTATTTGAAGACATTATATGAAAAAGGGAAGCAACGGGTAGTAGAAGTAGAAAGAAAAGTCACTAAATTGGAGTGGGTTA
This sequence comes from Sarcophilus harrisii, assembly GCF_902635505.1. Taxonomy (NCBI): domain Eukaryota; kingdom Metazoa; phylum Chordata; class Mammalia; order Dasyuromorphia; family Dasyuridae; genus Sarcophilus; species Sarcophilus harrisii. Next base: position 488,334,124 of record NC_045426.1, on the reverse strand, counting down.
GTTAATTTCCTGAAATTATTCAGTATGCCTCCTTTAACAAGATGAGGACTCTCCTCTTCCCAGTTTTTCTTGTACTTCTTTTAATTTTTTTAAGTAAGATTTTAAAAATCCTTTTTGAGTTCTTCCATGACAGGCTAATTCATATTTTTCTTTAAGGCTTTGGAGTTGTCGACTTTGTCGTCTTCTGAATTTGTATTTTGAGCTTCCCTGTCATCATTGTTTACTCAGAATATTTCTCTGCTGTTTGTTCATTTTCCAGCCGATTTCTTGATTTTTTAAAATGTATTTTTTTAAAATGTATGTAAAATGTGTATTAAAGTGGGGTTCACCTTCCGGAGTCCTAGGCTTCAGAGGGTGTGTGTGTGTGTGTGTGTGTGTGTGTGTGTTGTGTGTTTGTGTGCAGCTGTTTTCAGAGGTAATTCTGGGGACTTTTTAAGTTTTCATTCCTTCTAAGGTGGTATGATTTATGGAGAGGTGTGTTTGCCCTTTTCCTGCACCAATAAACACCGGTGACTGGTTTGTGAATGACTATAAGTACTCTTTTCCTTCACCCTGAAACTTTGGCCATGGTCCCTGCTTGGCCACAAACTCTGGTGTTCTACTGCTTCTCCTCATTTTGGGACTGAGACCCAGGACTGTGACCTACCTCCACATATAAAGCAATGCAACAGAATCCTGCCCCTGGTGCCAGCAAAGGGACCCCTGTAAATATTCTGATCAGATGTCCAGCCCTCTTGCTTGTCTGTCTGTGGTTTGAGAGGTCTGGAAACTACCACTGCTGCCACGAATTCAGTCTCCCAGAGGCTGACGTTGAATCCCACATGTTGTAACTGTAAAGCAGTATATTTCTCCTGTACCATGGCTGTTCCCTTCTAAATGGTTAGTCTGAACTTTTTGATTAGTTAAATAAGGAGAGAAAAAGGAGGAAAGAAAGGGGAAGGAATAAAATTTTATGTACAGCATCTGCCAGGTACTTTAAGTACTTTACAAATATTATTTTATTTGATTCTCACAACTCATCCCCCTTTAATAATTGGGGAAACTGAGGCAAAACGAGATTTAAGGGTCATAAACTATTAAGGGTCAGAGGCTGTATTTGAATTATCTTTCTGACTCCAAGCCCAGTTCTTTTTCCACTATACCTCTTAGCTGCCTCTAACAATTGTAAAATATTATATCTTGACTAGATTACTATGAAACTGTGGCATTCAGATGTAATATAAATATAAATATGCCTTAATGCTTTCTTTGGGTGAATGTAGTAGACTCCCAAAGAGTAGTGGGGTTATAAGTTAGTAAATGTAACATGTACTTCTAACTAATGAAAAATAGTCTCATGTACCCCTTGTGTTTTTACTCCATGGAAAGAAAAAAATATTTTAATGATTAAGTTCTGTTTTCTAGGAAGAAAGTTTTATAAGTATAGGTCACATCTACGTGATCAGTTTTAAGGGTTTTTTCTTCTCCCCAACTTTCTTTTTAATAGTTGTAATTTTCAAGGAGTTTTAAATGTAATGCTTTTTGAAAAAAATAATTTATTTTATTATTTTGTTTTTTTAAATAACTTTTTATTGACAGAACCCATGCCAGGGTAATTTTTTTTACAACATTATCCCTTGCACTCACTTCTGTTCCTATTTTTCCCCTCCCTCCTTCCACCCCCTCCCCCAGATGGCAAGCAGTCCTATATATGTTAAATAGGTTACATTTGTTAAATAGGTTAGATACAATATATGTGCGCAGAACCAAACAGTTCTCTTGTTGCTCAGGGAGAATTGGATTCGGAAGGTATAAATAACCCAGGAAGAAAAACAAAAACGCAAGCAGTTTACATGCATTTCCTAGTGTTCTTTCTTTGGGTGTAGCTGCTTCTGTCCTTCCTTGATCAATTGAAACTAAATTAGATCTTCTCTTTGTCAAAGAAATCCACTTCCATCAGAATACATCCTTATACAGTATCATTGTTGAGGTATATAATGATCTCCTGGTTCTGCTCATTTCACTCAGCATCAGTTCATGTAAGTCTCGCCAATCCTCTCTGTATTCATCCTGCTGGTCAAAATAATTTATTTTAAACTTAAATCAAATGATCAATTCTGATGGACATGGCTCTCTTCAACAATGAGACGATTCCAATCAAATTCTAATTGTCCAGTGATGAAGAAAGCCATCTATACCCAGAGAGAGGACTCTGGGAACTGAGTGTGGACCACAACATAGCATTTTTATTCTTTCTGTTATTGTTTGCTTGCATTTTTGTTTTCCTTCTCAGGGTTTTTTTTTTTTTTTTCCTAGATCCAATTTTTCTTGTGCAACAAGATAACTATAGATATGTGTACGTGTACATATTTAACATGTATTGGAGTACCTGCCGTCTAGGAGGGGGTGGAGGGAAGGAGGGGAAATTTGGAACAGACGGTTCCAATTTGGAACAGCAAGGGTCAATGTTGAAAAAAATTATCCATGCATATATTTAGTAAATAAAAAGATATAATAATTTTTTTAAAAATTAAAAAAAACTTAAAATAGAAAAAATTCATGTGCACCACAAATATGAGAGGATTCAAAATATATAGCCATAAATTTCCATTTCAAGAAAACCTACATATAACAAATACTATGCATTGTGTTCAGAGCTGTTTATCTCATCCTTCATTGTGTTCTGCATTTTTTTTTTTTTTTTTTAGCATTTTTAAAATTCTGGACAAAAATGTAATTTTTCCTCTAATTTTATTTAGGCTAAGTATGGTCATCTATTTTTGCATTTTTCATGCTTCTTTAAAAGTGTTATTGCTATAATCAGGTTTAAGAGAATCTTTCCTAAATTACTTACTTTTTAAAAGATTTAGATTAGAAATACCAGAAATGACAATTTTTTGAGAACTATTTGATAATATTCAGGATTATTCAGATTGCACTTTTTTTGTTTAATGGGAGAAATGAGATTTTGAGAAGTTCAATATCATAGGGACACTTGAATAACTAGCTTGATGATATTGCTTGATTTATTTCATTTAGTTTTAACTAACTTTGAATAAATTTTTTAAAGTATTTTGGGTTTTAGGATTCTTGTTGAATTAAAGAGGAAATTCTATTTATCCCCTTCATTTTCTCCATCATCACCTCTTAGCCTCTTAGTGAAGCACATTTGACTGCAATGAGGACAATTTACCTTACTTTTGTCTTTCTTTTCTGACTGCTTTTACCTCTTTCAGGTGTGATTGCTTAGTCTTCATTTAGAAATAAGAAAGAAATCAGCAGAATGTAGTGGAACAATGAAAATATATTCTAGTGGTATAACCTAGAAAAAGTTTTAAATTACTCTTTTTGCAGGGGAAAAAAATCATTCCTTCTTATTCTATCAGCTTTTAGTTATTTAAAAAAAAAAAAAAATTTTTTTCTTATTTTTAAAAAATAAGTTAGATTTGACCCAGTATCCATTTTCCTCCCCATTTCTAAGGAGCCATTACATAAAACATATAATCAGCTTTTTAGCTATTAATTCAACATCTAAAAATTCTTAATTTCAGCCTTTACTTTCCAAAAGGAAGATTAAAGCCATTTGGTAATGATCTAACTTTGTTAATATTTCTTTTTCTATTTTCATTTTACTTCCTGGAACTCAGTTTTTAAATTCATGAATACTGTGGTAATTTTATTAAAGCCCTAGTACAGATCTGGTTTGTTTATACCAGTGGCCCTTGAAGTTTGGGGGGATTTAGATGAGTGTTATATATTTTAATTTTAACTTTGGTCCAAAGTATAATTAAATGTTTGCATATGGGTTTCGTTTTTTGTTTTTTTTTTTTTTTTTTTTGGTAACAGTTTTCAATTATGTTTTTTTTTAAAAACACTAATTTTCTCACAGCTTTTAGGAAGACTTCCATTCTAGGATTGACATAGTGTTTTTAATTAACATGCTATTGGATTGACATTGTGACTATTGAATAAATGACAAAATTTGATGATAAAAATAATTTTGTCCATAATATTTATTTGCTAAGGTTGAATATATGATAGATTTTCTGAGGCAACTAGGTGGTACAGTGAAAAGAGCTGTTGTCCTGGAGTTAGGAATACCTGACTTGCATCTACATTGACATAGGGCTTCAATTATTATCTTTGTATCCATGGGCAAGTCACTTAATATCTCTCTGCCTCAGTTTCCTTGTCATGTAAAACAGGGATAATACCACCTATTTTGCAGTTTTATTGTGAGAATTAAGATGAAATAATAATAGTAAAATAATTCACATGATGCCTGGCACAGAGTTAAATACTATATAAATGTTAGTGTTGTTACTATTGTTGTTGTTTTACTGGCAAATGCTATTTTTTTTAAAAAAGCAAATAGGTTTTTTGGAATTGTGGGAAAAGTTTGCATGGCAAATAATAGTTCATAAATGTTAATTTCAAGTACTTTTTTTTTAATTGCTTGGTTGTTTGGTTCCTACTGATAAGTATTGAATTTTTCCATTTTAGAAAAGTGTGACTGCCTTACGACAGCTAATGCCCAGCTCCCAGAGCTTCATTGAGCAATGTGTCCAGCAAACTCCTTCACAGGTCGTCATTCCTACATGTGCTACAGTCACTCCTCCTCCTCCTGTAGTGACAACAGCTGTTTCTTCCATCCACACGGAAAAGCCCATCCATGTTTCAACAGCACCAACAGTGGGCACTGTTTCCATTCAGACTGCGAGTCCTGTGGCTGGTACTGGAGGCATTGGAGTTGTCGCCCTTCGCTCTGGAAGTCCTGTTATTGGAGCGGGAGGACCCACAGTCGGAGCTGTTGCTGTCCACCCCATAAATCCAGCTTCTGTCCCAGGAGGTGTGACTAGCAAGGCTGTCACACTCCATTCTGTAAGTTCAACCACCAGTCCAGCAGGAGTAACAGCTGGAACTGTCTTCCTTCAACCTGCAAAGCCTCTTGTGACCTGTGCTGCTACTACAGTAGCAACTGTTTCACTGCAGCCTGAAAAACCCCTCATCCCTGGGGCAGCAGTAACGCTGTCACTTCCACCAACAAAACCCACGGTGACTTCTGGAGAAGTTGTGGGGCCATCCATTTCTCTTCCACCTTCAAAGTCAGTGGTGAATTCTGGAGTAGCCACATCTGCCTCTGTAAAGCCTGTCATTGGGCCTCCTATTCATATCAAACTTGCACAACCTGGCTCCTTCCTTTCACAACCAGCCAGTGCTCCACAAACTCTGAAAGTCAAACAGTTAGTGAGTAACATTTTTTCCCCTCTAACATAGTCATATTAATTTGGGGGAATTAAGGCCAATTTTTTCTAGACTTGGTAGTTGTAGGAATTGCACGGAAATAAAGGGACTAAGGGAAAGCTTGTTGATTGATTTAATTATAGCATGTTTAATGATCTGAAAATTTTGTTGAGAGGATGTAAGTGTTGCTTTAGATTTTATCTGTGAGGAATTTCTAGGTGCGGCTAGGATGAAACACTGTAGTAAAGAAGACCTGAGTTAAAATTTGCCTTAAAAACTGACTAGCTATGTGATCCTGGTTAAGTTATTTCATTTCTTTTGCCTCAATTTCCTCATGGGAAAATGGGATTAATGACAGCATACTTCCCAGGGTTGTTGTGAAGATCAAATTGTTAAAGTGCTTAGCATAGTGTTGGATTGGCACTCTTATGTAGTCATTTAAGCAGTTTAAGTTTATATGGTCTCTATGCTTTAGGATTGTTTTAAGGAAAACATTTTGTAAAATGTAGATTGAGGAAACAGTCACAGAGACTGGTTAAGTGGTCAGTATCACATAGCTCAATTTCAGGTTGTCTGATCCATAAGAATTGTTCTTTGACATCATGTGATACTTTTGTTCCTTAACTTAGATCATAATACAATTCCCTTTTTGAGATTGTAGGTTTTTTAGTTACATCTTACAGGCTATTTTCTGCCAACGTCTGTGCTGATAGTGGGGCAGTAATAGAGGTAACCCCTAACTCATGTAGGTGGAGAGTTAAAATGTACAAAATGGGAAAGGAGTGAAGAAAAAGAGAAAGGAGGCAATTGTTTTAAGTGTGGGAAGGTGAATAAGGCAAAGTTATTGAGTATTAGGTGCAGAATAGAGAGATTCTGTAATCTACTTCCACATATTGGGGACAACCAGTGAGTGGTGACAATCATTTCTTGTCCTTAAAGCACTGGCTAATCTCCTGCCTACCTCTTTTTGGGTCTGTCAAACCCATGATTGGAAAATATTCATGGCATGGCACTGGGGAAGACCCAAGATTAATTTCAAGAACAGCCACATCACAGGGTTTCAGGGTTTCTAGGGGGTTATTAGAGAGGAGGAGATAACTATATATGATAAAATTGTCCCAAGGTAGGTGGCCCATCCTGAACAGAAGTAAATCTGTTATATACCCTTTATGGGTCATACTCAAGTTTGTGTATTTGTGGATCCGTGGTCATTCCTCTCCAGAAAGAAAAATTAAAACATTTCTCACAGTATTTTGGCTTTTCTTGGAATACTTTAAGGAAATTGTAACCAAGAATGAGAACTGTGTCTAGTTAATTGGTGGACAATTCTTCAATTCTATTTCTTCCACCAGTCTTTCAAGAAATGTAAGCTGTGTTCTTTTTCTGAGAGTTTACTGTTTTTGTTTTGCCTTTGTTTCAATTTCAGTTAACAAATTTGATTTTAGTATTCATGTCTAGCTATTTAAAACAGATTGGATACAGCAAAGGCTGCTGTAGCTAAATACTGGCTAGTGGAGATGTATTATAATCAGGTTTCTAACAGAGTTACCTGAGGCATAGAATACCATAAACTATTTTGTGTGGTAATGCCTCACAGAAAGGGATTTAATACTCACAGAGCTGGAAGAATCCATCAAATACAATCATTTTTAGATGACTTAAATTAGCAGTACTCAAGTTAAAAAATGAATAATATAAAAAATGAAAAAGTCTTATCATGATTGGGTTTGTAATAAGAGATGGTCTAATTTAATTTTGAGTGTAAGTAAAAGGGAAAACATCCTAATAGAAGTACAGGGAGTTTTGAAACACTTCAGAAGAAAGTGTGTAGGGAAATGTAGGGAAAATGTAGGAAAATGTAAGGAAAAAAAAAATATGGCAAATAATCACTAAGAATGTTAATCCATGGATTTAGTTTGTAGTCCTTCTATCCCATCCATAATAGAAGGTAGTGTTTTCTTAGGTACATTTCAACATTTCCATGTATAAGATATTCTGCTAAGTACCAAGGATACAAAAATGAATAGTGAATACAGTCCTTACCCTTAAGTAACCTATAGTCCATAGTAGGACAGCATGAACAGCTGTCCTACTATGAAGCAAAGGAAAGACCCAGAGTCCTATGTGAAATTTCGATGAGTTAGAGAACTCATTCATTTAAGGAGATAGAAATCAATGAATATTTTATGGAAAAACATCAAAACAGGCTTGAAGGAAGAGAGGATTTATTTGCATATATTAATGGCAGATGGAGGTCAAGATTGGGTGTCATTTAACACTGTGTAATTTTGTTGGTGTTTTGGCTTTCAGGAAGGGGGGGAGTTTTATGAAAAAAATGTTCAAAGTGAAACCAGAATTAGAAATGTCATTCTGGGGAGCTGGAATTTTATCGTTTTGCCTTTAGGGAGACATTGAAAGATTCCAAATGGAAGAATGATATCAGATAAATACCTTGTCAAACTCTTTTTAGCATCTTTGTGAAGAATGGATTAGAAAGGAACAAAATAGTGGTGCGAAGACCAGTTAGTTGGCTATTAGGAAAGAGATAATTAGGATCTGAACTAAGTTGGTTGTTATGTGAGTGAAAAAGACCATGTCTGTGAAAAAATGATGTGGAAGTAGAAGCAGTCATGCCTGCCAACATGCAGGTTATATGTGAGTAGGTGAGAAAGAAGAAAAGGTGACTCACTCTTGAGCCTTGGTGATTGAAGGAAGAGTGGTTTGTGACTTTAAAAAATTGGTTGGAAAAGACATTTTTGAGCGGAAATGGAGTTTAGTTTTGGATATAATAAATTTGAGAGGCCAGTGAAACAAAGAGGATTTGGTTACCCATTAGTTATCTTTGAATTTATTTAAACCATTTTGACTTCACTTAAATTTTCTGCTTGTTGCCATTATTTAGGATATCAAATCTTAAATTATAGCTTCTCAGCAAAAGCAAAAATAGTACTTATTTGTACTAATAAGTGAAAAAAAATTTTTTTTAAATGTGGTCTCTAGATGTTTAACAGTCCTTATTTTTTAACATTGCCTACTCTTCATGATATTACCAACTTTGACCATAATTGCCACTTAATTTTCATCTTTACACACTGAAATTTTTTTTCCTAATTTTTTTAGCCTATCTCAATATGTCAGTTTCTGTATTCTCTTGATTATCATTTTGGTTGTTCTTTTCTGGGCCTGCTCTTGCTCTGTTTATTTCTACATTGAAGTGCACTGACTAGAATTTTATGGAATAAATGTATCTCATGCCTTTGTTCAAGGATAAGGTAATGTTTTCTAATGACATTTAATAGTGTAGAGCCTGTTGTTATCAGAAGTGTTATCATTTCTTTGTACGTTCTACCATTCCATATAGTTTCAGAGGTGATTTTAGTATTTTATACCTTAAGAGAACAAATAACTATTAGTACGCAGATTATTCATAAATATAAAGATAGGCAACACAAAAACTTTTTCTGTTGCCAAAATAAGAGTATGATTCTTGTCAGGGTTATAAGATGAATCTCTTGAAAGGTCTGCTATTTTTGGATTCAAGAAGATCTGGTATAGATCCTTTCTCTGACACATACACATGCATGCACACACATACATGTTGTATGACTGTATGCATGTTGTTTAGCCTCTCTTTTAGTTGCCATAGTCATCTCTCTAAAATGTAAGTATTAGATAGATTGCAGATCTGCGTTGGTGGAGAAAGTTTCCACATAGATGAAATAAGAAATTCAGACGCACCTTCCCCAAGAATTGTTATTCATTACTTCAGAGATCCTTGATCCTAGAAAGCTGCTGTGGCCAAATTTTTTTGGCCTATGGCTAATGTTGTGATGATCCCTGGATAACGTTAAGAACAAATTAGATGCAAGTATAAAAATATTAAAGTACCAACAGTATATTTAAAAGTATACCATGACCAAACAAGAGTTGAGAGATCCCTCAGATGCTAAGTTACTCCCACCTTCTCATTTTATCATGAGAAAACTGAGATCAGAAGGTTTATGTGATGTCACACAGGTAATAAAGAACAGAGATGAGACATGAGGTCTTTGATGCCAGAGCCAGTGCTTTTTCTGTTGGACCATGGTCTTGTCACCCTGAGGGTTTTTGATAAAAATCTAGTACTTGTTCATGCTATTATGACTGACAGAACAATAGAATAGTAAGAAATAAATTTTTCCTTACCATGATAAAAGCAATTTACCTTAACCAAGTTCCAGCATTTATGACATGGAAAAACATTTAGAAGCATTCTCACTAAAAATTCATACATTACTAAGTATCCATTTATCACTACTTCTGATTCAACAGATATCTCTTAAATACCAGCTACATGTAGGTATTCTGCATATGAAACAAAATGAAAAACAATTCCTGCTCTCAAAATTTTTTACATTCTACTGGCAGAATAAAGCAGTAAAAAGACAAGAATGCATTTGATAATTCCAGAAGGAAGGAGGAAGCATTCACAATTAAGGATATCATTCAGGCTTCTATAGGAGATGATATATAAGCTGAGCCTTGAAAAAGCTAGGGATTCCCAGAGGCAAGTGCTCTTTGGCATGGAAAAGCATGGAGATGATACCACATTTCTGGAATTGCATATAGAGTTGATGGGGGGGAGGAGGAGAGGCAGGAGGAGCAGTATGTTGTCTCCCTAGAAAAATAAGTAAAAGCTATATTGTGTAAGAATTTACATAGTAAGATGTTGTATTTGTATTTTCTCCTAGGGCTAGTAGAGAGGCACTTTTTAAGCCTTAGAGTTGACCTTGTCCTTTTAGTAAGATTATTGTGATAATTGTGTGGAGAAGAGATTGGAGAGAGAAGAAACTGTAAATCTGGGGACAGGTCAGGATATTATTAGAAGGTAGAGGGGTGAGAAAAGGGAGTAGGTGGGTACCGAGGTAGTGCCCACAAGATGTTGCAAACTTACTAGGGAGAGGGCAAAGTAGAGAATGATCAGTTTGATCAATTGGGAGGATTGAAGATGATGGTGGCTTCAATAAAGAAATAAGTTTGGAAGATAAGGTAGTTTTAGAAGGGAAGATGATTTTTGTGTGTGTGTGTGTGTGTGTTTGTTTTTTGATGTGTTGAGATGCCTATGGGACATTAGCTAAGATGCTGAGTAGTTGATAGTTGTGGATGTGGGATTTAGTTTAATTTAGGATTGGAAATCCTAGCAGTTATAAGAAAAAAATTTACGGAGATCTGCAGTACAAATTAAAAGATCAAAATGTTATCATTTATACTATATTATAATTAGGGAAAAAAACCCTACTGTTCTAACAACAACAAAAACAGAATACATCAATTCAGTTACATAAAAGAAAGCTACCAGAATTAAATCATGTATTAAGTCATGAAAACAGCATATTTCCAACAAAAAGACATTAAATACTTAGGAATTAATTTTTTAGATATACCTGTCATTTATAAAGACAACTATAAAATTGTATAAACGAAGTTTAGTAGAAAGGATGCTGGATTGGGAGTGAAAAGACATAGATTGAAATTCTGACTTCTTACTAACTTTGAGATATTGGTGTTAAATCGCTTAACTTCTTTTTTCCCCCCCCTCTTCTTTTGTATAATAAAGTAAGATTGGATTCTGTCTCTTAAGATTCTTTCCAACTCTAAATTCTGGCTGTTCTAAAACTTTGTGGGACTCACATCCTTTTTGGAAGTAATCATATGCCTTGATGATTATAATAGTAAGGTTTGCAAGTTAGTCGATACTTGGATATTTTATCCCTGAATGGACAAAAATAGGTGATTGTTATGTGGGAGTTCTTGGCAGTCTCCTTATGTCTGGAAGTTTCCTTCTGACTACTACTTGCATGAAATGATCATTTTCTGTAAGTGAGTAAAAGATAAATTGTAATTGTGAATTTTCTTTAGTTTATATCTTTGATAATCTTGATTAATTGGTTCTATCATTCATAATCTTTTAAAAATAGATTTTTATTAATCAATTTTATTTTTGCATCTATTGTATCTTTTCTGCATTACCCCCCTTACTCTTTAAGCTTACACTTTTGCATTATAGAATAAAACCTGAGGTTTTCAAATTTAACCTAAACTGTTACTTGACTTTTACAGAGGAAAGGAAGAATTTAACCTTTGCAGGGCATACTCTACTAGTCAGCAAGGATTTAGTTTTTCTTATATTTAAATATTTATTCTTCAGCATGATGAATTGGAACTATTTTTTTTTTTAACCTGTGTCTGGTATATTTGAAGATATAAAAAAGTAAAATTATCCCAAAACCAATTACTTTTTTAGGACATCTTTTTAGAGTAGTTCTATCCCAAATACCAATTGCAATATTATTATTGCCATATCTTTAGTTTTTCCAAGTGAATTGCCACATAGTTGTCTTTAACTAGTGGTTATATTAAGCAGAATATTGTTATTTTGGGTTTGTTAAATTCTACATTATGTTTATTTGAAAAGAGTCATGAGTTAGTAGTGAATTATTAACTTGTGATTTTGATTGTTACTGACACAGAAATCAGATTAAATTAATATTTTAAATATTTCAAGAATTCAGAATTTTTAAAAATTACTGAATAACTTATTTTTTCTTCTTTACACTTCTCTACCTCACCATTGAAAAAATAAAATCCTTGTAGCAAATCTGCCTAATCAAGCAGTACAAATTTTTGAATTAGCCATGTCTGAAAATAATCTTTTATTCTATATCCTGAATCTATCACTTGTCAGGAGGTATGGGAGCATGATTCATCATTAGTCTTTTCGAATGATGGATCATTGTCTTGATCAAAAATTCTTAGTATTTCCAAGTTGTAAGGATATCTTAAAATTTTCCTTTCTGGGAATACATTTCAGCAACCACCACCACCTAATTAAAACACTTAATGCAACATCCTGCCCCCTTCTTCATGGTGCCTTCTTATATTCCCCCAATCTGGACCATTATGGAACAATTTTGGAAAAATATTTTCTCCAAAAGATAAGCTTTTTCTTTATTTGGATGTTAGGCAGTGGAGTTGTTGTTGTTGTTGTTGTTTTTTGTTTTTTGGTAGCAAATATGCAGTCATCTTTTTCTAAAACTTTAAGCTGAGTCTTTGCTACTTACTTTCTTGAACTGGAGCATCTTTAGCATTTGAAGAGAACCTTGCTGCTCAGCTTTTAATGAATTCTTTCTTCCCAGGAGAAGTTGAAATAATGGAAAAGAAAAAAGCTTCCATTTGAAATAATGATGATCACCAAATATTTTGTATATTTCCTTATGTCCAATTGTAATTTTCTGGCTATTTAATTCAGTTATTCATAAACAGAACACTCAGGTATTAGATAATGCTGTTCACTCTCCGACTAGTTCTTAGGGAGAATGAGAAGAGAGGTTCACTTTTATTTTTTGTTTTAAGGAAAGAGTAATAATTTAAGAGCAGATGGTGGTAGCTGAAAATATTGGCTAGGTTGTGGGTGATCTATGGATTTTGATTATTCATGTAATTTTTGTATTGTTTGTGGATTTTTATTATACATTTAAGTTTGGCTACATGTAATAAAAAGATATATAGTAAAATCTCCAGGTATGAAAGCCTAGAATATACATAAATAATGTATCCATTATGTAGCCATTATCTCTTGGCTTTCTCAATGTCTTATCAGGTATTTGGTTCTTTGTTTAATGGAGTAGCTATGTGCGCTTGTCCATTAGAAGCATTTCATAGAATCTTGGAGCGAGACCTTTAACAACTACCACTCTCTGTATCAGCTTGCTATTTATAACCTTTCTGACCAGTTGTGTCATATAGCTTTTGTTTAAAGATTCTAGGGATGTGTGGAGCTCATTTGTAGAAAGTCCTTTCTACTTTGGGTCAGGTCAGATTCTTTAGAAGTTTTCCCATGTAGTCTTTCTGTGTATAATTTCTCCTGTAATTTCTTTAGTGTTCGTGGTTCTGTCCCCTCAGATTAAGCATGTAACTCATAATTCTTCCCCTAAGAATTCTTGTGATAACTTTTATATAGCAATTATGTTTCATCTTAAGTCTTTTATGTAATCTTTCTTGTTGCCTTCAACTAAATCTCGTATGGAAACATACCTAGGGATAGTTGGATACCACGTGGTTATCTGCCTAGGCTATAATTTTAGATTATGTTGGGGAATACTTAAAAATTACTACTAATAAGTATGAATGAAATTATACTTATTAAGTACTAGTTGCGGTGTTCCAGACACTATGCTACTGTACTATTTTGGGAAGTCCATAATTACAATGAAGACTAAAAACATCCCATGATTAGTATCATAGAATGTTAACTTCTTAATGCCTTAAGGAAGGGTGAGTAAAGACTTGAAACTTTTATGTTCTTAGTTATACTCCATATTCACTTTGTGGAACTAGGTGAATCTTCTTTGAACAATCTACAGTTTGCATTTCCAAAGGTTATTAATAGAAATAATATCTTGATAATTATCTAAGATAAATTGTAGAGCAGTGCTGATTTGATTTGAGAGAATGGGTTTCCTTAATTCCCTATACTGATGAAATCACAGATCCGGTCCAAAATAGAAGCAAAAACTAACTTTGTTTTTAATATGATGTGTTTACTTGAAAGAATATAATACAGTCCAGTATAATATATATTAAGTGCTTGCTATGTGCTAGATATTGTGCTAATTGCTGAGGATACAAATAGGAAAAAGAAAGACAGTCTTTGTCCTTGAGAACCTTACAATCTAATAGGAGATGACAATATACAAAGGGAAACTGAAAGGAGTCAAGAGAAAAGAAGTACTGGGCATGGGAGCATGATGTTGGTGGAGCATAGCTAGTGGAAAATGAAGAGTTGGCTGAGCTTCTGATGCTTCTTTAAGTAGAAACCTTAGGGAGCAAGTTTTTCTTCAGTGAGAATGGATATTGACGTAGGATATTGAAAAGTACTGATGCCGTATGAGTTCCACAGCTGAAGGAATCTCTCTGAGGATGAGTTTCCTGATGATGAGCTTTGAGATTTTCCCCAGGGCAGGGAAGTGGTTACAGAATGTAATGATGAACTTAAGTAAACTGTAATATACTATGTCACAGCATTAATTTTGATTGGTAATTACCAATCATATTTAATTAGGACTAATAAGCCCTAAAATATGTAGGATTTATTATACCCATTGTCTTAGAGAAAGGAAGGAACATTGTGCTTCCCATACCCATTGGAGTAGCTGCTCATGGGCCTTCTCCTAATACTTGATGTCAGAGAAGCTTTAACCTGCTATTTTTCCAATGTGGATGGCTGGCTTCTCCCCATGCATTCTAGTGGTCCTTTATTCTTGAGGACTCATCCTATTGGTGCTGGACTTAATTTGGGCACCTGATTGACTGGCTCATAACTCCCATACTCGGGTGATTCCAACAGCCTCACTCTTCCTCAGTAGCAGGAAGCTGCTTAACTGGTTTGCTACCAGACCCAGTTTTACCAAGGATTTCTAAAGTCATTTAGCTAACTAGATGATAGTTTATCTTTACTAGCTTTCCATCTACAACTCTTTGTTAAATGTTTGCAGATCTTTAAAGGTTTCATGAAGTCAGTTTTTAAAAACTATAATGGCATAATGCTAAGATAAAAGAAGCATAGAACCCTTGAAACAACAATTATCATGATGACTAGCCCTCAAATGGTTATGGTTGTGACCTTAAATTACATACTATGATTTTCTTTATAATGGCAACACTTAGGAACTCTACAAGATGCTATAAAAGGACTGTTTGATAATAAGGGTGTTGATTTTTTTTTTTAATTGCATGTATCTGACTAATCAAGATAGATTGTGAAGGATAAGTCCAGAAAGTGATATAATTAATGGAAAATTCTGAGTTTAATTTTTGTTCTTTTACACAAATCAGTTGTATACTTCAGACAAGAAAGTATATGCTATTTTCTCTGTGTGTGTATGTGTGTGTGTGTGTGTGTATCTCTTTCTTTATCTCTATACATGTTTGTGTGTATGTGATCATCTGTTTTACCTTTAAAAATTGATTTTCCTAGGCAATGTCTTTGGCACTGAAAATGGAATATACTTTTTCAAACTAGCCAAATATTTATGAAATCAAACCTTGAAAGTTGAAAGCTGGGCCTGAAATTTAAATTCAGTGTCAAACAATTCTAGTTCAGCTATTTGAGGTAGTACAGGATAAAGTATAGATTATTCATGTCTTTTAGAACCTTGGAACTCATAATAAACAGGTATTTTATGCTAGAAACATTTAAATGATAGGTTTTCTTGTTATGTCAAGGTGAAAGTATATTTGAAATTTCATGAGCTCAGTGTGTTGTTAAAACTGAAAGCTTCACTTGTCTTGCCCAAAGATTTAGTCAAAAGAACATGTTGGGTTTTGGTGGTTGTATTGTGAATTTTTTTTTTCTGTGCATTGTCTTTTTCCCCCTCTTTGTCTTTTCTTTTAAAAACCCCCCAAAAACCCCAGTAATTTATTATTTTCAGGTAGTACAGCAGCCTTCTGGAGGCATTGTCAAACAAGTGACTGCCCTACCACATTCTTCAGCCCTGACTACTCAGAAATCTGGACAAAAGAGGATGCCCTTGAATACACTAATACAAACAAATCAGTTTCCTACAGGTAGGGTTTCTGTTTTGCAGTTGGGATTTGGAACATCTTGGGGTGATGGGATTGATGGGGCAATGTTTTTGCTTTTCTCTTTTATTTAAGTTGGAGGGTTAAAGGTTAGAAAGGATTTGGATTTGAGGGTGCTACTTTGTCTTAGCAGTAAATTGCAAAGTAATGTTACAGCATATTAGAGATTAATAGAGAAAGAATTAGCCATGTATTAATACCATTTGGTTGTATTTTGTCCACTATTATTGGGGGATATGTGTGTCTGTCTATCTGTCTTTCTGCGTGTGTACAGTCACATGTATACATACATAGGTGAATGGCTTCAGGTGATATTCCGGCCTTGGAAAAAATAGATTAGTTTTTCTTATTTAAAAAGTTATAGTGCTAGAAAAGTATCCTTCATTTGTTTGGAGCCAGCAGTCATTAATTGTAAGAAAGTAAAAAGTTTTCTAAAAATATGTTGTGATCTAATATTACTTCAAATACTGACATGGCTATTTGACCAGTTTTTTAAAAAGCTGAAACTTTGAAATTTGAATTCTGTGGCATAAATATAAAAAATCAAATTCATTTCTTGGGGTTAAGATAGGATGAAATATGGTGTCTTTCACAGATTGAAAAGAATCATAGTCCATATATAACAAAAAATAATTGTGTTAAGTGAAACATGGTTCTCTTAAGATAGTAGTGAGAGTTTAACCCTATAGAATAAAATGTAAATTCGTTGTTTTATTTTAATTAAGTGGACATAATTATTTGTCAACTTAAAATTGTCTTTAATCAGACAATATGTGAAATAATCATCTTGAATTTTTCCTATTGTGGCATGTTTGTGTGTATGTGTTATGTGTGAGTTTTTTTTTCCCTTCCCAGCTTCCATACTAAAGCAAATTACTCTGCCAGGAAATAAAATTTTGTCGCTTCAAGCACCTGCTGTTCAGAAAAACAAAATAAAAGAGAATGGAACAACATCCTTCAGGTAAAGAAAGTAGCTAGAACTTCATATGGCATAAAGAATCTCAACAAAGAATAGACAGGATTACAGATAGAGAGAATAATACTTAAGTAAATTATATACTTTAGACTTCTTGGTTTAAACTGTCTTTTTGGCAAGTTATAATCTTTAATAATGGAAAAAGAAGAAATATCTGTCTGCTTTAACTTATAAGAAAACTTGAACTAGGCTCAAAATCAAAAAGTAAATTTGTACATCCATAATATATGCGTTCATATATTAGATTATCCTTTTGTTTTGTTTTTTACTCAATCAGCAAGCATTCATTAAGTGGTGAATATGTGCCAGGCACAGTGCTAAACATTAGAAAAATTTTTAAAAATTTGGAAGGAAAGTTTACAACTTAATTTACTTGGAAATCATAATGAATGAAACATCTTTGAAAATTAGCAAAGTGTTTGGTCTGGATTGAGCCACTGAATTCTTGTTCAGTTTAGATGGCATTGGATTTAATTTAAAATTGACTGGTAACCTTAAAAAATTCAAGGTAAAGGCAGAAAATATTGACTTAAATTTTAATTATGGCTTTTATCACAAAACCTGGCTTACAGCTGAGTTGTACTTAATTATCTATTGTTAGCAGACCATTAACCTTCAGAAGTAGAAATATTCTGCTGAATTATCATAAAAATGGAGAAGAGGAAAAAGTGAAAATTTGTGAATTAATCCAGTTGTCCGATTTATTAAATTTAGGGTTAAAAATGTCTATAGGAATGCATATTATCTAGCACTTTTTGGAATGTTTATTATTGTCTAAGTTCTTAAGAAATATTTTCTATATAAGTTCTTTGCTTATATTGCAAATGAGAGTTGTCTGCTGTTTTTTTTTTTTTTTTCTTACTATTCAATAGCATTTGATTAGTAGTTGTAGTCTATTAACCTTCAAAAGATTATATGGTGAAGCAAGCCAGAGAATTATATAGTGAAACAAATATTGTCATTTTTCTTAGGTTATAGTAATTAAAATTTCCATTTTAAAGTCATTATCACATTAAAATATGATATATAATATCATTATGGAGTTTTCCATTTATAATGTGTTTGAAATCTTCTATATATTTATATAGTAGCAAAGGTAAAAGTACAGGGTCTTCTCTTTTGATACTAGTATTTTGAAAGTCAGTATTGTTGATTAAATATCTGAATTTATCTAATGTTCTGTCATCTCCTCCCCCCCATCTCTATTTAATCAAGTATTTGATGAGATTTAAGTTTCTTTTGTACTTGTGTTGATGGTTTTTAACGTTATCTATATTACAGTGATTCCCCTCCCATATCAAACCCCCCCCCCCAAAAAAAAAAAAAATGTAGTTATTTTTCATTAAGAGTGATTGTTTTAAATGCAGGCCTTATTAAAGTAACAAGGTAGATATACTTTTTTGTTCTAGACATATATACTGCTCCTATTTTTTCTCTCTAGAAATTTTTTTGCCCTAACTGTGGTGATGCTATTTGACTATCACCAGTACAAACATCCCATCAATTATTAGACACTAATTACCAGTTCTTTTTTAAAGAACTTTTTTTTATTTTAAAAATAAATTTTGTTGATAAAATAAAATTTTTAATGAATTTTTATTGATAAATATCGATACATTACCTAAACTATCGATACATTACCTAAATTTATTGCTTTCTCTCCTTCCCCTTCCCAAGAACCATCCCTTATAACAAAAGATGTTTTTGATAAAGAAGAAAAAAAACAATAAGATTGATTATTACATTGGAAAAATTTGGTAGTATACAAGGTTCCACAACTCTGGACCCTGCACCTCACCTCAAAGTACCTGGTCTAGGTCTATCTTATAACTTTTAGGGGTCACATTTGTTCTTCAAAAATTCGCAGCCATTCTTTTGTGTTTTTTTTTTTCTCTTGATATTATTGTGCTCATTTTGTGTTTGTGTATTTTACCAGTTTTCCATTTAATGAAACATATTCTTTATTACCCACTCTTTTCTGTCATAAAAAGTGCTAATATAAAGTCCTTTTTCCCCCATGGTGTAATAGTAGAGGGTAACTCTTTACATATTTCTCAGTTGCTTTCCAAAACGTTTCTATCAGTTTTCAGCTCCACTAATTATACACATAGTATAGTAGGTATCTATCCAACCCTTTCAATATCTCTTGCTCTCATCTTTTATCATCTTTTCCTATTTCCTAGGCATTGTATAAAATCTTATGGATTTTTATTCATTTATTTATTCAGAGCTAGAAAGAGCAAGATTTTGCAACTAAATGACATTGTATCTATGGTAGTGGTTGGTCCTTTTTAATAATTCTTCATTTAGAGCTGGTGAGCCAATTAATGGGTACCCAGACCTCTATGTACCATTTAGATATGAAGACAGGTCTGTGACTTGAGCCTTGAGCTGCTGCTTGGCATTCCTTGTGACTGCTGTTTGCAGCCCTGCTTCTTTGCCTCATTGACTGCAGGTTGCCACTAATGCTGAAGGAACCATACTCATTTCTCTTAGTTGCATGCCAAGTTCATCTCTTGACTGCTGCTGTTTCCCAGTTTTTCACAGCTATAGCATGTTGTTTGAAGATTGTGTTTTTTTCCCTGTATAGCTTCTAGTCAACTACATGCCAGTTTATATTACTGCAACTCTTCAAGTGGTCCATTGTGATAACTTCCTTCCAATCTATCCTGCCCAATTTGACCATGCCTTTCTATGCATTTTTGGGCTCTGGTATGTTATAAAAAGAACACACTTATAACCTGAAAAAAACAGCATGGAGGAAACGGCATGCTTGTTAGGATTTCTTGCTTATAAATATATTTAGAACAGTAAAAACGGAACAAACTCCTTTATATGGCAAAGTAGTGAGATGATTCTATAGTAGAGGTGAAAAGCCTATCAAACTTAAGGATAGCTGGTTGTCCAAAATATGAATTTAAGTACAACTTTAAATTTAATTAAAGTATCCTAAACATAATATAAATTTAAAAGCTATTCAAAAGTGGGATGACTCTTTTGATTATATAAACAAACTTTCTTAGAGGATAACAAAAGCTACAAAAACATTGTGGACCTAAAAGTAGCCACCAATTAAGAAAGCATTAAAGCTCAAATTTATTATTAATTTAATGCTAATAATAAAGTCAAAATCCCTACAATATTGAACAGTTCTAATATACAATGCTAATTTGTGTCTTGAGCATTAACTTTAGAGAATTCCATTTAGTTTGGAATTCCTCCATGAATTTGTAGTTTTAACTTTTTATTTTGTCTGAATTCTTTTGAATTCCCAATTTAACATCTAGTATGACTCTAAAAAATAAAAAAAGTTGAAGAGGAAAACACAATGAAAAATCTGCTATTCCCTGCCTTGATTCTTTGCAGTGACAAAGTCACTGCATCAGGCAAGTCTTTTTTTGCTTTTCTTGTGCTAAAGGTCTGACTTTTCTAGAAAGAAAGTAACTTTACATGGGAAAAATCGCTATTTCTTCCCCTTGATTTTTTTCCCTAAGAATCAAAATTGATAAAATTAAATGTTACACAGTGATCAGGCAATCTTTATTAATTAATATATTTCTTAATTTGGGGTGATTGGGTTAAGTGTCTCTCAAATGGTTTTAGGATGCATTTGAGGGAAGAATATATAATATTTGAACACCAGAGGGTGCTAGAGATTCATGTTACAGTTGGCACATTTGAGACCCAGAATTGATGAGTATTAATAAAAGCTCTATAAAGTCCTGTTTGGTCTCTGTTATAGGAATATGTATTAACTTAATTTCTAGTTACTGAAGGTGTTTGACAGTTTAAATGAGCTCTTAAGGGATTCCATACATCTCTATTAGTTGACTCAAAACTTAGAAACTTTTAGAAAAAACAATTTTTAGAAAATATATGATTGTGTATAGTTTAAATTCCATTAATTAAGACTCATCGGTGGTGTTATATATAGCAGTATAGCTTTTATAAAATATAACAGCTGGTTGAATAATTTAAATGAACACCTTAAAGAATTCAAACATTGTAAATGATTATGGTATTTTGCCCATATTTACAAAGCTTTTTATATATTTGTATATGTTACCTTATTTGATCTTCACAAAAAATGTTGTGAAGCACAGAAATGTTATTTTACAGATGCGGAAACTGAGGATAATAGAGGTTTTGATTTCTCTAAGATTATATAGCTTGTGCAGATCCAAGATTTGAATCTAGATTATCTTATTTTCCTAACACTGAAAAATGTAAGTTGTTGTTTACAAATTATTTAGTTGGGGGGGGAGAGGAGAAAGGAGGTGCTTAGAATTGAAACTTGAAAGATGTGGTGAACTTTGTTTGACAAGGAAGAGATAAGAAGACATTTAAGCCACTAAATGGACATGGCAATAAATAGCCATCATTGTTTCTGATCTGAAAATTAAACTATCCTGACAAACACATATAGTCTCATCTAGGAATAGAAGATGCTTTAGGTGGGAAAACTAGTGTTTTATGTCCATATTAGTACTCTGGAGATTGGCATAATTATTAAAGTGATGGTTCTAATTTTTCTGAAGCTTATAATATTGGTGAGGAAGCAAGGACAAAAATAGATGGCATATACATGATTTGTTACTACAAAGGAAAGATTTACATGCAAGGCGATTTCGAAATAGGAGAGGAAAATCAGTATTAAATTTTTCATGGAAGATACTGAGTTAAATTGGCCCTTGGAAGAAGAGAAGATGTGGATAAATATAATAAATATAATAATGGACAAAGGGAATTTCAAATGGAAGGAATAGCATGAGAAAAAATTTAGTTGCAGTATGTAAGGGCACAGGAAACAGCTGGGTGGTTCAGTAGATAAAGTTGCGGGCTGTAAGTCAAGAGTTGAGTTCAAATTTTACTTTAGATATTTAATAGCTATGTGACCCTGAATATATCACTTAAATCTCTATTCGTCTTAATCCACTGAAACAGAAAATAGCAAACTATTTCAGTATCTTTGCCAAGAAAACTCCTTAACAGATCATATAGAGTTGGACATTGACTGAATGACTGAACAATATGTAATGAGATGCTGTTGTGGGTATGTGAGGAGGAGGTTGCCCTACCAGTTAGTGGTAAAGAGTGAGGTTAGAATACTAATTGATTTTATTTTTTTGAAAAGTTATCTCAATTCAATTTAGCAAATACTAAGTACTTAATTACTATGTACAGAATACTGTGTGGAAAGAAGTAGTTGGATTTAGATAGCTTCTATTGTTGTCGAGTATATGTATTCTTGTTTTATATTCCAAATTGACTCTGCATGTTTGGCAGAATACTTTAATACTTTTTTTTTGTCTTAAAAACCCTTATTAAAATTCAGTGATGACCCAAACTGTTCCCTTATTTAGAATGTCCTTTTATCTCTTCCTTGTTAATTGAAGTCTATTGTTACATTTTAGTAGAATTTAAGTAGTCAAAGGAGGCATATTAAAAGTATTTATTACTAGCTCAAATCTTGCTGGTGGGGGTGTGAGGTGGAATTGTACATTTAGAACTTAAAAGATATCTCAGGAGTAATCAGATCTCTACCATCTTCCCACTTTTTCTCATCTTAAGAAGGGACAGTGTTCCTTCTTAAACAAAACAAAACAGTGTTGTTGTTTTGAAACATCAATAAAACTTTTTTTTTCCCCTTAAAGACTATGAGGGCAGAGTAGGAAAGGTCAAAACATTACTTTCAGTTGTTGGTTGGTACTTATCTCTCCAAATTTAAGGAATTTAATTGCTTTGTGCAACTTGGAATAGTGAGGTTCCCTACCATTGAGGACTATTTACTTCTAGACTTTTACTGAAAAAAGGAATAAGATCTTCTAGTTATTAACTTAAAACCTACAAAACTAATGACATATATATTTTTAAAAAATTTATTTATTTGCTGAGGTAGTTGGGGTTAAGTGACTTGTCACACTTAACAAGTATCTTGTTACATAGCCAGGAAGTGTTAAATGTCTGAGGCAAAATTTGAACTTGGGTCCTCCTTACTTCAGGGTTGGTGCTCTATCTACTACACCAACTAGCTACCCCAACATGTACATTTTCTTAAATGGTTTCTAACTATTGATAAATATAATTATTGTGTCATTAGTTTCCCCCTCCCCCACCTTGTACTTTTTTTTCCTCTTTTGTTTTGTCTCTCTTTGTGTCTTTTTTTCTTTTATATAATTAACACAAGTTAGTTGTTAATTGCATTTCTTCCTGTTGTCACATTATTCTATATATGCCTTTTCATATAATTCTATGCTCATTAGCTTGGTCATTCTTATTGCACTATTATAGTTTCACTATATATTGCACTGTTAATTTTCATCACATCAATTGTTATGGGCCAGAACTTGAAACAGGGTATGCATTTATAAAATCAGATACATCCTGTCCTTCATTTTTTGCCTTAACTAATGCCTTTTCTAATCTTGTCACAGGCTGCTTCATAGGTGGTTCTGATTGCATCACTGCCTCTCCCCCTCCTCCTCCTTCCACCCATGAAGGGTTAATTGAGAGAGAGGTAGCTCAAGGGATTGGGAGTGATCCAATTTTTCCTGCTGTGAATTCTTATCTGATTCTTCATCCTTTTCACCTAATTTAGTTGGTACCTCCCCTTCCTGCTCTTTCTTCTTTTTCCTTATTCTAACACTTATATAATTTCCTAAGGCGAGTTGTATTAAATTATATGTATTAAGTGAGTCTTTGGAAATTGAGTCAGGTCCATTATTATTATAGGATTGACAAAATTGCTCTCCTACTAATTTCCACTCCTCTAGATCCAATTCTTTTTCCATAGAGAACCAAGGAGATAGATATATACTGTACAGTTTCTAAAAGGTCAGTGATCTGCTCCCAAATTATAATCAATCCTTGGCTTTCCATATCCTTGACAATGTTCTCTACACATTTTCCTTGAAGAGAAACAAAAGGCTGTTTTCTAAACATCTGTCCTATTTCAGCTGAAATTCTACTTTAGCAAAGTTTTCTTGTTGTATTTTTGTAATTTCTGGGTCAAGGAGACTTTTCCACTGAAATCAGGATTGTGTCTGTCCCTGTTCAGGTGCCAAAATTTAATGTTCTCTAAAATATAATCGTTCTCTGGGTGCAGGTTTCTTGGGGAGCTTCTGGAGGCAGCCTTAGTTTTAGTTCAGAGTAATAATCACCTCAAATGCAGCCAGCTTTTAAAAGTTCAGATCCTTTATTGTTTCCTTCAAAATAGCCCGGTTAACTTTCTTAGAAGTCTTAAAGGTCTATCTCTCTCCTTGGTTCCAAGAGTTTCTGTCGCTAGTTCTTTGCCTCTCCAACTTCCCAGCCAGCACACAGGTAGAATATGGAATGAATCTGACTCTCCCTCCAAGAGTGGGATTGTGGGAGCTGTGACTTGTGAATCTTCTTCACTGAATCCTGACTTGTGAATCTCCCAAAAGTTTCTAGTTGGCTTGTAGGAGCTCCTTATATATGATCTCTTAAAGGTGTGAATTCTAATGTGTGAGATAATGTGTGAACTCTCCCAAAGGTGTGAACCAAGTACATAAGCATTGTTTCTATCAATTCCAGTGACCTAGCACCCTGTTTCAAGTTCTGGTCCATAACAATCAATAGTGTTAGATAGTACTTGATAGTCTCTTGGTCATTTTCTTATCATAGAACACATCAATTGTTTCTAGTTCTAGAAAGAGTAATAGCTCAAACAAGTATGTTATTTTTCTAGACTGAAAACAAATGAGATTAATTCTTTGTGAACATTAATTCATTTGTAATCTTTTTTTTTAAAAAAAACCCAAAGCATTGGTATTTCACTACCTAGGGAAGGAGGCAACAAAGTAAGTGTATGTGGCTTGTAGAGTGAATTGATCTATAAAAAGACAGCTCTGTTTGATAAATAAACAGAATGATGCAGAGAGTGAGTGTGTTGGGTTTTTTGTTTTTTGTTTTCCTAACTTGCTCATGATTACTTTTGCTTTAGGTGTTTACTTGGTAGCATCTTTTGGCAGCAAACCTGTGTTTTAGAGATTCTTTGGAATACTAGAGGTTGTAACACGGCTAGCAAAGCCAAAAATCAAATAGTAATCTATGATTGATTGGGAATAAATTGGATGGAAAAGTTGGTGAGTTCCAATGTGCTTCTGATTATTTGAGGACCAGCTAACAAATTTAGGTATTTTCTGTACTCCTTGCTTCTCCTTTCTTGCCTTTTGATCTCTTTTAATACTTGGTTAGCTCTGTGATTATAAGAGCTTATAAGTCAGCTTTGAATTCTAATAGCAATTTTCCTAATCAAACTGATAATAATTCTAGTTTGTTAAGGAAGGGATTTGGAGGTAACGGGAGAAAATCAAATGTTGTGTTTGCCCTTTGCAATTTATCCAGTAGGGCTACATTTCTTTCTGATTAGCAAGAATTGTTAATAAATTTCTTTTAACAAGACTTTCTGCAGAATTAGAAGAGAAATGATTATTATTTTAAAAAGAATATAAACAGTTTCCAGCTCTTTCTTCCCAGAGGTGTGAATTTGAGCTTATTTCCTCGGTGGATTGAGGAAGGGGATGTTACTTATATTTTCCAACTGCCTAATTTTCTAGAATAAAGGTGAGCCTTTTGCATTACTGAATAGACTATTTGTTTTGCTATATCTGTCCAAGTATGACATAATCTAGAATGAGACTTCCTTTTTGTTTCTTGGAAGGTAAGAAAAAGGTAAATGATATCTTAGTGGAAGGAAGGAGCCTTTTAAACTTGTTTTTTAAAAGTGGATGTTGCTAATTTTATCGTTAAGGTTTATTAATAATAATAGAATTATATAATTCTATTTTTAAGTTTTCACAGTAGTTCTGTAAGGTAGGTGCTAGTATTAACCCATTTTATAGATGTGAAAACTGAGCCAAGTGATCCCAAAATATGCAAGCAAGTATCTTATCTGAGGTAGGATTTGAATTGAGATCTGCCTGATTCCAAGTCTAGCATACACAGTGGATAAAGAAGAGGAAGGGAAAACATTTTAGATTCTCTCTGAGCCATCTTAAGTGTGACGATAATGCTATATGTTTTTTTGTGATTGTATTTTATTTTTATTGATGTTAAATAAATGATTCTAAATAATCATAATTTAAATCACAAATGATTTAAAACATATATTCCTCTTTTCACTAGAGGGACCAGAAATTTTCAAATCTAGTCTCAGACAAATAATTAGCTGTATGAACCTGAGCAATAACTTAACCTTTGTCTTACTCGGCTTCCTCAACATAAATAAAATGAATGTTATAATAGCATCTGCTTTGTAGGATTATTATGAAGATCAAATGTGATCTTAGCATAGTGTGTGGCGCATAGTAGATGCTTAATAAATAATTGTTTCCTTCCCTCATCCTCTCCCCACTGTGTAGAGAAAACAGAAATTACAGGGATAAAGGTTAGACCTTTTCCATTACAAGGTAAAGCTACCTGACAAAATTAAGGACCATTTCCCTAGCTTGTCCTCCAAGCCATCTTTGTTAGCAAAATTTTTTAAATGGGATGAGGGAAAAATAGTGCTATTATTATTACTGAACAATAGTAATATCTAGCACTATATGCAATATTCTACACCCATAGTCCCCTACCCCTGTGATGAAGGGAGGGAAGTACATCATCTCAACTTTTTTTCAGGGCCAAGCTTGATCATTTTAATTTCATTTTGAGGATTTAAAAATTGTTTCCATTTACATTGTGAATATTGTTTTCCCAGTTTTATTAACTTCAGTCCCTGTGAAAAGACTCAGATAACTGAAGTCTCTGATTGAGACTCTGATTGGAATTTATATAGGAAATTCTTAGATAAAGAAATTCTCTTTAGCAGCATAGACTCAAGAGTTGCCCAGAGTACAGAGTAGGTAATAACTTGTACAGGTTACAGAACCTGTACCCCAGGTCTTTGTTGTTTTGAAGCTGTCAACCTTATCACTATTCCATGCTACCTTTCATAAATCCTTCCCCTTTTTCTCTGAATTTTTAGGACAAAAATAATATTCAGTCAGTTACTTTTGCTGTTGCTCAAATGATAGGCATTTATTTATTTCCAAATATTTGCTACCACAAAAAAAGTCTGTTACAAATATTTTTGTGCATATGGGACTTTTTTTAATCTCTGGTCTCCAGATAGCAAGACTTTTGGTTCAGAAAACAATGACATTTTCATTACTTTATTTAAAAAAAAAGTCATAATTCCAAATTTATTTCTAGAATAACCAGTTGTACCAAATTGCCAGCTCCACCAGTGAATTAGTCTGCTTGTCTTCCTTCAGTATCTCCAATATTAAATAACTTTGTAACTGCTGTCATCTTTGCCAGTTTTTCTGGATGTATGAGGTAAAAATCTTTTTTTTTTTTTTGTTTTTAGTTTTGATTTGCATTTCCTCCTTTTAGTGATTTAGAACTTTCATTCATATGATTGTCAGTAGTTTACTTAATCCTTAGACCATTTATCCATTGGGGAATAAGTACCACAAATTTTAAATAAATGAACTTAACAATCAACTTAAAAGTTGGGAGTAAACCATCCTTCTTGGAAGACTTCACAACAAGACTTAAGTTCTTTCTCTCAACTTTCTTGAAGTTTGGATGGGATAAACATTGTAGCCCTTGCTTAGCACATAGTAGATAGTTGAGAAATATTTGTTGACTGACACTTCCCAGACTGCTGTGATTTACAATGCAAAGTGTTATGTGGACTGTCATATGGAGTAATGGGAATAATCTGCCAAAGGAGATTATGAAATTTTCTCGCTCCAGAATGCATCAAGAAAATCATAATCTATCTAGTAGGTTTAGATTAAGGTTGCAATTGCCTGAAAGTTAGAAAACTAGATTGTCAGTGTCCTTATCAGATTTTTAATGAATCCACAAAACTTTTTACGTAAAAATGCTTACTTTTCAAAATCTTCTACTACTTCTAATTCCATTTCTGGTCCTTTGAGCTGGCTAGAACTACTGTGTTGAGGCTATAATAATGCAGAGAATTTTTATGTAAAACAACATAGTTGGGATTGGGAAGCTAAATGCAAGACCTCATAAAATCCCTTCCAGCCTTGTGATTCCAGTATTCACTTTTCTGTTTCTTCAAATAAAGCAAAAATTGTCCAAAAGGACTTTGACTTATCTTTTCAGGAATTGTGCTTTGTAACTGTCTTCCTCTATCTTACTCCATACTTAGAAATTTTTTTCATAGTGCTGCTTTCCCTTCCCAAAAAGGTAGTGTTTTTTGTCTCCTTCAGGAGTATCTCCTCCTTTCCTCCAGTGGAGTTTTTAATCTGTTCCTCGGCTATATAGGGTGCTGTATGGCACTTTCTCCCTCAGCAGGGTCCTCTTCTACTTTTCCTGACTGTCTGTTACCATGGCAACTGGCAGCTGGGCTAGAGGGAGCTGTGCTCAGCCTGGGGCCAGATAGGAGGAGGTAAAGCAGGCAACAGATCTTGTAAGGGCAGTTCCCTGTGTGCCTGTGGAGAAGGGTTGTAAAGAGATTCTAGGAAATGAAGGACATCTTCATTTACTACAGTCATCTTCTAATTCCTTTGGGTCTGCTGAAAAGTCAAGGAGTACTGGTCTCCTTTTGCCATCATGTTTCATGTTATAAGGGAACACATGGTCTGGCCCTAGGATTGTAGTTTGTGTATGAGTTCTTAGCAGGAATAGATCTAGGGTCTTGACATCTAGCTTTAATCCATGCCCAATTACCCATATTCATTGCTTTTTGGGGCAGTGGTGTAAAAATTAGTGTTACGTTTTATTTTCTTGCTATACTTTCAAATTATCTTAACTGTATTTTTAAGGGAAGGATGACTTTATATCTTGAATCCAGCCTGTAGTTATCAATTTTTAAATATCCCCTAATCTATCCTTCTCTAAAGTTCAATTATTTGAATTATGATAAGGAGAACCTTGAGAAAAGTGTTAGGTGTTAGGTATGTGTGAGGTTCTTTCTTTAGTATATGAGCATATCTTGAATGTGAAGTTACTTCAATTGAATGTGAAAATGTCTGTTTTGGGACTTAAAATCATCGTCTCTAAGAGTTAGAAGAGACTTTGTAGCCTCTCATTTTATAAAGAAGGAAGCAAGCTCCCACAGGTCAAAGGAGCTCTTCAGGGCTACTCATCTGTTTATTGAAATGAGGCTCATTAGAATGTTTTCCTCACTAACAGGAATTCTCCTTTATTTTACTCTTAACATCTTTTCATTATTTTGTTCAGAGCTGGAAGGAGCCTTGGGTGTCATCTTATTCAGCCTCTTCCTTTTCATGAGGAAATTTGGAACCCCAGGTCATATGGCAGAGTTAAAATTTGAACCCTCTTCTTTGGACTCCAAATATTTCAACTATAAGCTACTCCTAGTTATACTTGTAAAATATTCACAACCTCTCAATATTTATGTGCAGCAGCTAGGTGATGCAGTGGATAGTGTGCTGGGCCTAGAGTCAGGAAGATTCATCTTCATGAGTTCCTATCTGGCCCCAGATACCCACTAGTTGTGTGACTGTAAGTCACTTAATTCCATTTGCCTCATTATATAATGATAAAAATTTCTTTTTCTATAAAAATAAGCTGGAGAAGGAAATGGCAAATCATTCTAGTATCTTTGTCAGGAAAATCCATATGAAGTTAGAAGAGTCAGATGTGACTGAAAAATAACTGAACAACAAAAAGTTTATATATTAATTATTAAACTTTGAAATGCAATTTATGCTATTTATGTAGGTACTGAATTAGTTCTTAATGTCCTATAAATTTGTAATAAATTAGAGGGCTCTATCACCATTCCTGTTAATTTTGAAAGATATTTTCTGTAGAAATGTGCATTTAAAAAATGCTAGAATGTGAATTAAAAAATGCTAGAATGTGAATTTTTGACCTTTAAACATTTCTATGGCTCATTTCACCAATACAAATATATATTAGTTCCTTTACTTTTCACATTGTATATTTGAGGTTTTAATTATATATGTCCAGGTACCCAACCAGCTCTTGTCCTCCACTTGTTTAGTCATTGTTTCCAAAACTGTTTTTGAGGATCAGAATTGCTACTACCAGGTACCATTTGACTGGACACTGAGATTGTCAGCTCTTGGCTTGGACACTTGATCCTAACAATTATATTTTTATTTTCCCTTTCCTTGAACAGATGCATTACCCCAGAGATGGTCATTTAATCTTTTGACAGAGCATTTAGCTCAGGCACAGAATTGTAGAATTGTGTGATTGAATTAGGAGCCTTAATAATCTAGTTCAGCTCCCACCCCTATGATGTAGATGGCATGGTGACGCTCTCAGAGCTTTGCCCAGGACTGCATAATGAGTTAGGAACAGAGCCCAGGACCCAAACTGAATTCTCCTTACTGCTAATTCAGGACTTTTCCTGTCTCTCTTATGCCAGCATGGTTACACAAATTGTCTTACTATATCTCTGTATGTGGAATGAAAAGGGAAGTCTTAGTGATGCTAATGGTAAAAAAAAAAAAAAAAAAATGCTGTTTTTGATTAGATTATTTCCCACTCACCAAGTTATATATTCTGATTTTGTGTCTATATCACATTTCTTTGTCTAACAATGTAGCTGCTTTTTCCCCCTGCTTGTTGCACTGCTAGGAGAAAAGTGTAGGTTTCTCATGTTAGATTCTGTTTTTGTTTTGTGTTTTTTAATGGAGCAACTCATCAGGAGAGTATGGATTAATTAGTTTTTTTTCCTTGTTCTGAATACGAGAAAAGGTACATTAAAAAAAAAAATCTTACTTGCTCCTAACTTCATAATGATGGGTAATGATTTATTAGTATCAAAATACCCTCTTTGAGGATATTTATATTAAGTCCTATTCAGAATAATTTAGGAGTCAGGGACCTGTTCCTGCTGCATGTAAAGAAATAATAGCATATAATTCCTTTATCATTATTAGTGTCTCTTAAGGAAAATTTCCTTAACCCTTTAATTTTCAATTGTAGCATGGACCTGTCCAAAGTTGTCTCATATTGGTAGATCATCCTTCCTCTTCATAGCCTAGGGCTAATGTCATGGACATATGTTTTGACTGTGATGGATCTTAGTAACTTAGCAACCACCATGAATGAAGGAATTAAAAGGTTCTATTGTAGGTCTACTGTGCTTTTGGTATTTTTAATCCCCCTCATTTGAGGGGAAGAGAAAAAGATCTATGGGAAGGTAAGTTGTCTGGAGATCCCTCCTACCAGATGAGAATGTGCTTTAGAGCACATGGTTATAGACTGCACTGGTATTTCTGTCAGCGATCCAGTAAATTGGACAAAATAATTGTTCACATATAGGAGAATAGATTTTAGTCTATCTTCTTGTCCTAAATTACATAAAAGAACAAAGCAAGAACTTGTCTTTCTGTTAGAGATGAAGATGACATCAATGACGTCACTTCCATGGCAGGAGTCAACCTCAGTGAAGAAAACGCCTGCATCTTAGCAGCAAATTCTGAATTAGTCGGCACACTGACCCGTTCTCATAAAGAAGAACCATTCCTTTTTGCAGGAGCTCTCCAAAAGAGAATTTTAGACATTGGTAAGTTAAAATGTTTCAAAATGTGACAAGTAAAGTGTTTGATGTTGATTCATATGATGGAAAGGCTACAAAATGCTAAATACCACATTTGACCAAATTAGCTATTACCTAGCTAACTAGGTGAAAAGCTTTCCAGACAAGAATTTCTAGTCTAATGGCCTCAGAACTCCTTGAAAATTAAAGATGCTCTAGATTTCATAGATATGGGGGAAATTTTTTTGTTTTTATTTTGAACTTGAAAAATAATATATACATACATAAAAATACATATACTCCCTGCATTTGATATAATTTCTAATTTAGATAGCAAAATATCACATTATCTTCTCACATTCCTATGGTTTAGAAGAGGACATTGCATCTTTTCATATGTGAACCCATATACACACACTTCCTTGGGTGTTCTTCCTATCATTTCATAGATTCTATAGGGATGTGACATAATGGTAAGGGGTGAGGGGTGTACACATGCATATGTAAAAATTAGCCAATATCAATGGTGTGCTTTTTTTTTTTTTAAATCTTAGTCCTTGAATAGGAATCATCCCCATCTCATTCTTAAAAGGACTCATGACTGTGGAAAGTAAGGATGTTCTCCATTAGGCCATTTTACATGTTGAGGGAGAAGACAGAGAAAATGCCAGTAATCTGGATCTCAGTTTTGGCGATGCATATCCTAATATTTCTGGAAGCATGTATGATTTTCTTATGGCCCTACTTCATTGATATCCAGATAATATCCCTTTATTATCTAATCTGTTGATAGAAGGAATCATACAAGTAAGCTTTCAGTGAGGCTATCTATTTTTGTTTGAAATATTGATTCAAAATTCTCATAGAGCTAGACCTTTTGAGACAATCTTTGCCTGTGTATTTTTTTAAATTATTACCTGTATTTCAGGTATACTTCACATTTTAAAAGTTCATTTTTATTCTGAAATAAACATCAAATAAATGGCCTTTCCAAATGTATATTACTTAATAGTAGAAGAGGATTGTGACAAGAAAATGTACATCTTCTATGTATTGCCTATATGATAAATTCAGTTTATAGTTGTTAAAGCTTTCCTGCTTGTTTGTGCTTCTTTCTTGCCTTCTGTTATCTTCTGTTCCTTTTTTTAAAAAATATTACAGGTATATTTCATACTCGGCTAATCTAAGAAAATATAAGTGAATATTTACTGAATATAAGGCACTTAATAAATCTAGCATGAGAAGCATGTTTTTTTTAAACTTGATTTTTGAATAATTTATTTTTTTTTTAGTCTTCTAGACAAACAAAAATCTGCTAATTTTCTAAAGAGGAGATCAAACTCTATGGATACTAGCTTTGAAATTTCAGTTTTATCACAAATGCATATGAATCGGTGATTTTATGTTTGCTTACCTCTTCTTAGAAATATATCATTATAGCCAGAGATGGCTCCCTATAAGGTATTCTGGGATAAGCAAGATCCATTGTTAGCTTTTTGTGTATGATGGCACACATACAGTTTTATCTATACTTTTCTCCCATTTACCCCCTTATGGGACTACTGTCATTAAGAGATGTGCAGACTATTGGGTAGGAGCACATATTATTGCTGCACTATTATTCTGCTTCATTCCTTTTGAAATCCATTTTTAGCATGATAAAAATCTCGATTGCATGAAAGGAAGACATCAATGTTGACACAGGTATCCTGATATTCTGGGGTATTATTTTGGGACCAGGTATTTTGTGATTTTTGGAGGGGAGCATGGGCTATTTAGGAAGTTGATGCTGTTAAATATACTATTATATAGCTTTATATATATGTGTACATATGCATATAAATAACAATATAAAAAGAATAATTTTTCTGTGTTTTCAGAATGTTGTGGGATACAGATGGAAAGGGGATGATTTTTACAAGAACTTTATATTTTACATAGATTCAAGCTGAAATTTTAAATAAAAAGCATCATATTTAGAATGTGTATCTCAAGATATATATGTGTATGATCAAGAGATTATAT
Organism: Sarcophilus harrisii; assembly: GCF_902635505.1. Lineage (NCBI taxonomy): Eukaryota > Metazoa > Chordata > Mammalia > Dasyuromorphia > Dasyuridae > Sarcophilus > Sarcophilus harrisii. Next base: position 488,300,759 of record NC_045426.1, on the reverse strand, counting down.
TCAGATTTATAGTTGGAATAGTACTTATATATCACAGCCACATACGGGAACCAACTTTTCCTTAAGCTCACATAGGTAAAAAACAGATGGGAACTGAACCTAGCTCATTTGATTCTAAGTAAGCAGTTCTCAAATTTTCTGATCTTAGGACCCTTTTGCACTCTTAAAAATTGAAGGATTCCAAAAAGTTTTTTGTTTTTACAGGTTGAATCTAAATTGATATTTATCATATCTGAAATTAAAACTGATTTTTTGTTTTTTCATATTGTGTGTATCTGTGTTCTCAGTCAATATCTGTGTCTCTCTCTCTATGTGCCTAGACATAGATAGGTATATGCACACACAAACACACACATATACACACACAGTGAAAATAAACCTATTATATGTTAAATAACATTTTTAAATGTAACTATTTTTCATAACTGAAAAAGTTTAGTGAGTAAAATAGCATTTTGTGGGATGGAGTTAGGCACATGAAAATCTCTTAATGTCTGGTTCAATAGAAGATAGTTGAATTTTTGTATCTACTTCTGCATTCAATCTTTTGTAATGTTATTTTTGTTGAAATATATAATATGTATATTTGGGATAAGAAGACTATTTTAATAAATAAATAAGATCTTAGTGTTATTTTGAAAATAGTTTTGACCCAATGAACCTCCCAGAAGAGAGTTTCAGAGATACTCAGGAATATCTGGACCATATTTTGAGAACTTACTGTCAAGAATAACAACCAACAAGTAAATAGCATTTATATAGTGTTTTAAGATTTGCATAGCATTTTACAAATATTATCTCATTTAGATGTATTTGTTTATAGTGCTTTAAAGCTTATGAAATACTTTATACATGCTGATTTAATCCTTAATACAAACCTGATGGTAGTTTGTTTTTTGTTGTTGTTGTTGTTTTTTTTGTCTTTACAAACCCAGGGCTTTTTTTCCCCCCTATATCATACTGTTTCTTTGCAAAAGTGTCTTTCAGGTATAGATGCTATCCAAAAAAAAACCAAAACAAAACCAACTGTGTTGCTATAAATGTGGGTTATTTTTTTTTTTAACACAACATGAAACATATTATTTCATCCCAATTTTCTATTGTATGAAAATTATTTCTCTCGTGATTATCTTCCATCAAATCACTCATTTGACTTCGACATGTATCTTGTGCTTTTGTTTCTCTGTGTGGTTATGAATTGATAGCATGTCAGAAAAGACAGTAAAATAGTGTGATCCAAAAGACAAAGAAAGGTATGGACTTTAAATCCCACCTGTGATATAATCCATATGACCTGTAACAAGTCTGTTAGCTCTGAAGCCTCAGTTTCTTCATCTATAAAATCAAAGAGATTTAGACTAAATCTCAGGTTCCTTTCATTTCTTGGTCTGTGATTAATTAGTCTTTTGATCACAACCATACAATCAAAGTATGATTTTATAGACAGTGGATTTTTTTATCTTCATAACGGAGAGACAAAATCCTTCAAATCCTGGACTTTTTCAGGGATGCCTTTTCTCTACACTTGGTCTCACTGTCTAGTGTAATGGGCTGAGGTTTGAGTTGATGCACTGAGGTCCCAAGTACGTGAGGCTAAATAGTAATAGTAATACTACTCTATTAATATACATGATTGAATAAAGAATGGCCCCCGCCCACTCTCTGTGCAAGTCCTGATGTGTTGTAGAGGAAATGATGATTTTGGTGGGTGGAGGCAGAGAGAGACAGGAAGAGAAGCTGGGAGAGATTGGGCCTGGGTTCCATGCTGGTTGTGCTGGTTGTGTGGCTGCTGGTCTAGCTAGCTTCTTGACTCAGCTACACACATTGCTATTGCCCATTCTCTTCCACCTCCGATCTTTCTTCACTGAGAATAAAGACTGACGATTTTCCCCTAACCTGAATTCCTGACTCCGGCTGATTTTAAAATACACGGTCTTCACAGTCTAGTTTATAAGTTTTCAGGTTGAAAAGAGGTAATTAAACATTTTGTGGTTTTAAAAAGGTTCTTTCAGAAAGTCAAACATAATGTGGAGACAGTCTCAAGCAATTGCTTAATATAACTCTTTGTTAAACTCAAAGTAAAAGTCAATATTTTAAATGATCATGTAAAAAAAAAAAGTTAGTGCTTTTTGACAGTACAAACTATTTGATTTTTTTTTTTTTGAATTCCAAACATCTACCATTATATCTTGTATGATGTCTTATTAAATTGAGAAGAGTTTTAAAAGAGTTGAATGATCTGTCTCTTTTGGTGAGAAAATTTGTCTCATCTTTTGTTTGCATGATCACATACATAGTTATAATTTTAATTATTTTCCCCTATTAGTAAATATTTGTTTTCTCCCCTTAGAAAAAACAAAACCCTCATACTCAAGCAAAATAAGTTTTCATATTGGTCACATCCAAAAGTCAGACACTGTTTTCAGTACCATTAAAAGACTTTATTTGGCTACAGTTACATGTTCATGAATTTATTTAGGTTTGTAGTGCATGTGGGTGGATGCACACTTCAAAAATACTCTTTAGCCACTAATGAGGAAGCATTAAAGTAATATTTTGCCTTTGGGTATGTAGTTCAAGTTGTTTTCATGAAACTTTCTATATTTAATCAAGAACTTTGCCATTCCTCTCTTAATAACAAAGAAAAAGGGGCTAGTAACACCTATACACAGATAAAAAGAGATTTTCAAAAGGACACATATAAGATGATACTTTGCCAATTTATATACAGTATCAGGTACCAATCAGGTTGCTTGTTACTTGTAAGAAACAGTGTCCTATGCAAGGAATATATAGGGTTTAAAAACATGTAGGAAGAATAGATTTTCAAATTTGTTGAAATAAATAGCATGAATTGTTAACAAGTACTGTGTTAAACAGGGAACAATGTAATTTTCTATTTTAAAAATTACTAAAATTAACAGAATGTCACTAATTTCTACAGTATTGTTCTCCCCCTTGAACACTAGACTTGATTTGTGTTCTTATTAACTTTGTCCTATAAATGACCTTGCATGGAGAATGATTCTAGGGGCTAAGTGAAACAATGTCTATATTTTCTGAAGCTTCAGGCTAAGTTTTATTAATGTAATGTCTAAGATCTTTGAAGTTGTGACTTTACCAGGAAAATCATAATCTCCAAACCTTTATTCATAATGGGTATGACTTCCAGGGGGAACAGAATACCTGCTGTGCTAATTATTTCAATTATCAGCTACTGCTAAAACATGTAATGGATTTTCTCTGCTTCCACAGGTAAAAGGCATGACATTATGGAACTTAACTCTGATGTTGTGAACTTGATCTCCCATGCTACACAGGAGCGATTACGAGGCCTTATAGAAAAACTGACTATAATTGCTCAACATAGAATGACAACCTGCAAGGTAAAGGAAGTCATTAAGGAAGTTCTGAGTAGTTTTTTTTTTTTCCTTTTTTCCCATATTAATAGGTCCATTTATTGTGTGTCTTCATAGTTAAATATCTTCCCAAGGAAAGTAGCCAGGTTAAATTATTCTGTAGTTGGTATTTGTGTAAAATCATTTCATAATTGTTTCACAATTCAGAAGATGCAGATATATATGTACACATGGAAAAAATAAAATTAACATTTAAGTTGTTATCCAAGGGTTTGTGTTGGAAGGGAAATAAATTAGGGTGCCATGCTTGACTCCCTTTTTTGTTTTGTGAAAATGGTAGCACCATGGTTTATCATTCATATCCCTTGTTAATATAAGGCACAGGAGCTCACTGAATGAAAGCTGATGTCCCTGGTGAATGCGACTGCCTGCATTTGTAAAAATCACAGAACCAAATGCGTAGTGTCCCTGGTGATGTGCTCACACTAGCCATTATCCAGATAAAGGCACTAGAGGCAGTTATTAGTTTGGGGAGGAAGAAATGATTGGGTGGTGAGTAATAGATAATAGCCTATCTCTTTTCCTACATCAAGGATGTTAGTAAGTGCATTTGGAGTAAGATTGCATGAGGATAAGAAAAAGCTGAGCTCAAAGATGTTAAAACATTTGAGTTTTGTAGTATGGTCACCACCATGATGTCCTAGCCATAGGTTAAGAGGAATCCAGGGGAACATCAGCTGCCGCACCACCGGTGAGTCCCCTAGAGTAATTGTCCTACTTTTTCTACTTTTCTTAAACTTTTGGGAACATTGGATTGTTGTTGCTGAGGTCTTCAAATAAGATTTTTTTAGTGAAAATTCATTGGGCTGAGCACCAGCCATATGAACTCAGAAGTAGAAAAGACTGGAAAAACAAAACCTGAGGGATCAAGACCATTGTTTCCAGAGCCCCAGGGAGTGAAGCTGTGTATACTTCTGATTGTCGAATGAACTGAAAGTTATGCATGTGAAGCCTCTGATATTAGTCTATCTTGAAGCAAAGCAAACTTATAATTTCTATTGACTTTTTTGTCCCTCCTCTCCCCCCATGGATTAAAAAACAATTTCAGTTTCTAAAGTTTGTTTACATTTTTGAGCAATGTTTTTTCTTTTTAATTCTTAATTGTTTTAGGTATGCATGCATTAGTGTAGTACCATTTTCATTGGATTGTTCTTGTATAAATTTTAACATAATCTGTCAATACTAGGTAATGAAGTTTGGGAATTTGTTGTTTTAGAAAGTCATGTTTAGTATTCTTAATATTGTTCAGTGTGCTATTGTCATTTTTAGACTGGGACTTTATGTGCCGACAGCACCTGTTCTAGGGTTTTTTCTTCCCTTGGCGAGCTGTATAGCCTTACCTTAAAGACTTCATTAGGAAAAAGATTATGGCCTCCTCATCTTGCTGCCCCATATAGCTATCTCATTTCCTCCTGTTTCCATATAAAAGGAGCTATTTAGGTAGAGAGAAAGACAGCTATTACATCATCCTTTGTCTTAATTTAGCCATGTTTGTCTTCAATTTTGAACTCTTTGTTCATCTGAAGTCATCTGAATCATTTTTTTTTTAATTGGCTATTTTGTCATTCTAATAGATATTTGCCACACTTCTGAAGGGACAACTCTGTCACTGACTACAGATGGCATTTCTTCTTTCATTTGGGTTACTCTATTTAGTTCTATACTTAAATCCAGATTCACTCGCAATGCTTCCTATTCATGTAAATAGAACACTGTAAAAAGGCAGCAAGCCACACATTTGGAGGTTCAAGGCATATAACTTGCTATTGATGTTGCTGCCAGGTGTGTTTCCAGTGACCTTGTCTGCAAGCTATTTGCTGCAGAATTGGTTAATTTTTTTTTTCTCAGTAGGAAGATGCCGTATTTCCTTTGTTGGATATAGTTTGCTTCCTTGACATTGATAGCATTCAGTCTGTTATTTCTTTTATTCTTAGTTGAGTGTTTATATATAGAGTGGTCCTAAAATAAGGTGAAGTGTGTCTTTTTTTACTTTTTCCCCTGTTTTTGTATGAAGAATTCAGCTGGGTCTACCAGCTGGATACACAGGAAGGAAGGTGGTGAGGTCAGGCTTAGTATTTAAAAGGTTTAGAGACTCAGTAGGAAGAAAGGGAGGAACTCATCTGTGGAGAAACATCTGGAAAAGTAAGAAAGGTGGATTATGCCAGGCGCAGCTGTATTTGAGTAGGAGAAATCTCAGCATGTCAATAAGATTGGGCCAAAACTTTTTGATTTGTGCCCCCTTTCATTTAGTATGTTGTGTTCCATTTTAAATTAAATCCTGTCAGTAAACTATCTCCAGAGTGTCTGAAAATGAAAATGGGTAAAGATGAGGTATTTAAGAAACCACTAGTGATTTTGTTTATACACTTCTATGGTAGGCCTATAATTTATTCCATACTTTTAACTTGTATTATTTAACTCTATGAAGCATATGAGGATTATTTTTATATTAGACTCTTAGCAAAATAAGTAGTACTGTTACATCTTTTCTTCTTAAAGTATGTAATATTCTTTTGATCTGGTTAAACTCAAACAATAAAAATTTAATTTTAAAAGGAGAATTCTGGCCATATGAAACTCCCTTCCTTTTCCATACTCCCCTGGCTAAATGAAAACCCTTATAAGAATGAAAGAAAGATGGGGATGGGCACCAAAGGTATTTTTGAATTTAGGGAGTTTAAAAATATATATCTAGTTGTTGGATTAATTATTTCAAGAAACGTTATTTGTCTTGAAATTTTTTTATAAAGGTCATTAAAGAATGAGTTAACATTAATAATTTTTAAATAGCTTGATGACATTTTTAAATCTCGCATTCCTCCTTTAAAAAGGCAGAGGGAAATGTGAAGTTGTAATGGTGTTCAAGAAAAAAAAAATTATAAAATACCAAGTGTAGAGAGCTTTTTTATTGTTTAACCCAGAGTATTTGAGTCAATGGAACTTTTCTTGTGTTTTTTTTTTTCAACATTAACTATCCAGTTATATGCAGACTTAATGTAGTTACCCAGTATTGTAATTATAACATTAAATAAATGTGCGCTTTGTTCTGAATTTTACAAAGAATTTAAATCACAAATCACAGTTCTAACAGGTATATATGTGAAACCATTCTATTGCCAGAATAATTTTAAGAGGAGTGTTTATTTCCTATCTTTTTTTCTATTACTATTCTCTTTCTTCTCCTCATTCTTTCTACATTTTTAACCACTGTATTAGTGTTAAAATCATGGACTTTTGTTGTCCAAAGAGCTATCTTATATAAAATGGGACTTGGTTCTATAATCATTGTTTCTTTCTTTCCAGGAAAGTGAAAATTATGTCATGTCTAGTGATACCAGATCACAACTTAGATTTCTTGAGAAGCTGGATCACATCGAAAAGCAACGAAAGGATGAAGAAGAACGAGAGATGTTACTCAGAGCAGCTAAGGTGGGGACTTAATTCTCTGAGCAGTAAATGTGACTTGATCATAAAGTTGGGATTTATTTGATTGCTTGCCTTCTTAGTCATATTAGATAAAATATGCCTATTTTGTCTCAAAAAAATCTTTGTGATATTTTGATTTTGATATCAGTTTAATCTGCATGCTTGACTATAGTAAGAGCAGTCACATTAATCTATTGAAAAATATATCCATTGAGACATAACATTTCTAGTGTTTTAATGTTCCAAAGCTGAATTTGAGAGAAAAAAGTTTGGAGAGTAGGGAACAAAAGAGGGGGAAAATGAGGACCAAGGAAGAAAAAATACTTGACAGTAGAAGAAATGACATAATAGATTAACAGCCAAAAAATAGTCATCTTTATTTAATATTGTATTGGACTTCTTATGCTACATGGAACGTTAATTTCTTTGGGTCTCAATTCCCCATCTATAAAATGAGAGGAATTTCTAAAGTGCCTTCAAGCTTTATCTAAATTGGAAGAGACTGCAATCTTCCAGTCTAAGCCAACCCATCCAATACTTTCTTGAGTTGCTGATTTGAGGAGCATTTTATCTGTTTCACTGGCAGAGTTTGCAGGGATAATAGCTTCCAAATTCCTAATAACTATTCAATAGTATACTGATTAGTTTCATGATGTAGCCTTCTTGTCACAACCATTGGCTTATTTTACGTTTCATTTCTCTTATCCCTCAATTCCTTTATTGCTATTATTAAGAGTCCACTATCCCACTGATCCTTTCTTGTTAGGCTCAGTTCTCTTGGACAGAGAAAAGATGCGGTATTACAAACATCTGAAATTGTGATTATAAATGTAACAATTTCTTTCTCATTCTTTACGGTATAGAAATCCTAAAAATAAAAACACTTTTACCTTCTCTCCCACCACCACAAATCTTAGGGGAGATTACTGATTTTTTTTTGAGGGGAGTGGGGGGGTCTAGGACTGAAGAATGGCAGTTCAGAAGGAGATGTTTATTTAGAGGATAAATTTGACAATTATTGGCTTAATATTAAATTGCTCTCTGCCAGCTGATTGTTTTTTGACTGAACAAGTTACTTCAGTTCTTTATATTTCGTCTGGAGATAAATTTGTCTCTGATACACCTCAGTAAGATTTAATATCTCTAAGGCATTTAACATCATTCTTAGAAGAACATGATCTAAATTCAAAATGTTGCATTATGATGAGGAAATATGTTATTGTTAGTATATTTTACTTATTTGAATTATGTTGCACAGACCAATTATGGTGTCTCCCCCATCTCCCCAGTGGGAAAAACAGACCTTTTATAAACAATGAACCATTTCCAAAACACTGAAAAACTTTCATTTGAAGTAGCACTAAACCAAAATACCCAGGTTTTTTTCAGTTTGATAGATAATTAAAAAGGAATTTATTATATGGATAATGTTGGACTTGGAACTGAGAAAGCCTGGGTTCGAATTCTGCTTTTGTTTCTCTGTGGCAATATGCAAATCATTTGTGATTTACATTGGTAGAGTGAGGTGCCAACACCACCACTCAATCACAGATCTATAATGCTTTCTTTACCATTGGACTTCTTGAGTATATTTAAATGTATTTGCATTGATTAGCTTTGAAATAAAATTATCTTAGATTTGTAGCTAAAACTGGAGTTCTTACTAATAGTTTTTTAATTCTAAGAAGAACTTTGCAGCTACTTGATGAAGACTTTTAAAATCACAGTAACCTTAAATCTTAATTCATTTTTTAAACTTGTTTTATAATACAAATAGCCACAGTGAAATTAGTGGCAGGTAAACATGTACAACAAAGCACTTCATGTTTTGTTTGGTTAGTGATTGTGGAATTTCATAGCTAAAATAAATTTTAGCTTAGATTTATATGGGTTGGATAACTTTGTCAAGATGAATATATTTATGTATATTTAAATGCATTCTGCCAGGCTATGAACTGATGCTAGTGCCTGTTGAGTCAGGAAGAGATCCTTTTCTCTAACGATAGAATTTAATTGGAGTTGCTCCTTTTTGTGTGAAATATGGCAACATTCCCATAGCTTTCTTTGTACAGTTTTCAGAATCACAGAATTGGAGAGTTAGAACTTCAGGGGCCATCTAGTCCAACCCATATGTGAAAGGGATCCCATTATACCATGTTAGACAATTAGTTATGCAAACTATAGGAAGAGGAACCTCTAAAACAATCTAAACTATTATTAAAACAACATTATTATTATTAGAACATCTTTCCTGAAATCAGGCCTATGTATATCCTTCATCCATTTCTCCTGATTTGGTCCTCTGAGGTAAAATCTAATGCCTCCTTCACATGATAGCCTTTCAAATATTTTAGGTAATACTATTTTCCCCAAGCCTCCTCTGGTCCAAACATGCCCAGTTCATTCTCTTATGATATGGATTCAAGGCTCTCCATCATTCTGTTTGCCCTCCTTTGGATACTCTACAGTTTATGTTGCTTCTGAATAGCTTTGATGTCCTTAAATAGTGGCATCCAGAACTGAACACCATGCTGAAATAAGGTCTGGTGATGATGGAGTGGAGTTGGAAGAGCACCACCTCCCTATTCTTGTAACCTAACTTAGCCTCTCAGTGTATTTCAAGATTACTTTAGCTTTGGGGTCGGTCATGATGGCTACCCTAATATACTGCTAATTTTTAAACTAACGTGCTAACAGTTAAAGCCCCTAGATACATTTCTGCAGCATTGCAGTTCAATCAGCATTTAAGCATCTTCTCTGTGTTAGATGCTGTCCTAAGAACTGAGGGCACAAAAAAAAAATGAAAACAGTTTATCTCCTCAAGAAGCTGAGAGTCCATTGGAATTACTAAATTCTGGCCTGTGTTCTTGTTTTAGCTTCTTTCTGAAACTGTTAGGAGTATAGGGGTCAGCTTTTCCTTTTGAAATGCCTAACATAGAAATGAGGGGAGGGCACTAGGTCTGTGATTGCATTGGAAAAGGGGATTTGCCTAGAGCATGGAGATATGAGTGGCTGTCCAGAATTGCACAGCTACTATGTGTCACAGAAAGGACTTGAATCTTGGAGCTTCCTACCTTGTAGGCCAGCTCTCTGGCCATTAGATCATGCTGCCTCTTGCTTTGAAATATAGTAAATGTTTAACAAATATTTGTTGAATAGATGAGGAAGAATTTTGACCCTGATGGATTACTAAACCAATAAGGAAGGGTTCCTATAACTTCCATGCTGAGATTAATTTTCCTTTTCTTTCCATGTCCAAATAGGCAGGGTTTTTTTTTTTGTTTTTTTTTTTTTTTAGGAGATTGAAGTCTTGTTAGAAGCCAGCTCTGGTCTTGACTTAATGCTATAACAGCTCTGCACCATGTTCCTAAAAGGGTTTCACTAGGCCATCAGCACAATGTGGCTGGGGTACTTGAGTCTGAAACCATTATTCTTTCCTTCTCTCACACCATCTGTTTTTGATATCTGCTCCTGACATGAACAACATCATGCCTCAACTGGACCTGACTGACAGTGTTAGCATCACTTTCAGCATAAGCTTCCTCCAGGGAAGAACAGCAGCAGTAGTAGCAGCAGCAGGCCCAGTTAAGAGCAAAGGGGAAAAACATGGGGGTGGGCAACCAAACCTGTATTCTGGCATTTGCCCCTGGAGCTAGGATTTTCAATCACAAGAGAAAATTGTCATTTATTAAATATTTACCGGCTGCCTTGGTGTTTAGATGCGAGTAATTTCTATTACAATTTTCTTTTCCTTTGATAGAGTCGTTCTAATAAAGAAGATCCAGAGCAGCTGCGATTAAAGCAGAAAGCCAAAGAGGTAAGACTTAAAGCCTCACTATGCTCTTTGCCTTTGTGTTTGAGAGAAGGGTGGCAGCAGTGCTAGCCTGCCAGCAATTAGGTCAGGGTTTATTTTGCTGTGGCATACCATTTGCAGAGGCCTTGGGGAAGGACAGGAACTGCCACAGGCAAGGGCAGTACTTCAAATAAGGTCAATGAATTATGAGCTTTCCTTTTAAAATTTATTTCCAAGGCTCAGGCCTGTCTAGAAATGGTTCTTTGTAAAGTATAGCAGTGCACTTGGTAGGAATATAATGTGGGATTAAAAAAAAAAAGGGAAACTTTTGAGATTTAGCATCTGGGACTGTACAATAGGCTACATTTTTCCAGGGTAATTGTTCGTTTTGTAAATCTGATACTGCTTATAATTCTTTGGCTGGGAGGCGGTACTGGGATTTAGTTTTAAATGGAAAATGCCTCTGGCTTTTAATTTTCTGGGCCCAGCAGTTTTCTGTTCTGGAATGGAGCCCTTGTTTCACACAGTTCATGTTTAGCTGCAGGGGTTTTAGTTTATAGCTTAGACTGGTTAAGCTTTTACTCCCAGAGGCCTCTGCATAGCAACTGTAGAAATCAACAAATAAGTTCATTTATGTCTGCAGCCTCCTCTCAGTAGCTGACTTTTTACATTTCCCAATATCCATTTCCTGACTTTTCTAGCCTCAGAGAAAAAAGCTCCACTAATTGGAGCTTATTTTAATTGAGCCTTAATATTGGATCTCACTGGAGTTGCCCCCAGAGCTACTGGGAACAGAATGAAATGAAAGTACCTAAGGTTGAAGATGTGGTGTGTGTATGGGGGTGTGTGTGAAATTTTTCACTTGACCTACAGATTCTTTTCCCTGCTGAATAAATCATCAAGCCTGTTCACATTTCTGATTAAGGATCTGACAGTAGACGATAATAAAGACAATTGAGGTGTGAGACGTGTGATATGGAGCTGAAGAAATTGGTTTCTATAGTTACTTGACTGATTTCATGCAATTTTTAAGGATCTTTGTGCTAAATGAGAGCGATTTTCTGAGCAACCTTTTTCCTTAACTGTGCCTCTTGAACTATGAAATTTGTTGTTGCTTAACATTGCTGCACTTGGCTCCTAGGTGCCAGCAGCAGCAGCAGGTTATTTATGAATGTTTTAAAGGCCCTTATTGTTTGGATTAATGTAGGAGCTGAGGCAAAACAAATGGAAATCCTGTAAGATATTCTTGCAATGAATTGTGTGGTGGGTTTTCTGTAAAGTAGAAGGGGAAACTATGTGAATTTGGGGGTAAAGGAATTTGGAATTGAATTACTAGAGATGATCAAGTGGGGAACTTCAGGAAAGGGCAACCATGAAATGGGAGGAAGAACACTTTTTATTTTAAGCTTAAAATTTCATTGACTTTACTTTTTTCCAACGCCGTTTTTACCTAAGTATACAAAGTATAAGAGCTGAAAAATGTTATTTAAGTCACAGTGAGTTCTAGCTTTATTTTGGGACTACCTTCCTACTGTAGCCTTGAATTGAATTTATATTTCTAAAATTTAGGTTAAAGTTTAAGCCTTCCCTTCCCTTCTTCATTTCTAGAAAATGACAAATTGATTACTTCTTATCCTTAAAGATCTCATATTGCCCCTACTGTTTGTATAAGTAGCTAGATTTTTTTTAGATTATTTCCCTTTGAGTTTTTAATGTACCAGGTACAGTGGCATTGAGAAAATAATGATTTTAAAATATTCTCAGTCAATAGAAGGGATTAGACAATTTTTTTTCCAAGAGTAAATAACATCCTAAAAATATTGTACATGACATATTATATAGAAATAATGCTCAATAAATAAGCATATTAGAAAAATACAAAAAGGACTGCTTTGTGAGGCCTGATATAATTCTTACTATCTGGGAATGAACTGAGGAAGTGGCATTTTAATTGTTCTTTGCAAGAATGGGAAGAAATTCAAAGAGAGAGAGGCACACAGATGAGAAAGGCTTGGGGTAGAGGCAGATAATAATCCAATTGAAGTATGTTCTCTCCAACTAAGTTTTTGAATACCAGTGCATACTCAGTAAAGGATATCTCTTGTTCTGAAGAGGTACATAAGGTTGACTCATTGAGTCTTTTGTGACAGAGGTGTTGTTTTTATTTTTTAAAAGTAGCTATTTGGGATGACTGTGTTGGAATAGAATTAATGGTAACTGTAACATCACATGGGATTCAGCTTCAGAGAAGTTTGGAGAATTTATGTAACAATTCTTAGAACTCCAAGCAAGTTTCGTGGGAGCTTTCTCTTTATATGTTGTATGTGAATGTTACTTTATAACTTAGCCTTTTGTCCTAGAAAAGAATGAATAACCTCTTTAAAAACCTGACTTTATAATTATACTTTACTTCATTTACCTTTATTGATTAAAGATCTTCAAAAAAAATATTTTTGTCATGTACCTTAATGCTTGATTATTCTCCCTATTCATTTTTTGAAGCCATTCACCATTTTCTTTTTTGGGGGGCGTGGGTGAAATTAGATTGGTGGTGGTTAGGTTTTGTTATAAGGACAAATTGTACTAAATTGTGAGAGCTTTTCTTTTCCATTGACTGTACAAATTTATCATTATCAGCACATTCTTTTTCTTTGTAGGTTTCTTCTAGGTTTGCCTCCAGCTAGTCCTTGTTCCACTGAAGTATTTCATGCCACATACTATTCTTATTGACCTTGTAGGTTGCCCTTTTGTTTGAAAATGTTCTTGTAGTCTGACAACATTGTCTGTGGGTGTCCCTGTAGTTCATCTGTTATATTTCAGACTTCATTGGTGACCCTTTTTTGGGGGGGAGGGGGTGTTTTGTTTTGTTTTGTTGGTGCAATTTTCCCTGTTATCCTTAAAATTTCAAAACAATAGTTGTCACCTCTTTCTCCATCCCAACTCACTGTTGGAAAAATCTTTACCTAAAAAGAGACAGTCTATAGTAAAGTTTCCTTAAATGTTTCCCTAAAACATAAGGGCTGGCACCCCACTAGGACCTCTTATTTGCACAAAGTTTTAAATAGATCTACTAATTGCCAGATTCTGTTTTCAGAGGAGGAGTCACATCAGTATTCAGTGCAGCTATAGATGTATGTGATGTTAATCTTGGATACACAGTACACATCTAATTCTCAATGTTTTCCCTTCTTGTTCTATATACACTTCAGAATTTTGGAGTGCATGCCATCTGGCCCTGGAGTTCAGACATTTTGATTTCTTAATCACGTGTTATATTGTGATAACTATTTCCCTTTGCATTTTTTCTTCCTCCCCTAGGAAATATGTTTTGCATTTATGCATACTGAGACAGTGAATTAATCTAATATCCATTTATCAATGCCCAGTATTCGCATTTACATGAAATGTTAGAGTAAGGAATGAAGAAAGAGCAAATTGTATATGAGAATGCAGGAAATACACCTGCTAATGTATTGACTTCTTGTGTACCCTGTAGAAATTAAGCACTAGAATGCATATCAAATATTTAAAGCAGTCAGAGAATAAGAAACTTTGCTCTGAAATATTGGGGGTGGGTCTCAATCTACAAAAAAGATGCTGTATGGAAAGTTAAATAATGTAAACCATGAGGCAACATGGGTATAAAGTAATAGAAGAACATTAAATAATAAATAAAAGTATTGGACCATAAGGCCAGGAACAGAGGCAAAGCAATGTGACCTAGGAAAGGAAAGAAAAGAGTATATATTTTTAAGATGAGATTAGAAAAGATAGAGTCAATGAAACATTGTTAGTTTAATAGGCCAGCTATTAAATTGTAACAATCTGTGTTTAAACTCTACACTAGTTTTGAGTGGGCCTAAAGCCATGGAACACTGAAGAGGGCAAAATGAAATTTTTCATTAAAAACTAAATTCTAGCACTCAAATTTAATGCACTATGGAGAGGAGAGATTCTTGAGACCACAGGCTATAAAAAGGATATGTCTGTAGTAGAACAGAGATGAAAAGGTTTCAAAACACTGATCTTCTGAAAGAAGAAAAGTAGGGAGGGGCTTTAATCTTTTTTTTCCCCCTCCTTCAAAAGTACTAAGAATGAGGTAAAGAAAAGTATAGTCATGTGGTATCTTGGTTCATTTATCATTCTGAATTAGGCAAGTGCTGCTTAATAACTGACCACCAAACAGACTTTTGCATTAAGCTTAAAACAGCAAAACCAGGATGTTTTAAATTTCAGTGTTTGCAGCCCACCTGATAATAAGCAGTTGATATCCTCCTTTCAGAGGCTAATTGATTTCATTTAATCTATTTGGAGACTTGGCACATAATGGAGGTTTGATTTGGCTATACCTCCTGTTTAGATGAGTTAATACTGCATGAAAAAGAAGATACCACAATTCATTTGGGACTTTCATACTTCTTTCAATAGTGGGCTCAAAGTATTCCTAAATGTAATTATAAGTTTTCCCCTAGTGTAGATGATCAGGGACCAAGATTGATATTTTTATTCTAGGGAAGGTAGTGAGGTATAGGGGGTAAAGGGGTAGAAGAATCAGTAGCAAGAAATACCAGTTGTTACAATAAGAAAAGAGAATTTTATTTATTTATTTATTTATTTGCTAAGCCCACAGGTACATGTATTTGAAATTATTGTTCACAGGAAGAAAACAGGAAAGGGAAAGCATGTGCATATGTATATTGTAAGTGAATAGTGTCTGGACTATAAGGTGTATTTGGAATGAATGAAATCACATTAGTTTTAGGGAAAGGGAGGGGGGGAATGTGCATCACCATTTTGGAGTACACCTTTGAGTAGATGGGCAGAGTGAAGGAAACATTATTTGAACTGAGGAAGAGGGCTAAAGGGACAGCCTTGATGAAGTAACATCGCTACTGTCATGTTCAGTCTCCAGAAGTTCAGAAAACTCATTCTCAGTGGCCTTCTGTCCTGGGAATTAACTTGGCTTTCTGGGTAGAAATCATTAGGCCCTGAATTGGTTGAGTATAAAGAATGTTGTCTAATGAGAGTTGAAAGAATTTCTGGTTACATACAGGTTTTCAATGAATTTCTTTGAGAGGGTGGTAAATCGTGACTTTCTGTAACTTATTTGTATAAGTTTTATGGTATATGTTTTTTTATTTCAAGGTTAGTAAATCATGATTTTCTAGTATAGACTACAGTTTCAGTTAAGAAAAATTAATGATAGAAATTTATTTACAATAAATATGGGATTTTAAACTAAAGGGATAAATTAATGTAAATAGTGAGGGTAATATTTTAGTGTAATGATTGTTTAGTTCATAGCAAGGATCGTGTCAGTGTTGATGAAGGTGAGCATATGATCAGATATCTTCCATCTTTGTTTTGAGATCAACTCCATTGTGGGAAATTATCCTTCCCTTAGCACAGAAATAACAGTGCGTGACCTTACGTGTATTTGTATTCAGCAATTTCCACAAGAAGATATGTTCTGTGGCCAACTAGTGGGTTCTGATAAAGATGCCATATGGGTATTGTTGGTCCTTGATGCAGACTTGTTTTGGGTTCCTTATAGGAAGTGGATAAATCTTTCAGGCTTGCATAATCTTATGTCAGCACTAGCCTCAAAGTGTATAATGCAGTTCTAATCATCCATTCCATTTCTTTTATATTCCCCTCTAAAGAGCTGCCTTTGATCTATTTTGACCTTTTAATTGGTGGAGAGGTATGATAATGATTTACTTTCTTCTAGATTTTCCATTTAGGGATTTTTTTGGGGGGAGGGGGGCTTTTGGTTTAGGCCTTGCTTTTAAGATGGGCCCTTGGCATACAGCCTAGGCTTTTGTAGCTTTGGCAGAACTCTCATATATAGGAACAAAGTATTTTTAAGTAAGTAAAAACTTGAATGGAATGATATAGATCCCTTTCCCTTACTGGTAGATTGGGAAACAAATGTCTCAAAATGGTTTTGTATCAGACATTCCAGAATCTTAAATTGTAGGCTAATGTGAAGAGTTTGCATATATAAGTACTTAAAAGAATCTTTAAAATGTGGTAGAGAAGGGAGGAAGGGGGATTTTCTTGAGCAGGATGTTCGACTATAGTTACCGATGAGTAACTAATATTATTACCTTTTAGTTTTTAATACTGACTTTTTATATAACTTCTCAATCACAAAATGAAATCCTTTTCCCACTGTCTTTCTGGTGTGGATTTGATCCCAAGTTATTTTTTTCTTTTAAAATTTATTTATTTTTAAAAATTTATTTGCAAAGCATGTGCATGATTAATTTTTCCAACATTGACCCTTGCAAAATCTTTTGTTCCAAATTTTCCCCTTCTACCCCCCCACCCCTCCCCTAGCTGGCAGGTCGTCCAATACCAATAATGTGTTGAAATACATGTTAAATTCAATATATGTATATATATACAGTTATCTTGCTGCACAAGAAAAATCAGGGAAAAGAAAAACTGTGGGGGAAAATTGCAAATAACAAGAGAGAGTGAGAATGTTATATTGTGTTCCACTCTGTTTCCACGGTTCTCTCTCTGGGTGTAGATGGCTCTCTTCATTACTGCACAAGTAGAACTGGTTTGAATCCTCTGTATAGTCTGAATCCTTGTATAGTCTTCTTGTTGCTGTGTATGATTTCCGGGTCCTGCTCATTTCACTTAGCATCAGTTCATGTAAGTCTCTCTAGGCCTCTGTAAAATCATCCTGCTGGTCATTTCTTACAGAACAATAGTATTCCATTACATTCATATATCATAATTTATTCAGCCATTCTCCAATTGATGGGCATCCACTCAATTTCCAGTTTCTTGCCACTACAAAAGGGGCTGCCACAAAATGTGCCATTTTTGCACATATGGGTCCCTTTCCCTCCTTTAAGATCTCTTTGGGATATAATCCCAGTAGAAACACTGCTGGGTCAAAGAATATGTATTGTTTGATAACTTTTTGAGCATAGTTTCAAATTGCTCTCCAGAATGATTGGATCCGTTCACAGTTTCACCAAGAATGTATCAGTGTCCCAGTTTTCCAAATATCCCCTCCAACATTTGTCTTTATCTTTGCCTGTCATCTTTGGTATCTTTGAGTTGTCTTAATTTGCATTTCTCTGATCAATAGTGATTTAGAGCATATTTTCATATGACTACATATAGTTTTAATTTCTTCATCTGAAAATTGTCTGTTCATATCCTTTTACTATTTGTCAATTGAAGAATGGCTTGAACTATTATAAATTTGAGTCAATTCTGTATATATTTTAGAAATGAGGCCTTTATCAGATCCTGTGGATGTAAAACCATTTTCCTAGTTTATTGCTTCTCTTCTCATCTTATCTGCATTAGTTTTGTTTGTACAAAAACTTTTTAACTTAATATAATCAAAATTATCTATTTTGTGGTCTCTAGCTCTTCTTTGGTCACATTCTTTCCTCCTCCACAAATCTGAGAGGTAAACTATCCTACATTTTTCTAATTTGTTTATGATATCATTCTTTATGTCTAGATCATGAACCCATTTCAACCTTGGTATACAGCGTTAGGTGTGGGTCTATGCCTACTTTCTGCCATACTAATTTATAATTTTCTCAGCAGTTTTTGCCAAATAGTGAATTCTTATCCCAAAAGCTGAGGCCTTTAAGTTTGTCAAATACTAGATTGCTGTTGTCATTGACTATTTTGTTTTGTGAACCTAACCTATTCCACTGATCAACTTCTCTATTTCTTAGCCAGTACCAAATGGTTTTGATGACTGCTACTCTATAATATAGTTTTAGATCTGGTACAACTAAGCCACCTTCATTTGCTTTGCTTTTCATTAATTCCTTTGAAATTCTTGACCTTTTGTTCTTCCAGATTAATTTTGTTGTTATTTTTTCTAGGTCAGTAAAATAGTTTCTTGGGGGTTTGATTGACCCCAAGTTCTTGAAAAGTTAGGCCAATGGAATACTACCCTGAAAAAAAAACCAAAGTTTTTGTGTCTCTTTTTTAAAGAATTGCCAAACTAAATTCAGAGAAAGCCATCACTAGATTGTTTGTAGGGTGTAGACCAGGGGTCCTCAAACTTTTTAAATAGGGGACCAGTTCACTGTCCCTCAGACTATTAGAGGACCAGACTATAGTAAAAACAAAAACTTTGTTTTGTGGGCCTTTAAATAAAGAAACTTCATAGCCCTGGGTGAGGGCGATAATCGTCTTCAGCTGCCACATCTGGCCCGCGGGTAGACTTTTCAGCCAGGAGAAGTCTTGAAAACTGTTTACAAAATCATATAGAAGTTGTAATCTTTGTTGATAGAGTAAGCAAATGTATGAAACTTCATATACTTGATATAGTCTAGCAAATTATTTATTATGAAAGTTGGGGTTTTTTTTTTAAGACTTATTACTTCTCTTAATACTTGGATTATGTGCCATATTCTTACAACATTATGGGGTTTGAGTTGAGGTCTGGTTATAATTTTGTTTTAATTGAATCAGATTTCTACTCTTAATACTGTTTCATCATATCTTGCATTGTCAAAGCATTTGCCAGCTTTCCAAAAAGGCTTTAGATATAAATTTAGACTGGTGATGGACTTGGTCTATCATCATCTCTATCCTAACTAATTTTGGAGAACTCATTATTAAACGATTGGCTACTTTTTTTTTTTTTAGTCATAGATTTGTTGTCTGCTAAGACAAACATAATTGCATTCCATATGGGCCGACAAAATAGCCACACAATCAAAACTATTGTTATTTGAAATGTATAGATGAATATTGAATGATAATTTTGTGTGATTCTAGTAACTTTGTTTTCCCATCTTTTACTTCCATTTATTTTAATATTTTATTGATGGTTTTTAAAAAACTAGCTCTAGCAAATCTTTCCCTCCTTTTATAAAATCCTTTCTTAAACAATTAAGAAGAGAAATCATTATTGTCAGCTGTGGCTAACATTGTATTTAACAATCTGTATATACAATTTCCCACATCTTTGAGAGGAGGGAAACACTTTGTGAGTTCTCAGGGACATTTCTCACTATGCTTTTTTTTTTTTTCCCTCTGTCAGTAAATAAATTGTGATTTTAAAAAAATCACAATGAAACTTCATTTATTGAGGAGTGAAAATTTCATAACATTGTTTAATCTCAATTCTGATGTTACCCACCTTGATCCACAGTACAAATGAATCCTTTTTTGGGGGTGAGGGGAGAAGTAACATGGCTAGTTTTTTTTGCTTAGCTATGCATATTTGTTAAAAAGATTGTTTTTGTTTTTCAGTGGAGAGGAACTGGGGGAACAAACAGTAGATTTTTGTTAATTTTACTTATATTTATATTCTGATGTCTTTTGTGTTGCTTTTATGTTATTGTAATCATTATGTATGTTCCCTTGGTTTTGCATTCTTTACATGGCATTAATTCAGCTTCATTGCATTAATTCATACATATCTTTCTACATCCTTCTGAGTTCTTATATTTGTTTTTATATTTTATCTCCTTTATACATATATATCTTATATACCTTATTGCTTTCTCGTTGAACCTTCTGTTAGCTTCATAATTGATGATTCATTGCTTCTAATTGGATATACCCAAGTAGAAGTTGGGTCTAGGAGAGGCCATCATGTCACATATTCCACTTGTATTTGACTTATTTCTTCAAAAAGATCAGTTATTATTTCTATGGTTCTTTTAAAACTAATTTTCATTTTTTCCTTATCCTTAGTTGTCTTTTATTCAGAATTGCCTTCATGTAGCTTAACTTTCAAAGCTTGTATACTTTCTGAACCAATCCACTTTGTACCATTAAGCCATAGATCAAAACCGTAAATTTTAATTTATAAAGTAGGAATCCAGTGCAAATCCTAGAATAGAAGACATGGGAATATATACTATTGTAATTGTCCTACTCTTCTCACCCAGTTATTTTTGACTGAAGAACTATATTTCTAGAGCATTGATTTTAATTTCATTGTGTCTCCCTATCTTCTTTGCAATTATACTTTAAAGAATTGCCTATAGCAATGAAGAGTTAAGTGACTTGCCAGAGGCTATATAATCTATGTGTGTCAGAGGTCTTCCTGACTCTAAGGCTATCTCTCAATTCATTATGATAAAATATGCCTCTCAATATATAATATTCCTCCTCTTACTATGCAGTACTTAATGAACACTATTCTTCTTGGTTAGCCCCAGCAAATCTTAAGGACATGTAAAAAATACAAAGACAAATTGTGATCTGTGTTGGTGAAGGGTGCATCCACTCTGATGAAATGATGGATCCTGGAAGTCTATAGAATACACACCAGTATCCATTAAGCAGCATATGTGCAATTGAGCTGACCTTCAAGTTTTGCTGAGTAGTGAATGGTGAGAGTCAGTCACTGAATATATTTTACTAGGAACCAGTTGTAAGAACTCTGGTTAAAATACCTTAAAACTGAAGTTTGAAAAGACTTATTATTTTAGCTTGAGGAATCAAAAAGAGAGCTAGCTGTAAAAGATGCTGATATGTGAGAATGGCCAAGCAAATGAAATTCCCTTTCCCCAGGGAAGCCTGTAGCTCTGTTTCTACTGAAGTAAACTTACTTGTTTAAATTGTCATTTTCACTCGCTGTTGATATTAGAAGTACCTGAATACCCTTTGTTCTTTGCAGTCAAAATTACTGGATTTAAATAAAAAATCTGCTTCAAGAGATATGTTTATATGTGGTAGATATTTTGCAGTTAGTTATTTTTGAGAAACTTTCTCAAAGGTTTAGATTTAATATGCCAGCCAAAACAGTGGTCCATTACCCATTCTTTTGGGGTTGTGAACTTTGTAGAAATGTTGAGCATGAAACATCAGAAGGCTAAGAAAAGTATAATTTGCCCATACCTTGAGAAAAATAATTCACTAGGTAGAATATGAAATAAAGAACAGAGGTCAATTTTAAAACCTTTCATTTTTGTATGATTACAGCTATATTGCAAATGCCATTTCTCTATAGGAAAGGACTTAAAACATACCTTACCTTTTGATTTCTGCTTCAGGTCAGATTAACTAAAATGGTTATTTTGTCACATAGAAGTTTCTGGCTGTGGCAACATCAGACTTTTAAAACCAATTTTTTTTTTTATTATTATTATTAAAAAGGCCAGCAGCAACAAAGGGTATTTTACAGCTTCTGAGACATTTTCTTAGCAGTTTGACTATCCTACTCCCCCCCCCCACCCCATATACACACCCTTTCCCCACTAGACAGAATGTGTTTTTTGTTGTTGTTGTTTGTTTTTAAGAAATCTACCATAGCTTTTGGAGCAAGTGG
Organism: Sarcophilus harrisii; assembly: GCF_902635505.1. NCBI lineage: Eukaryota > Metazoa > Chordata > Mammalia > Dasyuromorphia > Dasyuridae > Sarcophilus > Sarcophilus harrisii. The sequence continues at coordinate 488,278,840 of NC_045426.1, read as the reverse complement.
AAGATGATATACTTTCTTTTCTAATTCTTGTTTATGGTATGATCTTGTACCTAAGATTTGGGGGGATATGAAAAAATAAAAAGGTTTGAACTTTATTGTTCATTTGTTAACATTGTTATTTGCTAATTATGTGTGGGGTTCTCACTGTTAGTAGGTAGTGAATGTTATGTTTTGATAAAATCATCATGAAGACTCAGATATTTAAGGATCTGTGATCTCATCTCTCTGTAAATCACAACTGGTCCAGTGTGTCTTTCATCCATGTCTTTCCCATAAAGTAGCCATAAAGACCTCACAGGGAGTCTATCAAATGTGTTGGTGGCAGTTGCAATCATTTGATCCTAATCTCCTACAGATACCAGAGTAGCATATAGTTTGTGAAGGGGAACAAATCTTGCAAAGTCACAGAGATGGAAGATTGAATATCATATGTAAAAAGTAACAATTACTCCACTTTGGCTAGGATGTAGTCTGTGTGGAAGTAATGTCCACTAATCATGGAAAAAGTAGACTGATGGCAGATTATGAAGGATTTTAAAAAGCTAAAGCCAGTGATCACCATCCTTGTCTAGAGGTTCATGAGGTACCATTGTCAGAAACCTGGAAACATTGCTAGAGATTAGGAAGAACTGGACAAGGAATGACAGTTTGAAGGGCATAGGTGGTGTTCATCATTATTGCTAATTCATGGTAGCAACTGTGGAAGAAAATTTTGCTTTTGGGATGTTCCCAACATGTTAAATGAGATGTAGTAACAAAGATTTAAGATTTTTATTTCTGAATCATGACTTGTGGTACTGGGCTAATATTGGCCCACACCTCAGCATTTTTATTTTATACCTGAATATTCTTAACAAGGGTTGATTTTAAAATATATTTGCCTAGATACTAGAAAAATCTGAAAGCTTTACACCAAGAATAGAGAGTTCAGGCACAATTTATGAAACCAGATACTACAGAAGGTATCAAGAATGACATGGGAAGAGAAATGTTAGTAGAGAGGAAACAGGGAATTAAAGGAGGCATAGTCCAAAAAGAAATAGCTATTATAGACACTAGAGCTGTTATTTTAATAGGAAAGTGAACACTTTGATAAGAAACTATTTTACCAGTGCAGGTCAGCACTTTTTTCTACAACTTAAAGTTTTAGAGAATTGTTTAGAGTATTGAAAGATTAAATGATTTGTCAGAATCACATAGCCAGTTTGTATCGGAGATGATCCTTGCTTCCAAGAATAGGCACTCTAATCACTATGCCCCATTGCCTCTTCAAAAAGTGAGAGCACCAGTAAACCAAGATTTTATGATACTATATATTAAAATTGTGCCAATTGTGAATTAAAAATACAACTAGACTTGTGGAAATGATGAATCCTCCAGACTAGTTGCAACAATTGAAATTGCACTGCTGATTTCTATTAGAGTAAAAGCAGTATATCTTACATAATTATAAATATAAATAGTGTGAATTTAAACACATAAAAATGCTTCATTGAGATTCATTATTTGTGTTAATCACGATCTACTTGTGAAAACAAGGAGAATGAGAGATTCTTATGCAAAGAGGTTAATTTGATCTTATAAGTATCAATGGGATTTTGTGACAATATGAATCATGAAGATGATGATAGTAATAATAACTAACATTTATTTGTATAGCATCTTAAGGTTTGCAAAGGACTTTACACGTTATATGATTTGATAATTTAATGGATCATGACAAGAATACATTTGTTGTTTCTTTATTCAAAAGGAGCAAAGTAGATGAAAGGAGTGATAAAATGAACTTGGATAAGTTATTGGATCTGTGATCATAATGAATACTCACTCCACTAATGCAGCTGGCATCCACAGACTGGAAGAGAAACAGAATTATAGGTAGAACTTTTGGCTCAGAAACACTGGAGGTTAAAGCAAAAACAGTATTATGGTGAGAACTGTGTACTTGTCTAAAATGAAGAAATCTAATGATTAGTTTGAGAAACAGAAAAACCCTAGTAGAAGAGCTTATTTGTCCTATAGTAATGATGATAGAGGATGTGGGAGGGGAGGAGTGAAAGAGAGATCTCCTTTTGAGGTCTCTTATTATGATTTCATTTCTCAAAAGATAAAAAGTAAAAGAGGAAACTTGTCCCTAGGATTTCATTCTAATCAAGGAAGAACTTTTCTGCTAAAGTTGAGGATACTTAAAAGTAACCCACTCTATCTTAGAGTTTATGAAATATGAGGGATTTGTATTCAGTCTCCATTCAGTCTTAATTCTGATGTTATTCACCTTGACCCACAGTACAGATGAACCTTTTTTTTTGGAAAGGGAGCGGGGTGAAGAGAAGGAATATGGCCAATGCTGGAAATTTTTTTGCTTAGCTGTGCATATTTGTTAAAAACAAATAAATAAAGACTTGTTTTTTTTTAAAATGAGCAAACAATCAAAGAGTCCTAACCATAAAAGGCTACTATGGTGACATGGAAGATGAGAACACAAACTCAGAAAAGGACAGTAATGACAAAATGCCTACATGTGAAGTTTCAAAGGGGAAAATAAGAATTCACCTCAAGCTCAAAAGATTCTCTTGGAAGAACTCAAAAAGAGTTTATAAAAATCAAATAAGAAAGATGTAGAAGAATTATGGGGAAAAAAGGCAACAGCTTGGAAAAGGAAGCCTATCATGCCAGGTTTGGCAGCTTGTAATTTGCCTGTCTTGGGGCTGGAAGGCCTTGTGTCTGATCCTTTCATCCAGGACAGAAGAACCTCTATTGCTGATCTGTGTGGCTAAGAGCCTCTCACTAAATTGTCTGCACCATGCTTGATCTGAGCTGTGCTTCCCTTTTACCCAAGTGAGACAGACATTTCCTGAAATCCTTCCAACTTATTGGGAGCTGGCAAAGTTTCTTTTGTCTTTTCAGTCACTCCAGAATCTGTTTGTAGGCTTGATTTAGCATTGTTTCTGAGGGAAATTTGGGTGAATATTTGGGCCAGCACAGCCTGAAGCAATAAGGTGCTCTGAGGAGGAGATGGAAAATAGCATAGCATGTACCTGACAAATTGAGCCACCACCATTACCACACTGACCATCATTTTTCTTCTGACCCTGATGGTGGTGGTCCAGGCTTCTGATCCCAAGAGTCTTGAGAATAGTTATGCTTCCACTCAAGTTCCCTCAGATGCTATCCTGGAAAGTAGTGCCTGCAGGAATGCAGCTTGGCAGCCACTCCTGCAGGGGCTATAGCCATAACTACTGGAAATCCTGAAAAGCAAGTTTTTGTCATCATAGTCCTTGGCACTGTCAAATAATCAATAACATCAGAAGCTGACATTAATAAAGATGCATCACCATCTGCCTAATTGTTACACCCTAAAGACCATGGAACCTTTCTGATTTGCAACTTTTAAGAGAATGTGAGCTCTTTTAGAACAGGGAATACCTTACTTTCCTCTTTATATCCTTGGTGCTTAATAGTAAAATGCTTTACATGTAATAATAGCTTCATAGATGTTTTCTTAATTATTTCATTAAGAAAACAAAAACATCAAGAAAACATTGCAGTAACAAAACTGGTTAAGTGATTAGACCCGAATAGAAGCCATTAATTGCTTAATAATCATCAGAAAGTTGGACTCTAATGAGAGCCTCAGAGATCCCTTATCAGCCCTGTTTTTTCTCCTACTTTTATCATTGAGGACTTCAATGACATGCTTATCAAATTGTCAGTAAACATAAAACTGTCCAAAAGAGGCAGGGTCCAAAAAAGGTCGTGACACATAAAATGGGCCATTCTCATAATGAAATTAATAGCAATAAATAGAAAATTATACATTTTAGTTTTAAAAAAAATAAGTTTTAGCCATTCAAAAATGGGAGTGTCATTAAAGAGTAGAGACTTCAAGAATGCTGAGCAGCTGAAAATTCTGAAATGATCTTTTAAATATTTAAAGACCCTGAATGTCCAGAATGATAGAAATTATTTTCTTTGTAAGTTCAAGATCATATGTTCTAGATACTGCTTTTAGAAAGATATCCATCCAAAAAAGGGTGACTGTGAGGGAAAAGGATATATCTTCTGAAGACTGGTGCAGAAACTGGGAATATTTGGTCTGAGAACTTTTTTTTGAGTGAAGCAAATCACTGCAGATATTTTAAAAGTTATCCACTTGGTAGAAGATTTAGGTTTATTTTTAGAAGGCAGAACTAGGAAAAGTTGGGTGAAGCAGATTTTACAGAAGCAGATTTTGACTGTGTAAGAAACTTCCTTGTCTATAGTCTGGTGAATGATCAATTATGAGAAGTTCAGTGCTCTTTTTTTATGTACTCTCTTCCCTTATTTTTCTCCTCTATCCCAACTCCCACCATCATCACAAATGTTATGCTTACTAAATATAAAGCATATATTTTTCTGGTAAAGGTTAGTTTAGATACATTGGTTTATCCTATTCTCATCACTTCTGAGCTCCTTTTCTTGTATCATTTTTTTATAGCATAGCATTTAACATCTCAACCATGATGAGGTGATAAAGCAGGGTGCTAATATCTGTTTCCCAGTTTGGCTGTTTTTCCTCTTGGACTTTAATGGTACATTTCTCCCACATGCCCCTGAATCTAGTTTTGCTCTAGTAGCTTTAGCAGACATATTTCCCTAAAAATGTCAGTTTGTAGGTGGGTATGCTGTGAATTTTTATGTGATTGATGCTATTCAAAATAGCTATATTTTTTCCTATGTTTTTTAAGATCACAGAGATAAATATTAAATAACTTCCTTTTCTGGATCACATTTTGTATCAAAGCACAGAATACAAAAATGAAATGTTTTTGTTTTTTTTTTACCCAGTTATTTCAGAAAAGCTTTGCTTTTGAGCTTTTTATATCTATTGTTTTGACACTTTTCTCTATTTAAACCTGAATTCAAAATTGGCAAAAACTCAGGTAAAGAACTATATTCCTATTCTTTACCTTTCTTTACCCTTACTTATCCTCAAAGATTACGCATGTGTTAAGGAGGGAACCCTTGATTTTTTTGTTTAAATTCTAATTCAGTTCTTTACCCTGGGTAATCTAATCTCACAGGACAGCAAGGTAAGATAGTGGATAGAAAACTAGATCCAAAATCAGGAAGACTCATCTTCCTGTGTTCAAATCTGGCCTTAGAAATTTAATAGCCACGTGACCCTTGACACACTTAACCCTGTTTACCTTGGTTTCTTCATCTGTAAAATGAGCTAGAAAAGGATATGGTAAACCATTCTAGTATATTGGACAAGAAAATCCTAAATGGGACAGGAAGAGTTGGACATAACTAAAAACATAAAACTAAATAACTAAAATTCCAATTTCATTTTTCTTGGGTGTTGCAGAGTACAGAAATAACCTTGATGGAAGAATGTTTTAATATATTAAAATAGTTGTATTGAAGTCAGGAGGGATGGATGGGAATTAGATGACATTTGCTCAGATGATTGTATTTCACATTCAATTTCCTTATATTCTAGATGCAGCAGTTAGAATTGGCACAGATGCAGCAAAGAGATGCCAATATCACAGCCCTTGCAGCCATTGGACCAAGGAAGAAGAGACCACTGGACTCTGTTGGATCTGGAGTTGAGGTATTAAAATATACTGTCTATTTGAGAAAAAAAAAAGAAAGACAAAAGTAAAAACATATATGCAGTGCATGAGCTATTTCTTATACAAAATAGGTACTCAATAAATACTTTTGAATTCTGAGATATACTTTTGATTACATAATTTTTCAGGTCAGGAATCTATAGTGATTCTCCAAGGTTTACTACAGCAGATACTAATTTTCAAGACTACCTTCTAAAATGTATCCTTAATTCTCTTACTCATATTTATACCCAACTATTCAAAATTATCCCTAGTTTCTAGGCATACTAATCATATACTATCTTCTTAAAACTACCTGATTGCCCTTATGAATCTTTGTTTAAACTATCCCCAGAACCTAGAAGAGGCATTTGTATGGGGTGCATGAAAGAACACAATATTTTTTACTTAAAAGGAACAGTTTGAGTTTAAAACCATGGTAAAAGTTGATAAATGCAGTTCATTGTTACATTATGCCATTTTTTTTCTTGCCTTAATTGCTTTTAAGTCAAAAATGCCATTAAAATGTCCTTATTTTACTGTCTAAAACTCTCCACCATATTTCATATCCTGCCCTGCCTAGCGTCAGCCCATCTCTGGTTACTTGTTCTTTGTTAATATGCTGCTTGCCTAATTGTCCCCTTCATTTATCTCCATTTTATTTTGAGTCATCTACATATATTATAGCTTTTTATTTATAAGATATAGGCATGGTCAATTTTTCAGCATTGACAATTGCAAAATCTTTTGTTCCAATTTTTCCCCTCCTTCCCCCCACTCCCTCCCCCAGATGGCAGGTTGACCAATATATGTTATGTATGTTAAATATAACATATATGCATGTCCATATAGCTATTTTGCTGATAGTACTTTATTTTAATAGGTTATAGATGTGCAATCATAAAACATTTTCATATTAATCATATTGGGAAAGAAAAACAGACTAAATGGGGAAAAACAACATGAAAACAAGATATTGAAATTAGTATACTGAATTTGAGTAGCATTTTCTTTGGAATTATCATTGTATTGCTGAGTGAGAAGAACTAAGTCATTCATAGTTTATCATGTTACTGTTACTGTATAGGTCTCCTAGTTCTGTTTGTTTTGCTTTGCATCAGTTCATGGTAAGTCTTTCCAGGTTATTCTAAAATCTCCTTGTTCATCAATAATGTTCTGTTACATTTATATACTGCAAATGGTTTAGCTATTCCCAAGTTGATTATCATCCCCTCAATTTCCTTTTTTTTTTTTTTTTTTTTTTGCACCACAAAAAAGAACTGCTCTAAATAATTTTTTATATGTACATCCCTTCCTCTTTTTAATGATCTCTTTGGGAATCAGATCTAGTAGTGGTATTGTTGGATGAAAGGATATGCACAGTTTGATTGTCCTTTGGACATAGTTCCAAATTATTGCTGTGGATTTCACTGAGAAGGTCAGCCATAATATCTTGGGATGAGCAATGTCATCACAAACTGGAACACTTGGAGGACCTCACTCATGCAAAGTTTTACAGGTCATTTTTTATGACATGGTAAAAATATTTAGGAACCATTTCTGATTTGTCTCTTATTATTGATTTGGAGGAGCAATAAGGAGACTTTTCATAGTTATGCTTATCGAGGAATCAAATGATATTAATATTTGCATAGCAGACATCTTGGTGGAGAAACAGTCTTCTAGTCTATATTATTATTATTATTACTAACCAAAGGCTTTTTTGTAGTCATGAAACAATAAACAGAATAAGAAACAGAATTCCAGTCAACTTTGAAACTGAAAGTATATTTTGTTGTAGAAGGTAGTCTGTCAGAACCTTTCTAATACTCATCTTCACAAATGAGTGAAAAAAAGTTCTTATTAAGTGTTTTACTTTGTAAAAGGATTGTGCTATGGAAGACAGTCCTTTCTCTTAAGGAGCCTTAATTTGAATAGTGGGAAATAGCACAAATAAGGAAATAGTGGCTCTCCAAGAAGGGTGTTCTGGTTTGGAAGGTCAATCAAAAAACATTGTTATTCTTGGGGTGGGGGTGGTAGGAGTAAGGTGGGATAGTGGTGGTGGTAGGAATAGGAGGAATGAGAAATAGTAGTATTTATCTTGCACAAGGAATAATAGATTGTCTATTAGAGTCTACATGGGATGACTTTGTTGGCACTCATTGTAACAGTAGATCATTATTGAAGTGCTCTAAAAATTTTCTGTTGAACCTGTTATTATTGATTCTGGTTGTTTTTCTGGACCTGGAATAAGGTCCAAATTCAGATCCAGTTTCAGATACTTGAAGCTGTATGACTGTGGGCAAGTCACTTTACTTCTGTCTACTTCATTTGTAAAATGGGAATAATGCTAGCACCTACCTTTCAAGGTGGTTGTGAGAATAAAGTGAGATAATGTTTGTATAATGCTTTGCATATCTTAAAGTACTTTATAAATGCTAGCTATTTTTGTGACTGTTATTGTCTGAATCATTTAGCCAACTTTAAATGTCTTTTCAATGTTTTATAAGTTGTCTTCTGCTGCACCTTATCTTAAGTTGTTTTCAAACCATTGCTTGTATTATCCTTGGCTACCATATTTCTCTACTTGTTAGTAGATCATATTTTTTCTGGCTAAGATAAAATATTTGAAATCTCTAAGTAATATAATCTAAAACAGTTTATAAAACTTACATGTATAAGTGCAGGCTATTGATTAATAATCTCAGGTGGGGAATTGGGGAAAGGGGTTAGAGAAACAAGCATTTATATAGTGATTTATTATGTGCTGGGCAAAGTGCTAAGCACTTTAAAGATATCATTTCATTTGTTCCTTAGAACAACCGTGTGAGATAGGTGCTGTTATTATCCCCATTTTACAGTTGAGAAAACTGAGTGACCATGGGAGGCTTTTTTGCCTTTTTTTTTTTTTTTTTAAAGTGACTTGCTCAAGGTCACACCAGTTAATAAGTATCAGGTTGGATAATCAGGTCTTCCTGATTTCAGACCCAAGCCTCTATCCAGTGCAACTCCCAACTGACCAGTGATTTCATCTTCAGTGTTGGCTAACTCTTCCATTTGTAGAAATTCTCTCCATTGATACAGATCAGCAGCTTATCATTAACTTATATTTAGAGATCAATGCCTTGTTCTCTGAGAGTTTAAAGGACTTTAAATGACTCGGTAGGTTGGCTTGAATGTCAACTCTTGCTTTCAGAGTTGGGAATCTATTTACTATTCCATATTTTCCTCAATTGCTTTATTATCTTTGTGTGTGTGTGTGTGCACACACATTTTAACAGTTAATATGAATAGGTTATAATGATCAAAATTTAAGGTGGTTGTGAAATTTGGATAGTTAGTTGAAATATTTATAACCTCGTCTGTTTATTTCTCAGTCACAACTTTGAATCAATATAACTATCTTCCAAACACATTGGCTTACTTCAAGTTTTTTAAACTAAACTTTCCTCCTCCCTTTATTAAATCTTTTAACTGTCTCGGTGCATTCTACTTCATCACTTTCACTGCTTAGTTTTCTTGGCTTCTTTTAAGATTTAGCTTAAATCCCATTTCTAATATAAGGCTCATCAAAAAACATTTTTATCCCCTATCCTCTCCCCCTCACTCCCCCTGAAATTAGATGAACAGTTTTTTGTGGTTTGAAAAACTAAACTGTTATTACTCTCTTTTGAGATTTGTGGCTTGCATTTGTGGCTTCAGAGATTTTTGTTAGAAGCTTGGTGCATACAAAAATGTCAAAAGGTATTTAATAAATCTGAGAATTATTTTGTCACTCCTTAATGAGTATTTCTTGGGAATAAGAGTAAAAAATACGTACTTTCAAGTATAAGATTGTGATACAAATTACTTTGCATACCTGACAAATCTTGTCACCAGCAATGATATGAAACTTCCTTTTTTTAAAGTATGGCTACTCACAGGATAGAGGAGTAGAAATTGGTATTCTATATATTCCTCATTTTTTGTTTTTAAGTGACATGAGGCTTCTTCCTGTCTGAGTCATTTTACTGTAGATGACTTTGATGTGGACTTTCAGTCTCCTATTTCTCAACCAAAACCTCATAATTTATCTTTGAGATTCAGGTCTTTCCTAGCAAGTATAAAGCTTTAAGATCCAAATCAAGAAGTACCTTAGCCTCTTTAGAAGGTGTGGTAAGCACTATTAAAGTAGCTTAGCTTGTTTCTTTTTAGATTTGAACAGTTATTTCCTTCATAACCATGTAAGTATAGTGGATAGAAAATTGTTCTTGTACCCAAGCTAGTTTCCAGTCTTACCTCTGACACATACTAAATGTGTGACCTTGGACAAATCACCTTACTTGATTATTGCTTTGGGCGACTACTGAATAACATATGTTGAATAGAATCTGCTGCTATGTTTAGGGAAAGAGTTTTCTTACCTGGAAATTTCTCTAAATTGAAAATCCTGGGTCTAATGTCTCACACTTAAAGTACCCTTTAGAGATAGTGTGAGTACCTTTTCCATTTAACTAATGAAGAAATAGGCTTTAAAATTTTTTTTAATTTATTATTTTTTAATTTAATAGAAAATAGAAAGAAAAGAAAAATAACAAATCAGAACATTGTCATGTGCCAGCAGCATGTTAGGGAGTATTCAAAATATAACAATGTATTTCCAGTTTAAGAACTGGAAATTATTTATTTCCAATAAGAATGAAAGAAATTATATTCATGAATTTCCATCTTTTCTTTACATCCTTGTAGTTTGGTCTTTTGTTCTCAGCCGTGTATTTTTTTTTTTTTTTTAACCTTTTTTCCCCCTTTTCATCTACCCCATGTACCCCAACCAGGCTATAGTTAAGTGCAGCTATATTTAATACATAGATACATACACACATAAAACACACACATACATACTCTGCCTACACACACACATATACACATAAATATTCACACATATACATAGAGCAATATGCATGTATATATATCTACATATATTTAAACACACAGACATTCATTTACCCATATGTAAACATGCATTGAAACCAATATAATGTAAATTTCTTTCAACTAGATCTTCAAGCTTGACTAGCTGAAGATCAATGACTACTAGCCTTACTTTTTTTTTCTAATAAATTTGACTTCTGATCTAAGTTATAATGTTTCTGATCTGGGTTATAATATTTGTAGACATCTATTCTTTCCTATCTCTGCTAAGTCTTCTACTTTAATTCTGCTCCTTAACTTGCCTTGCTATTACTTAACCTCCCCTTAACCATGGATCCCTCCCTTTTTTCTAAATAAAAAGCTATAATTAAAAAAAAGTTTCAAATTCTGTTCTATTTTTTTTTTCATGCTTTATATTGTTTTGTTATTTCTTGGTCTCTTCACTGACTTCCCTTTGCCCAATTCTAATTTTCAGAGTTATTTTCGTCTTTAAGATTCTGTATCTCCTTTTCTAGTTGGATAACGTTTTTTATATAATCTTCTTGTTTTTCTTGGATGATTTTTATTTTTTATTTTTTGTTTTTCTAATTTGATTTTAAAATTTGTTATTTGAGTTCTTCTACAAATTCTTTATGGTCAGGGAACAACAAGAAGCTCTTTTTTACTTCCGTGTCCTCTGAAGATGAGCCTTGGTTTTTTTCTATTCCCATAGTAAATTTCTATGGTTGGGTTCTTCTTTGCTGGTTCATTTTTCTGTTTACACTAATACTTCTCACTAAAACAGACAAACCAAAAAAAACCTTTAATCATGGAATGAGAGGTGATGGTGCCTTTACTTTCACTTCAGCTTCCTCTTATCTGGAACCCCAAACCAAAGGCTCTCCCCTCCTGCGAGTGCTCATAGCCAGTGTCCCTGCCGTGCTGCTTCTGCACTTTGATGATTTCTTCTTGCCCAGAGCCATGTCTCTGCAGCACAGCTGGGCCTAGTATTCCCAATTATCCAAGGATCGCTCAGTCTATCCAAACTCCAAGCAGTCAGAGAGGTGAAAACTCTGTGGTTCCTGCTGAGATTCCAGCTACACCCAGCCAGCCCAAGGGCCCCCCACTTGGTGTTTCTGTGGAACTACTCTGGAGGATTTTATACTTTACATGGATTAATCCCAGCCTGAAGTCTTCAGATCTTCTTGAGTTATACCAGGAGGACCCCTACCCTGCCCCAAGTCTTCTTGATCTTTCAGTTGTCTGTGTTTACCCTGAGGCTCAAATTTGTTCTGTTTGTGGGGAAATTGGGAAAGCTAGAAAATTTTCAACCTATTCTGTCATCTTCCCAGAATCCTCAGGTTCAGAATATGCTAATCATCTTCAGTTGTGTCTCTTTCCATCTTTGTAATCTATTGTTCTTTTAATGGAAATGTGTTTTAAATCCTTCTGAATTTTTATTCTGATAATTTAGCCAATTACATGCACATACATGTTATCCTTTTTTTTTTACTCCATTTTCCCCTCGTCTTTCTCTATACAACCTAAAAATTCCTGGAGAACTATTCTTTAGAATGTAGAAGAAAAAATTAAGTAATGTTGATGAACATATCAAAAAAATTCTGATATGATATGCAGTGTCCTACATTCATGGTCTCTCCATGTCTTCAAAGAAGCTTTCTTTTGATGGTGTCACTTTCATTTCATAATGAGACCAGGTTCTAAACCTGGGTTTAGAACTAACCAATAATTCTAATATTAGAACCTGATGTTTAGAACTTCATTATTATCTTTGAATCTTCCCTACTTATTATTCCCAACCACTAGATCATTTTCCATCCCTGCAACTTTTCCCCTCATCTTTCTCTTCACATTTTCATCACTCTTGTTCAAGTCTTCATCACTTTTTTCTTAAGACTTTTGTTTAGTATCCTGTTTGACTTTTGACTTTACTGCCTCAAGCTCTCCTCTCTTCAATATAATCTTCACATCAGTGATAAAGTAATCTTCCTAAAAGTCCAAGTCTAATCATAACACTCCTCATTCAAAAACAGACTTTCAAGTTCCTGAAAATAAATTATCATTATTTAATTAAATCATTATTTTCCCCCAAAACCCTTCCTTCATGTCTTTCCTTTTATTGTAGAGGTTATCATCATTCTCTCAAGCACAAAGCTTAGGAGTCATCCTTGATCTCTCTTCTCGCATCCTACATCCCTTTTTTACCCCCATATCAAATTTACATTTGCAACATTTCTGGGCCTTTGTGCAGGGTGTGTTCCAGGCCTGGAATGTACTGCGTCTTTATTTCTACCTTACAAAGTTTCAATTAAGGTACATCTCAGGTACCATTTTCTCTATGAAATCTTTCTTGATCCTGACCCAATAGCCCCTAGCTACCTTGCAGCAACTCCTAATCCTCTATTTCACAAATTATCTTGTATTGAACTATTTTTTGCATGTTATTTAGATTAACTTTATATTTTTTTGTTTATGTTTTTATATATGCTTGCCTCCATTAAAATATAAGATTATTGCAAGAAGGGATTATTTAATGCATTGTAATTTTGTTCCTAATATCTGGTATTGGCATATTAATAGCAGTTACCAGTTGATTAATTTTTTTAAAAATGTACTTACTTCAAACTTAAATACCAAAAAGAAAAAAAAAAGGCATGTGCACAGTAGAGCATAAAAGAGAATTCAAAATGTGAGAAAATAAATATTCCATTTCAGTAAGCCTATATCATAAATACTATATACTATATTCAGAGCTGTCCATCTTTTCTTTGCTTCCTTGTAGGTTTTATTTTGTTTCTGATGTGCACTTTTTACTTTATTCTTCCCATCCCCCACCTCCCCAAAGATGTCTACAATTAAGTGCAAATATATTTATACTCATAGATATAAATATATGTAAATATGTAGATATAGGCATAGACAAATATGGATAGATAAATATCTATAATCATACACTTATATATGAATACATTCATTTGTCTTCTGTGGGTGGATAATATCATACTTCATAAGTCTAAGTTTTTTTATGTTTTTCTAAACCCACCACAGCAATATTCCAATCTTATATTATCTAGGTATTTTAAATGGTCCATAACTATATTGATTGATATGACTGACTTATAGTATGATTTTGCTGTTTTTCTTTTAATTATATCTATTTTAGCTTTCTTTGTTTGAGATCAATGATTACTACTCTTAATTTTTCCCCCTAATAAATCCTATTCCTGATCATTGTTATTATGTTTGTGTATCTTATTTTCTATCCCTGCTGAGTTCTCTGCTTTACTTCTACCTAGTACTTTGCCTTGCTATTACTTAGCCTTTCCCTCCCTTCCCCAATAGATGAATTTTTGTCTGTTTGTCATTGCCTGACATCTATTAGGCTTTTAATAAGTGTTTGTTGATTGATCTTATTCCTTTACTCCCAAGATGATTATATTTTTTGAAACTGCTGAATTTCTTCTCATTCTGTATCATTTGTGCATAATATAGTTCTCTTTGAAGATTTTTTTTATTTATATTTTGTTAACCTACTCGTTCTTTTCTAAAAAAATCGAAAGTCATTGATCTACCTTTCTTCTAACATTTCATCCAGTTCTTATTCACTCCTTAAAGATAACTCACATTGGTAATCACTTCTACAAATTTCTAAAGTGTAGAGTGTAATTTGATTTGTGTAAAAGATTTGAACTAAAACAACTAAGTGCTACCTTAGAAATTTCTCACCTTCATATAACTTGTGCTTCAATTCATATTTAATAACAGTTGGATAAAAACAAAGCCCATAACTGAAAAAGTTTTAGAAAGTTTGTCAAGTCATTTCTGGTAAAAAGGAGTGCTAAAAAAAAAAGGGGGGGTGGGGGGAGGCTCTCTATTCCCAAGTCTCTGTAATTTACATAGAGTTCAGAGGAACTGAGAAGCAGCAACTAATTGGTAGCACATAGTTTTTTACATAAAACATGTAGATTATTTGAGCTGCATAATGGTAGGAAACTCTTTACATCAATCTTTTCATTCCATAGAAGGATTTTTGACATCACTTGAGTGACCCGAATTAAACATTAAATAGTTTTAGTGTCTAAGCAGAAAGTTTGTTTTTTCAGCCATGCCAGAGTTTTAGGTTCAGATAATTCAAAACATTAAACTTTTCCTATAGTTACCTCCCTTTTGGGCTTTAAAGAACCCAACATTCCTGTACTAGAGAAGCACACCTATAAAAGCAGAGAACTAAAATTAAGATTTTAAAAAAAGTTCTAATTTTTTTTAAAAAAAGAAATTACTAGTAACCACAAATTCAAAATAGAAATTGTAAGATATTTCATACTATCATCCTATTATAGAAGCTCAGAAATATCGAATGTTGTAACAAGATTCATTATTTAGATAAACTTTTGCTATTTATCTGCACTAGTTATACATATTTGCTATGAAAAGAAAACTGAGGAACGTGATTATAACAAAATTAAGGTTGGCTTTTCTAAAGCTCAGAGTGAACTGATATCAGCATGTTACGATAAAGCTTCCTTACCTTTGTTTGATTCCAGATGATAATCATAGTTAACATGTCTTTTGGATCAGCTAATTTATACTGTGAAGATTGTTATACATTATTCACAGTGTATCATAATCAGACTCATAATTACCTAGGTGGGAAATTTTCCTATTGGAAGCTTAGTGAAAAGATCCTACTATTGCATTTGCAAAAGTTATATTCTCAATCTTTCCAGGTATAGATAGCTACTTTTAACAGTTCTCAGATTACACTTCATTTGAGCAAAACCTGGCATTTCTCTTGTATGGTGGATTATTGGTTTAATGACAGTTCAGACAACCACACCTGAAATCAGAACTCAAAATAATGTAAATTAATAGTCCCAAGAGATTTTACCTCAAATAAGGGAGCTTCACTAATCATAGCCTAGGTTGTGGTATAGCTATTGTTACTATAGCAATATCAAATTATAATAGCAAGCACATACAAGGCCTTATTTTATTCATCCTTAAATCCAGTTTAAAACCATCCTGGAAATTAAGTTATTAGAAATTAAGATGATAATCACATTCTGGAGTTTCACACTATAATAGATACATGATAGTATACTCAAAACCTAGAAAAACATTGGCTTTCACATCTGAAGATAGTGCATATTGACCCCTGACACAAAAATAAAATCCTTAAATATGGAATCTGTCAACACTAATTTGACTCAAACATGTAACTTCAGTGTATCCATCCTATTCCAGGTGAATTTTCATAAATAATGGCAAAACAATTTGTCCAAAAAAAAAAAAAAAAAAAGGCCTATTTCATTTGTAAGAGATCCTAAAATTTAACTGATAGTATTGTCGGCTCTTACATGAACTGAAGCTAAGTAAAATGAGCAGAACCAGGAGATCATTATACACAGCAACAACAAGATTATGCGACAATCAATTCTGATGGATGTGGCTCTCAACAGTGAGATGATTCAAACCAATTCCAACTGCTCAGTGATGGAGAGAACAACCATCTACACTCAGAGAGAGAGGAGCTGAAGGTGGTTCACAATATAGTATTTTCACTATAGTATTTATTGTTGCTTGCTTGCATTTTATTTTGCTTCTTTTTTTATTTTATGTTTTTTAATGGTTTGATTTGATTTTTCTTGTGCAGCACAATAATTATATAAATATGTATGTATACATTAGATTTAACATATTTCTATCATGTTTAACTTGCCATCTAGGGGAGGGTGTTGGGGAAGGGATAGAAAATTGGAACATAAAGTTTTGCAATGGCTAATGTTGAAAAATTGTCCATGCATATGTTTTGAAAAAATAAAAAGCTTTAAAAAATAATAATAAAATAGGGGGCAGTTAGGTGGTGCAATGGATACATAGAGCACCAGTTCTGAATTCAGGAGGACCTGAGTACAAATCTGGCCTGATGCTTAACACTTCCTAGCTGTGTGACCCTGAGCAAGTTTCTTAACCCCAACTGCCTCGGCAAAAAAAAGAAAAACATGAAAGTTCATTGCTAATAACCACTATAGTGTGGTTACTGATCTAGAGCTAAACATGTTGGAGAATGAAGTCAAATGATAGAATTTCCAGCTGAGCTACTTAAAAACCTCCAAAAATGATGCTCTTAAAGTCCTGCTTTAGTATGTCTTAAAACAGAATAATGGCCACTGAATTGGGGAAAAAAAAAAAAAAAAATTAGTTTACATCCCAATCCCAAATTTCCAATTTGAACTCATTTCAAATGTCAATAAAGTTATGCTTAAGCTTAGCTAATATTTGCTAACATTTTCTGAATGGAAAAAGGAGTTCCAGAAAAAAAAAATCTACTTATATTTCATTGACTATGTTGAAGCTTTTGACTGTGGATCACAACAAAATATAGAAGACCTCAAAAAGATGGGAGTAGCAGATCATCTTACTTATCCCTTCAGAAATTTGTATGAGGGCCAAGAAGAAAAAGAATAAAAAAAACGGAGCAACTGATTGGTTTAAAATTGGAAAAGGAGTATTTTTTACAACTATGCTGTATATTTATTTATTTAACTTATTAACCTAATTTAGAGTGCATCATATAAAATACCAGGCTAGATGAATCAAAAACTTGTTTTGCTGGGAGAAATAACAAAAATCTCAGATATGCAGATAAAATCACAGAGCAGAATTTACAAGGAAGTTAGGAGCCTCTTGATTAGAGTAAAAGAAGAGAGTGTAAAAATTGGCTTGAAGCTTAATAGCACAAAAACTAAAATCTTGGTGACTGGTCCCATTATTTCCTGGTAAATAGAGGGAGAAGAAATGGAAGCCATATCAAATTTTATATTCTTTTGCTCAATGATCATTGCAGATAGTGACTGCAGCCATGAAGTTTAAAGATTCTTGCTTCTTTGAAGAAAAACTGGCAAATGTGGACTGCAGGCTGAAAAAGGAGAGATACATCACCTTTATGACAAAGATCTTTATAGTTAAAGCTATGATTTTTCTAGTGATAGTGTATATTACATGGTAAGGAAAGATGAGTACTTCAGAATTTACTTCTTTGAACTATGGTGATGTAGAAGGTTTGAGATTCCCATGGATAACAATGAGATCAAAAGCAAATTAACAGTTCTTTTCACAAGAAGATCAAATACTGAAGCTGAAGTTAAATGCTTTGGCCACATAATGTTAAGATGTGATTCATTGGAAAAGAACCCGATAGGGAAGATTAAAGCAAAAGGGAAAGGGAATGGCAGATAAGATGGATTGATAGTATCATGTAAACAACAAACATTGTATAAATATCGAGAGATAATGAATGATAAAAAAGTCTTGCTGATCCCATGGACCATGGTACACTAAGATTTGGACATAACTGAAGAATAATAGTGTTGCCCCCAGTCTCCTTGGATGATTAGCCCAAGAGGACTATTAATTTGAAAGAAAAAAAAATAAATTTGAAAGAAATTTAGGTTAATTGTAGCTCTCTTATGAGTATTTCTGAGTAATTCTGCAGGTTAAGATACCACACAGTCTCTTAGACTTTACTATATTCCACCTGAATCCTAAGGTTACTCATCTGGTTTTTGCCATGCAGATTGATCTTGTATATATCAGTCCTTCCTCCTTTAAACCTGAGATCATAGAGACTGTTATGGGCCAGAACTCTGAACTTGAAACAAAGGATTCTTACAAAGTACTAAGTCAGTGGAATTGATAGAGACAATAGTTATCTAATTTAGCATGGTTCAGTATGATTTATCTAATCTACAAGATGTTACGGGCCAGAACTTGAAATAAGGTACTTATATTACTTATTTGAAATTGAGGAGACAGTGGTTAAATCTAGTTTAGCATTGATTTAATCCTACAACAAATAATGGTTTTCAAAGATAAATAATTGGTTTGTACTCAGTGTGTAGCATATAAGCTTGAAGTCTTAGCCAGGGAGATTCAGAGGTATTTGGAGAGCGGACAGAAGACTGGAGTATGAAGGCTGGAGCACAAACCCTTGGATTCAGACAGATTCATCCCATCTTACACCACCTTGGTGGCAGGCTCTCCTCCTTCACTTCTCCACAGAAACCAAGACTCCAGAAGGCCTCCAGAAAACTAGTCGAGCCCCAAATGAAGGAGATAATACTTTTGAAAGAGACAATAAAGGATTTAGACTTTAACACCTGGCTGTCTTTGTGGTGATTACTGAACAGAAACTAAGGTTGCCTCTAGAGACCCCAAGAAAACCTCAACAGAGACATTACATTTTAGAGAGAACACTAAAATTCTCAAGTCAACCATCAACCAGAGATCCCACTTCTGACACCAAAAATTGTCAGTCTCTTAAGAACAAAACCCAGAATTGAAAAAAGTTTTTTAAAGGCGTCTATAAGTCATTCAGCAGAGGGGAGAGCCAAAAGAGAGGTAGCCTGCTCCCAAGCCACTGTGAGTTTTTTATCATATAAAGTTAAAACAAAGGGACAAGGAAACAATAGCTGATTGACCAGCACAGAGGCAATGTCTAGATAAGGCACATGGGTTATTTGAGATGTATAATAGAAGGGAAATCCTTATGTTGGTCTTTGGCTTCCCAGAAAGGTTTTTGTCAGCATTACCTGGATGTCCTGAGTTAAGAATTAAACAGATCTGGTGTCTAAGGAGAAAAAAAAAATCTGCTCTTTTAGTCACATAAGACTTAGGTTCAAATATGGCAGTAGAATTTTCTTATACTGTTTCTTATTTCTACTCTTTATCATTTTTGACAGAGAAGTAAAATAGGAGTTGAATAATTCTATTTTCTATGTCCAATATACAAAGAACTGTATTTTATATACAGTATTTAATAAATTAGGTTTGAAGGGGACCATAGATAATTTAAATTCTGTGACCAGGTGAGAAAACTAAGAAAGAAGCAGAGAGGAGACAGTAAAGTCAGATAGTAGTATTGGAACTAAAAAAACTCTGTGATGTCTTCCTGTTTCAGTTTGGCACTTTTTTCTCTCTGCTGTGTTAATTTCCTTTCTGAACCTTCTACTCTGCAGTGGACCTGTTTTTCCTTTCCTCTTTCTGGAACATAGAATTTTTTTTAAAGCCCCTTTTGTAAGATTTAACTCTCTGAGCCCTCAGCCTGATGCCCCTCTTTTAGGTTTGTGTGTCTTTGTCATGTTCTTTCATAGTTGTTACAGAAACATTTTATGATCAGAGAACCTTGGCAATAGTCTGACATAATCTTTTCCCAGATCTTAAGTTATAGTTGCTGAATATTGAGAAATCAAATTATGTCAGCATTCTGGATTGTGTTAATATGAATTGGAAATATTCCTGTCTTCTTAAAGCCACCATTAACCTAATGACACTCCTAACATATAATTCACTTTTGCTTTAGTAGTTCTTTATATAAACTTTTTCATTCATCAATTTTCACATTCATTTTTTTTTTTGAAGATTAAATGTGTTCTTTAAAGTTGGGGTTTTACTTTCCACAAACAAGAGTTAGAGAAACCTTTCATTTTATGTATATTTTTATTGCTTTAATATGTTGTATTACTTGCTCCTTTGTACTCAGGTTTTTCCTTTCAGTGATTGTCATTACATCAGTCAGTGTTTTTAGAAGGACTGTTTTCCTACTTGCTCTCTTCCCCACATTTTCTTGCTTGTATAAGATATTAGTGATGTTGCATCTGACAATATTTTTTCATGATGTTTTGTTTCCTGGGATTGAAGGTTATGTTTTTCATTTTTCATTCCACATCCAGATGTGGACTACAAGTATATTGTGTTCAATATAAATTTCTTAGAATGAGCATACAATCCAAAAGGTAGAAAAAGCTTGCTTCTAAGAAAAGCAATTTATAAAATGCAGATTTTCTTTTTAAGAAGCAAACTTAAAAAAAAAAAAAAAGTTGAATGGAGTTATTGTTAAAAATTAAAATCCTAAAGAATAACTAATGACTATTAAGAACTTTGCTGTTGCCATTATTAAGAGCGTACTTTTTAAAGTTTGTTTTGCTCTTGGTCAAGAAATGTTTTGATTTTGCTGCTTCACACATTTTTCTGCTGGATTGATTTGCCCACTTTTAGACTCCAACTACCTGGTTGTAGTTGGAGCTTAGCTGCATCCAGGTCTAACTACTAACCATAGTTTTTTCCATGTGAGCAATAATTAAAACAATCTCTCTTGTGTTTCTCCCAAGGTACAATATTGGCTATAAGGGAGGAAAGTTTAAGATTTAGGAAAATATTACAATAAATCCCCTAAAACCAATCTATATACTAACTAGGCATTTTAAATAGACAATTGCTTATACAGTTTTCAAAATTAATTGGGATTTTGTAGACATAAAGCCAAAAAGAGTTTTGCTTTGGTCAGACTGTCAGTCTTGCCCCAATTTAAACCAACTTTAGTTTTCTGAATTTTAACTTAAATTTAAATTCCAGTTCAACATTTTAAGTCCCTATGTTTGGAATACAGAAAGAAAAGC
This sequence comes from Sarcophilus harrisii, assembly GCF_902635505.1. NCBI lineage: Eukaryota > Metazoa > Chordata > Mammalia > Dasyuromorphia > Dasyuridae > Sarcophilus > Sarcophilus harrisii. The sequence goes on along the minus strand of NC_045426.1, from coordinate 488,257,872 downwards.
AAACCATTATCTGCCCTCAAGAGGTGTAATATTCTATGGCATATCACTTATTTGCAGAAATAAATATTAGGTAATTTGAAGTGGCAGAAAACACTTAAAAGAAATAGATTCTGAGGAAGTGAGGAATAATGCTTTCTGGGTGGACAAAGAAAGAGGAAAGGATGGTGGCAAGGAGAGCTCAGCATTCCATACCTTTGGGACAGCCCAGGAACAATTAAGATAAAAGATGTCATATTCAGAGAACAGCTAAATGGGTCAGTTTGTCTGCATGTGCTTTGTGTGAAGTAGACTAATAGGAAATAAATTTTTAAAGGTTGGGTGGAAGCAGACTTTGGAAGGCTTTTTTGTAATTTTTTTTTAATTAAAACTTCCCCCCCAAAAAAAAAAAATATAGATAGATAGATAGATAATTTTCAACATTTTCCCTTGCAAAACCTTGTGTTCCAAATTTTTTTCCCTTCTTTTTCCACATGTGCACTTCTTCTCTACATATTTTCACAATTAGCATGCTGCACAAGAAAAATTGGATCAAAAAGGAAAAAAGAAAAAAAATTCAAGCAAACAACAAAAAGAGTGAAAATACTATGTGGTGATCCACACTCAGTCCCCACAGTCCTCTTTCTAGGTGCAATTGGCTCTCTTCATTACAAGATTATTGGAACTGGTCTCAGTCATCTCATCGTTAAAAAGAATTGATAAAATTGTAAATTTTGTAATTTTTGAATTGTAAAAAAGAATTGATCATTATATAATCTTGCTGTTGCCATGTACAGTGATCTCCTGGTTCTGCTCATTTCACTCAGCATCAATTCATGTAAGTCTCTTCAGGCCTCTCTGAAATCATTCTGCTGATCGTTTCTTAAAGAAAAATTATGTTCCATAACATTCATATACCATAACTTAATCACCCATTCTCCAACTGATGGGCATTCACTCAGTTTCTAGTTCTTTGCCATACAAAAAGGGCTGCCACAAACATTTCTGCACATGTGGGTCCTTTCCCCTTTTGTTATGATCTCTTTGGGATACAGGCCTTGTAGAGATATTAATGCTTCAAAGGGTATGCATAGTTTGATAGCCCTTTGGGCATAGTTTTTGGAAGGCTTTAAAAAGAGTATAAGGAGTTTGAGTTTGTGTTTTGTCCTGCAGCTAGTAGGCTGCCCCAGTAGATTCGAGCCACATGATTTGACTTGCTCAGACTTTGCTGTAATAAGATTATTTTGACAGGTTTTTGAAGGCAAGATTGGAAAGTTGAAGGACCACAAGTGAGAAACCAGTTAGACTATTACAATATTGTCACTGAGAAGTGGTGATAGCTTGATCTTGCTAGTTATCAGATGACTAAAGAGATGAAACAGATGGGCAAGCTCTTGATGAAGTAAAATTCACAAGATTTGGTAGCCTATTTGACATGTGGGAGTCGATTTAAGGGAAAGTGGAATTATCAACCGAAACAGTGGGGTTTGGAGGAGGGAGATACAGTTAGGAGAGAAATGATTTTAAAATGTTTTGGATATATTGAGTTGGAATGTGTGGGGCATCTAGGCATTGATGTCCAAAAAACAGTTATTAGGGTTTATAATGGGGGAAAGAAATGAATAAATATTTATATATTGGTATTTTGTGACAAATACTGTATTAGCACTTTATAAATATATTTTCATTTGATCCTCATGGCAACTCTGTGAAGTGGATACTGTTATTACTCCCATTCTACAGTTGATGAAACAGAGCAAATAGAAACTAAGTGATTTGTCCAAAATCAGCAAGCAGTTATCTGAGGCCAGTTTGAACTCGGGTTCTTCTGGGTCCAGGTCTAGCACTCTCTCCACCATGCTACTTATCTACCGCAGGAGAGGGAATAGGGCTGGAAATAACTATTTGATAATCATATGCATAGATATGACAGTTAAATCCTTGGGTTCTGGTGAAATCAAGAAAGGAGAAGGAAAAAAATTACCCAGGAAGGAGCCTTAACAGACACTTAGAGGGCAGAAGACAGATAGTGATGCAGTCAGAGCTGCTGAAGAGCAGTATGCTACATGAATAAAAAGAGAACAGTGTCACAGAATATAAGCAAGGCAAAATAGACTGCAGGGAAGGAAGAATTGATAGCATTAGAAGCTGTGGCAAGATCTGGTAGGATGAGGATCAGAGTAAAAGCCACAACAATTAGCATTTAATGAGGTGGTTTGAGAGAACACTTTCACTTTAACACTTCAATGGCAGAAGTCTGCTGTGAGACTATAAAGAGAAAAGGTGAAGAAGTAGGTCCAGCATGATGTGTGGACTACTCTTCCCAGATATTTCAAATTTAGTGCAGTGTCACACAAGTAGTTTGGTTTTAGCTTTAGTTTAGTTGAGAGGGGGTGAGTTACTCAGAAAATGGACATATCCATTTCTTTGTCTCTTTAGTAATAGGAAATAATTTTAGGGGTTACTAATTAGAGATAATTAGAACTGTCTGTACCTTATATTTGGAACATATCAAAATAAGTTTCCTTTTAAGCTCATATATCAAGAGGAATGACATAAGTATAAAATCTACTTCTGATATATAAAAGTACAAATTATAGAATGTCAGCCTGCAATTTTAAGTGCTTTTTCACTAACATAAATAATGAAGCCTTCTGAAAAAATTAAATTATTCAATTGAATATAAAATGTCTACATTTAAATAACATGAAGTAGTTGAATATATTCACAATACTAAATCAGAGCTATACTGTGATTACAGTATTAGTGAACTTCATGCTTTTTGATTAAAACGGCAATCATTTGCTAACAAAAATAACTTCAGGTAGATAGAATGCAAGTCCTTATGCTCTGAAAGCAGGTACTTTGCAAATCTCATCCATGGCATTAAGCAGAAGAATGAGTTGAGTGCAAATTCCAGGAAAAATCACCAGATGAAAAACAGTGTTAGAAAAATCATTATTAAGCAATTGCTGGTTATGTGGCATTCTATTGAGTGGATTTGGGAGAGAGAAGTGAATTATTTTATTCTTTCCTTGTTAAGATTTGGTCTCCTTTATTCCAGAGAATAATGCTTAGGTATTAATAGATATTTAGAATGAATTCTCTCAATGATGAGTGAGATATGATCCCCTAGACTCATTGTTATAATTAGTTTTGTTTTATTTTGTGTTTTTTATCCCCCTATAAGGAAGATAGTAGAATGATTTCCATTTTGTTTTGTCTTGGTAATGTACTGACTTTGGGCTTTCTTAGAATGGTTGTTCACATGTGAACTAGACAAAGGATTAAACAAACGCACACATATTTGTACATAATGAATGGAGTTTGTCCATAATTAATTTTTTTAAAAAATAGGAAATATGTGAAAGGAAAAGTTAAAAGGAATAATAATTGAATGGAAAACAAACTTCCTACTTAAAAAAGATAGGTTAAAAGAAAATAAAAGCTGAAATTTAAGGGGGTGCTTGCCTATCAACTGCAAACTGTGGATACATTGTGAATATAATGCAATGTTATTGTATGGTAAGAAATGATAAGATCAAGAATATTGTGAGGAAAACCAGAAAAACAATCCAAATAAAGACAATAACATTAAAAAAAAAAACAAAAAAAACTTGTAGTTCTGATCATGGCAATAATCAATCATATTCCCAGAGAGGATCTATGATGACAGAAATGTCCAGTAAGTTCATTATGCATGAATAAAGCATTAAGTGCTTACTATATACAAAGCACTGTGCAAAGCAGTAACTGAAGGAATTTAGAAAGAAGCACAACCAATTAGCAGTTTTAAAAATAACAATGTGCTATTTGCTATGTACCTTTTTAAAAAACAAGAGATATGAAATAAGGAGATTCTTCTCATTTTTTTTTTTTTCATAGTATGGTTTACTCTAAGTTAAAAGTACTCTTATTTTGGTGGTCTACATTTTTTATTTTAATAACTAAAAATAAAAAAACTGTTCAATTAAATTTGGAAATATTTAATAGAAAATAAAATGATTCAGTACACATAAGTTTTGGAAGATTTAAGGCTTGGACATAACTTTTAAAAGTGGTAAGCTAGATGATTTCAGGGATTCTTTGCTTTTGTCTTTTGTATTCTCAGAACCTGGCCCAATTCCTTGCAAGTAGTAAACATTTGAAAAAAATGAAGATTTATTTTGAAAACATAAGACACTAAAAAAAATGATTCTTTCTATAATTTTCCCTACTCCATGGAAGATTAGATTATAATTCATTAGATTCAGTCATTGATATATCTCTTACTGAGGGGATCTTAAAAAGTAGCTAACAAAAGTAAGAATAGGACTGACTATCCCAGAATGAGATAGGTAGAAGGCTATTACTAGATTTTTTCTATATTATGAGTCATTAAATGGGTAGTGTTGGAATACAAAATGATAGCCTAATTCTGTTATTTTCATAGAATTCGCTTGTTCTTGCAACTTTTCTAGTTACAAGTTGAGATAGAAGTTAGCCTGAATTTTTATCAGTCTACTTTTGTCAGTCTACTATGTCCCCCACCTCCTGCTTTTTTTTCCCCTTCAGTTATACCTTGAAGCATGGTATGTTTTTTATTGTGAGACAGATTTTTATAAGCTTGTGGAGGCCAGAGATTGTTTTTTATTCCCACTTCCTTTTAATGACTAACATCTATCCAATGCATATGTGCAAAAAAAAAAAAAAAAAAATTACAATGCTAAATGTTTATTTGAATTCAGTTAAATTGAATAATGAAATAAATGGTGCCAAAAAGAATCCACAGCAATTCATGATTTCTAATAATTTTTTCCTGTGTGGGTGGCAGTATAGTGTTCTGTCCTATATTTAGATTTAGTAAAATACAACTAAATAACTCAAACCAGCTTCATTTGAGTTGACAGCCATAATATCCAAAGGAAAAAATTAAAGTAAATGTCAGCATTTGAATGTTATTAGGACCTATAACTTAAGACATGTAAGCTGAAAACATCACAAGTTTCTAAAATTAGCATTGCCAAATCCAAATTCAGTCTTTCAAACACATTTCACGGCCTTCAGAATTACAACAGTACATCTATTTTAAAAGTAAAGTTTAAAATATATTCTTTGAATTTAATTCCAAAATAAAGTTTTAATATAAAAATGCTAGAATTTAATTCTAAAGTAAGATTTTTCAATATAAAAATGTTAGAGAATGATATATTTAGACCTGGAAAGATTATTACTTAGATCCCTTAGTCCATTTAAAATTAATAAAAATACTTTTAATACTAGGTGAGATCATCAAGATTTTAAAGGGCTTTGATATGGTGGTTTTTCTAACTGACATCCTTAAATATATGTGGTGGAGTCGGAAACAACTTAAATAGAACTAATATTTTGTATTAAATTGACACTACATGGGTTCAAATATAGAAGCCATACCCTAAAATAAAATCTCTTTGAAAATAAAAATATATCACCATATATTGAAAAATAATGTTTATTATTAGGTTATACTCAAGTTTTATGCAGTCCATTTTGTGGAAAAAATTGAATTCCAGATGAATATTTTTGTGGAATGCCCAGGAAATCTGACTTTGTCAGTTGCTTGATTGAAAGTCTTAAATGGCATGCTTGTCAAATTGCAATTGACACAAAGTTTATAGGGATAACACATTCTATTGTGGTCAAAATCAAGATCTTGTCAAATTTAAACAATGGGCTAAATCTAACAAGATGAAATTTAATAGGAATGGATTTAAAATTCTGTACTGTTTTTTTCTTTTTTAATCTGACACACACACATGTACAGGATGGAGGCCGTTTGCATAGGCAATTGTTTCTTTGACAGATTAAGGGTGCTAGATTAAGGGTAAAAGTCTGAGGGTACATTAGCCTGCATTAAGAATGCCTAATGCCCAGAAGAAGGGATAGGTAATAATTTTGTTACTGTGTTTTAGTTCTAGAGTATGGAATATTGTGTTTTAAACATCAAGTATTATATTCACTTTTGCTTTCTGTATTTTTGGAAAATACATGGACAAGCAGAAGTAACTCTAGAGGCCCTTTGAATTTATCTAGTATATATTTTGTTTAAGCATACTTATCCAATAGAATAGAGGAGACAACAGGAAAGCAGCTGTGGTCAGCTCCTGTTGACCCCTTAAAATTCTTTGTATCCCCAGGCACATAGTAGGCATTATTTTATTTTTTTTTTTTTAAGATTAATTACAAGGATTAGGTTTCTTCATATTGGGGAAGAAAAAGCTTAGGAACTTGATAGTTATCAAAGTATTTTTGAAGAAATGTCACATGGACTGGAGTTAAATTTGATCACTCACTTTTACTGTTCTAATAGACTCCTAATTGGTCATTTTCATTGGCCAACTTATTCTATCCTCCATACAATTGCCAAAGAATTCAAATTTACTTTTTATTCTTTTGTAATTTGGCTTCCAACTTTATATTTAACTGAATCTATCCTTCACAAAGTCATTAAGTTTTTATTGAAATATTTTGGTTTTAAATGGCCTAAATTTACCTTAGTAGCCTTTCTCCTTTCCCCTCCTAAAATTATCCTATGCAACAAAGAATATCTTTTTTTAAAAAAAGAAAAACCATAAAACAAATCAGTACATTAAAAAATATTCAAAAATGTAGCCGGTATTCCATAATCATGGATCTCCTGCCTCAGCAAAAGGGAAAGGGAGGGGGAGAGTTTCTTCTAATATTTTTTTTAAAGACATTCTTATTCTTTATAATGTTGCAACATATTTTTTTTTTAATGCTTTGTGGAAGGGGTGTTTTAGTTTACATTATTATGTTCATTTTGTATATTATTGTGTGAAATCTGCTTACTTCACACTAGATCAATTCATGTTAGCATTTTTATGCTTCTGTACTCATCACATTTGTTATTTCTTACAGTGAAGTGATATTGTTACATCTTGTATCACAGTTTTTTTAATCATTTACCAATCCTTGGGCATCGGCTTTGTTTCTAGTTACCATTTAAAAAAAAAAAAAAAGTGGTAACTTTTCCAGGCATCACAAAAAGAACAACTATAAATATTTTAGTGTATATAGATCTTTTTATCAGTAATCTCATTGGGGTATAGGCTTTGTCATGGAATATCTGAATTGAACAGAATGGAGATACTTTAATCGCTTTGTGTTCATAATTCTAAATTGCTTTCGAAAATGATTATATTAATTCACAGCTCTACTAAGATCTTTTCCTAGGTTTCGTGTTCAGTCACCCAAACTGAACACATCATTGTTATATTACTCCCTTCCTCAAAATCTTCAGTGGTTCCTTATTATCAATAGGACAAAAATACATGTACCTATGGCTATGTATAGTCTGGCTACCACTTGATTTTATCTTAGTTTGTGGGTTCTTTCATACAATATGTATTTCAAAGCCATACCAGAAACTGTCTTTTCTCTTGTCCTATCTTCCTTGTTCTGCAGTTGTACAGAGGATCAGTCTCAACTGTCTAGGATGATTTCTTTCCCCTCTTTGCCTGTAAAAATTGTTCTTATTTTTGGTTTTTGAGGCCTAATATACATGCCATCCACTTGAATTCTCTTCAGATCTCCCGTTTTCTCCCTTTCATTTAATATTCTGCATGATGATGAACTCTTAAGAATATTGGCTCTGTGGCACCACTGGAAGCATCTTCAGGACAACTTTGGTGGAAAGGGTGACAGGAATAGATAGCTCATCTTGTTCTCACATGATTTTTATTTCCTCTTCTAAGTCTCTGTATTGTGAAATATATCATTCCATATAACTTTGAGATTAAGTATTTAGTATGAGTTGATGAGGTGAATCATTATCAGGATAATATATTTATATTTAGCTAATACAGCAAATTGCACAGTTAAAATTCAGAATTAAGGGTGTTTAAATGATACCTGCTTTTTAAAAAAAAAAAAAAAAGATGCTGCCTTCCCTTTGTGACATTTTCTTTACTTACTGATTATCATCCCTTAGGGGATGGGTAGAATATGATTGAAATAGTCTTAAAAGACTTTGAGGACCACAGGCTGAAAAATCTGCTAGAGTAACTTTCTGTGGAAATAAATGGAGTTATTCAGAGGTGATTGCTTATGTCATATTCCTGCTTGTGGGATGATCCCACTGCCTTTGGGTACATAGGAACAGTTCAACAAAAAGCCTTTTGGCTTTGGTGGAACACCCAAACTTTAACCTCCCCCTTAAGGAGCACAGCCAGTAGCCATCCTCTCAACCTTCATTCTTGTCTACCAGGCTGCTAGAGAACCATCATCTTCTGGAAGGATTCCCCTTTTAGCAATTGCAACTGACAAAATTCTGATGTATAATGATGATGCAAGATTTTATAAGCATCTCATTTTATGGTTCTGTCTGGGATAGAACATAAACTCAGAAAGTATATTCTAACTTTACAGAAATATATGTATCTCAAGCACTTGGGGAGATGTGCTTGAAGGAATAATGCTACAAAGGGAGTTATAACCGGTGGCAAGAGAAATACCATTGAACAACCCAACTCAAAGAAGACCAACACTATTAAAAGTTATAGAATAAATTTAATTATGAATTTTTTTTGTTCCTGTGCTTTATCACTCAACTCTTTATATTCATTGGAAATAATTTCTTTTTAAAAAAAATTTCTTAATTCAAGCTCTTTGTTTATAGCCAGTTTAGTTAACTCGAAGAGTTCAATGATAGGCAACAGAGCACAAAAACTTTTAAAAATCATGTAGCATTGCTTCTTCAAACTTTCTTTTCCCCATTGCTTGAATAGCAGATTCTTCCTCGAAATCTTTGTAAGATCTATGTGACTAAGAGGTTAAAGACTGGTCTGTATAATGGTGAGAGGGCCAGCCCTTAGCATAGGAAGACCTACATTCATTTTCTGGCTTTTGTCAACACATACAAACTATGTGACTATAGAAAAACTATTTTGTTATCTAGTGCCACCAGGCAACTCTCTCGAAGTCTAAATGAATTGCTGATATGAATTAATGGAAGAATGATGAAATCTTAGGTCCAGTTACCAATAAATGGCTTCATTGAAAAATTGGAACACATCTCTAAATTCCTTAAAATGGTTATCATAATTCATCCCACCGAAGAGTTTTGTTTTTTGTTTGTTTGTTTTTTATCATTGGCAAAATTGAAAGAAACCTGCAACTATTCTGTCCAACAGGTACCTGAACCAGAATCCCTTATGTGTCACCCCTTATGCTTGGTTATCTTTTACTTGAGGCCACCAGTAACAAAAAATCCAAGTAGATCCCAGGCTAAAAGAAATTTAAATATGATTATCAGAAGTAATTGGTTTTTTGTTTGTTTTGTTTTGTTTCTTTTTAAGCAAAACTGGATCCCCCGCCACAGAAAAAAGAAAAGATGCTTTGTTAATTTAGTTTGAAAGTTCACTCTTCCACAAGAATAAGATTAAGGCTATTTTCTGAAAATATTAGGTTTTATTTATGTGATATACAAAAAAGCCTTAATATAATTATTTTTCTAGAATACTGCATCAAACTTAAATATAAAAATCTGTGAATATGAGATGTGGTCTTACTGGACATTTTTAACTATATACTGGTCTCTTTTCAAATCAAATTTCAAAATGTATTGTTTTTAAATTGGTATCAATTGTTGCATTTCTGTAACAAAGTAATGAAGACCCAGCTGATGATATAGACTTAAATCATCCAACTACTGGGCTAAAATAATACCTTGATTCTTAGAAATATTTTTTTTTTCCTAAACAAATATTGGTCTCAGTTCACAGTTCTGATGGTTTTCACAGCTGTAGTCTAATAGTTACATAACACAAGTTCATAGGAACTAAACTGTGTAACAGTTAATATGCTATAGGGGATTTATTGCCTTCTACATATTTGGCAGAAAATTAAGCTTTTAAAATGCTAGGTAGAACAAAATTATGTTTTGAACTATGTTATAAATACTCTTTTTTTTTTCCTTTTCTCCCACAAAAACAGTTTACTTAATTTCTATCTCCATAATGCAAAAATATAAGACTGTCAGTAGCTTATAGCAGTACTCAGGCTATTATGGTACAGATTATCCTCAAGGCCACATGATATGCTGTATTTTGCTCATTTATACTCTTCTGATCACATTCTAGATCTTTTTGCTCATTGACTTCTCCATCTTCATCAACTTCTTTACCGTCATCATTATATTCTAGCTTTTGATGTGAAGAATCCTGGGACTTATCTTGGGACTGTACCTTTATATAAAACTGATCAAAGTAAGTCTGCATCAAAGATAGTTTTCACATTATCTTTAAAATCTCCATTTTCAGAAACTTCCCAGAGAGAAAAGAAATTGAAGAAAGAATCATTGGAAACTATTTTTATTCATTAACTAAACCATGACCTTTGTGTATCTATTTCCAGTTTCCAAAGTGAATTTTTCTTCTCCACCCCACCCTCCACCCCCATCTACCTGAGACCCTGTGCCACTCAATTTCCGGCCCATCAAATGAGAAAGGATCTGAAATATCTAGGTTTGGTGTTATATAATCTTTTCTTTGTCATAATTTTATTTGTGAAATAAATATTCTTTTGATTAAAAATAACCTTATTTAATTTGAAACTCAAAAGTTGGCCAGCATTTGAGAACTTTACCCTTGGCAGTCTGGTGAAATTTATGGATTCCTTCTTAGAGTATTATCTTTAAATGTATAAAATAAACTACTAGGATTACCTAGGAAATTAATCATATTGAAATCCTTGCTTAAGGTTTTCAGTTTTTTTTATTCCTTCTCACCCTAGCATTTCTGAATTTTTTCCATTTCTTCAGTTCCTTTCATTTTCTTGTTTTAGTAAATTTTATTAATAATTTCACCTTTCTTATTTTTTAAAAATGGCCTATACATAGCATACTTTCAAGTTCATGAGCTTTCTTATTGAACTTTGGTTTTTCCCACATACATTTAACTTGGAGGTTTTTTAGGGTATCCCTGAATTGTTTTACTACTTTTAGCAAGTCTCGGGGCATCTTATTGATGTTCCCACCAAATCATCCAGCCTTTTTTGAAGGACTGAAAAAGAATCTGAGGATTTTTATATTCGTTTTGCATCATCTCAAGAGTCAGCTAAAGAGCTTTGCTGTTTGCATGTTCACCATTTTCCCTTCTTCAAGGTCTACCATATGTAAGACCTTAATATTTGTTATATATGTCTCCAGAGGGGACTGCAGCTGAGCAGACTGTGACTCAAAGCAGCTGAGATAAGAAAAGCAGGTGGTAGTGGTGCACTGAGCAGATGGTGCAGAAAAAGCCAGCCTATCACTTTTCTATTACTCCTAATCAGAATGTTGGTTGTGGGGTTTTTTTTTGTTTGTTTGTTTGTTTGTTTTTTTAATCTCTCTGCATCACTCTTCATTCTTGCTTTAGGACCAAGTAGCCACAAAAATAATGCTTGATGGTGCAATGGATAGAACACTGGCCTTGAAGTCAAAAAGACCTGAGTTCAAATCCAGCCTCAGACACTTAAAACTTACTAGCTATGTGACTCTGGAGAAGTCACAACCCCAATTGCCTTGTACATGCTCCCCTCTTCCTTCTCACTCCCCCTCCCCCACAAAAAAAATGAAAAAAAAATTATACTTCCAATTCCTTGATAGCCTTCAACTCCTTTGTAGTAGTTATTGGTAGTTTTCATTCCCATAAGAGGAACATCCTCAACTTGTTTGTATGAGGCATTGTTTGTATCAGGCATTATCTCTGATCTCCTCATCCTGGGGGCCATCTTTTAATGCCAGTACAGTTTTAGTAGCACCCAGAACTTTGTGTACAGTTCCATATGTAGTCTAGCTAAGTCAGAGTACAATAGGGTTGTTAACTTCCATGTTTTGGACATTGAATCTCTTAATTCAACTGAAGAATAAAATTCCATTAGTGGTCTGTATCCCAAAGAGATCTAATAAAATCCCCATGTGCAAAAATGTTTGTAGCAGCCCTTTTTGTAATGGCAAGAAACTGGAAACTTAGTGGATGTTCATTAATTGAGAAATGGCTGGATAAGTTATGGTATATGCATGTAATAGAATATTATTGTTCTATTAGAAATGATCAGCAAGATGATTTCAGAGAGACCTGGAGAGCCTTACATGAACTGATGCTAAGTGAAATGAGCAGAACCCGGAGATGATTGTATACAGCAACAACAATATTATCTGCTGATCAATTCTGATGGACATGGCTCTTTTCAACAATGAGATGATTCAGGCCAGTTCCAATGGTCTTGTGATGGAGAGAGCCATCTGCATTCAGAGAGAAGACTATACGGACTGAGTGTGGATCACAATATAGTATTTTCACTTTTTTTGTTGTTGTTTGCTTGCTTTTTGCTTTTTTTTTCCTCATTTTTTTTTCCTTTTTGAACTGATTCTTGTGCAGCATGATAATTGCAGAAATATGTTTAGAAGAATTGCATATGTTTAACATATATATATTGGATTTGCCAAACAAAATTTGGAACACAAGATTTTGCAAGGGTGAATGTTGAATACTATCTATGCATATGTTTTGAAAATAAAATCTTTAGGGGAAAAAAGGAAGAAGAAAAGGATTTGCATGGGGAAAAGAATTCCATTAGCTTTTTCAGCTGTCCTGTCAAATTGTTGGCAGAGCTTACAGTCCACATTAACTCCCAGATTTATTTAACTTGAACTTTTATCTAGTTATGCTTTCTTTTTTTCACCATTCATGCAGTTTAGTTTGTTGCTCCTGTGGAATTTGACATGTGATAGGGGAAAATGCAGTTTTATTGGAGGTAGGCATATCTTTTAGGATTCTGACTTTGCCTAGTGAATTAGCTATCATTCCCAACTTTATTTCATCTATAAATGTGATAGGCAGTCACTTCTGTTTTCATTTTGACTTGCTAAAAGTATTAGACTATGCAGTTCTAGTGAGTCAATAAACATTTATTAAATATTCACTATGTGCCAGATACTGTGCCAAGCCCAACATTACTGAGAAAGGTAAGGGTTATTCTTCTCATGGATTTCGAACTAATGGGTGATACAACATGCAAACAACTATGTATAAATGAATGATAAGATGAATTTGAAGGAATCAGTAGAGGGAAAGCATTAGAGTTAAGAGAGATATGGAAATGCTTCCTGTTAAAGATGGGAATTGAGCTGGGGCTTGAAATTTAGAGAAGAGCATTCCAGCTATAGAAGACAGCCAGTTGAAAATGCCAGACTTGGAAGATAAAGTTTCTTGTTTGAGGAATGACAAAGAGGCTAGTGTTAGTGGATCACAGTATGTTGGAGGGAGATAGTGTGTAAGGTGTAAGAGTATTAGAAAATTGAAAGGGGTGTAGGATTTCATATTTGATCTTAGAGATAATACAAAATCACTGGAATTTATTGAATGTTTATATATGGGTGTATGTGACATAATTAGAGTTATGCTTTAGGAATATGACTTTGATGGAGAATGGAATGTAGTGACTGGTGGCAGAGAGACCAACCAGCATGGCATTGTAATAGTCTAGGCATGAGCTGATGAAAATATGCACCGAGGGGGTGGCATTGTTGGAAGAGAGAAGCGGATGTATGCAGTAATTGTTAGGTCAAATTGTCAGGCCTTGATAGCTGCTTGAATAAGGAGATTGGGGAGAGAGAGAAAGACAACACAAAAGAATGGGAAATTGAAGACACCTAGGTTCTGAACCTGGGTGACTGAGAGTTCCCTTTTGGACATACTGACTTTAAGATGTCTATAGGACATCCTGTTCCAGATGTGTTTGAAAATCTGAGATCAGCAGAGATGTTAGGGTTTAATAATTAAATTTGAGAATGACCAGTATTAAGATGATTGTTGAAATCATAGCATCTGATGAAATCATCAAATATAGTGGGAAAAGACAAAACTCTTTAATCGAGAGGAGAATGCAGCAAAGGAGACTGAGAAGAAATGGTCAAACAGGTAGGAGAAGAAGCAAGAAGCAGGAGAATGCAGATTGGGAAAAGGACATTGAGTTTGTCATCTTCAAGTAACTTTGAAGAGAGCAATGATGAGGTCAAAAGACAGATTGTAGAGAATTTTAAAAAGAGAGTAAAGGAAATGAGTGCAGCCATTGTACATGGACTTCTCCAAGAGTTTGGCTACAAAAGGGAGAAATGAAAAGATAGACCTGGAACAGTTGACCCAAAACCTCATTCCAGATTGAAATTGGTCCATTTGTAATTTTTTTTTTAGTCTGTTCTTTCAACTAGTTCTATATCTAACTCATCCTTTTCACAGAGAAAGCTTGAAAAAATTTTTTCTAATGCTTTGCCCAAATCTAGACATTCTTTTTAAATAATTTTAATTAATTATTTATAAATATTTATAAATAATTTTTAATTAATCTTTTTAAATAATTTGCTTAATTTGCTAGTCTGTTATTTTTGTCAAAAGGGGAAACAAGTTTATTTGGCTAGTGTGAAGGTTCTTAAATAAAAATAAAAGGTTCTTAAATAAAGGTTCTTAAATAAAATAAAAGAAATTTATTTATTTTTTTATTTAATAGCCTTTTATTTACAGGTTATATGCATGGGTAACTTTACAGCATTAACAATTGCCAAACCTCTTGTTCCAATTTTTCACCTCTTACTCCCCACCCCCTCTCCCAGATGGCAGGATGACCAGTCATCACCCAGAGTTCTTTCTATGGGCGTAGCTGGTTCAGTTCATTACTGCTCCATTGGAAATGATTTGGTTGATCTCCTTGCTGAGGATGGCCAGGTCCATCAGAACTGGTTATCATATAGTATTGTTGTTGAAGTATATAATGATCTCCTGGTCCTGCTCATTTCACTCAGCATCAGTTCGTGTAAGTCTCTCCAGGCCTTTCTGAAATCATCCTGTTGGTCATTTCTTACAGAACAGTAATATTCCATAATATTCATATACCACAATTTATTCAGCCATTCTCCAACTGATGGACATCCATTCAGTTTCCAGTTTCTAGCCACTACAAAAAGGGCTGCCACAAACATTCGTGCACATACAGGTCCCTTTCCCTTCTTTATAATCTCTTTGGGATATAATCCCAGTAGTAACACTGCTGGATCAAAGGGTATGCACAGTTTGATAACTTTTTGAGCATAGTTCCAAACTACTCTCCAGAATGGTTGGATTCGTTCACAACTCCACCAACAATGCATCAATGTCCCAGTTTTCCCGCATCCCCTCCAACAATCATCATTATTTTTTCCTGTCATCTTAGCCAATCTGACAGGTGTGTAGTGGTATCTTAGAGTTGTCTTAATTTGCATTTCTCTGATTAATAATGACTTGGAGCATCTTTTCATATGACTAGAAATAGTTTCAATTTCTTCATCTGAGAATTGTCTGTTCATATCCTTTGACCATTTTTCAATTGGAGAATGGCTTGATTTTTTATAAATTAGAGTTAATTCTCTATATATTTTGGAAATGGGAAATGGGGCCTTTATCAGAACCTTTGTCTGTAAAAATATTTTCCCAGTTTATTGCTTCCCTTCTAATCTTGTCTGCATTAGTTTTGTTTGTACAAAAACTTTTCAGTTTGGTATAATCGAAATTTTCTATTTTGTGATCAGTAATGATCTCTAGTTCTTCTTTGGTCATAAAGTCCTTCCCCTTAGTGTGAAGGTTCTTGATAGTGAAAAACCTATTTGGCTCTCAGTGGTTACTGGATTTCCCTTCCAAGTTCTTACAAACCATCTTTCTATTAAGACATTTGAGAACTTCGGAAGTTATGAGTCAGTCTTAATAGCCTACAGTTAGAAGATTCTATTCTCAAATAATAGAGAATATTGCTTTTCTAAACACCCGCACATTCACTTTTTTCTCATCATCCACAGTTTTTCAGACATTCTTGACAGAAACTAACATCATTTTGTTGGGTTGGTTTCTCTCCCCTGTGGCCTAGGACATTGTCCAGACCTAGTGATTTGTAATTCATTTCAGGAAGCTAAGTATTCTCTTAATCTTGATTTTTCTTTTGGCTAGGTTTCAACTAGCTCCCTGTATTGCTGTTTTATTCTCCCAAATTGAGTTTGCTCCTGTCTCCCATTCTTTTGCTTCTTGCATGACCAAAGAAGACTTTTTATTTGATCTTAGCATCCATCACTTAAGTTCCCTCTGAGTTCAAATATTTCCTAGCATCCTTATAGAATTGTCCTAGACTTTTTGTATTTGCCCTCATTCTCCTGCCTCTGCTTCCATATTCTACACTTGTGACCTCAGTCAAACTGAAACCTGTTTAAGGCTTTAGCTTAAAAAGGCCAAGGTCTCCCACTGCATCTAGGCTCATATCCAATCGTCTTCATTTCTGTCTGACTAATGAACTTGCACAGTTCTGGAGGAGAAAGTGAGGCAGGTGACCTTGCACAGCCCTCTCTCTCTTATATCCAAGTCTTATATCCAAGTCACTTTGCTGTCATGGCATCCCCTACTTGATATCATGGTCCTCTTCAAGAGAACCTTGTCCTTCAAGAATGAAGGACAAACAACAATTTTGCACTTGTCCTCTAAAAAGAAACAAAATAAGGCTATTTCATGAATTCCCAGTGCATCATCATTAAAACACTTTTCCCATAGCAAGTGACCCTTCCCATAACTTTTCCCTAACTTTAAAATAGATAAAACACTTGTTATCTTTGTAATACACGAGGAAACTAAGAGCATGTTTTGTTTCTGTTTTCTTATACTGGAAGAACTTTTAGGCAGGCACTTAACTTTCCTCAGATTCTTCACCACTGAGATTAGAGACTTGGATTAAAGGGTGCCTTAGCCTCCTTTGAGCTCTACAACCATGATCCTATGACCGTAAGTCAAAGATGAGAAGTAGTTTGCCCAAGGCTGCCCAGGTAATGTTTACGTGGCAGAGGTCTGCTTTATAATTTGTCTTCCAAATCAAAATCTGTTGGATTTTCCTCAAACATCTTGCCCCTCCCTTGTCCCTTGAATAAAAGAGTTTTAGGAGAAAGTACATGTTTTCTCATAATATTATTAATACTTAAAGGGTGCTTTTTTGTGTGTTTAGGGAAATTTGTTTTTTGAGTTACTAAAGGAAAAAAATATTGGACCATTAGCCTAGCCCAGCATGGGATTTCTTTTGCTCTTATAGGCCTATTAATACTTGCTCTAAGCTAATTCCTCATTCCCACCAAATGCTAGCACTAATGAAAATTGTGGCAAATTGGAGAATTTAAGACACATTTAATGATTTACTTTCTTTCTTGGAATCACAGAGGCAGAGATGACTTTGAGAAATGAAACTGTATTTAAGTTGAATGTGACAATGGCTGAGTAGGAAAGCATGATTAAGAGCTAATCTCATAATTATTAAGGGAGGGGGGAGATAAACAGGGTAAGTGACAGAATCACCTGGTCCCACTACCTGCAGGTTCTATTTTTAAAAAGTCAGTAAGAAGGTAGGACAGAACAAGAAGGGTAAACATATGCCTATGATCACCTTTAAGCATGAACTTCAAATACTGGGCTAGAACTGTATGTCTTACAAACAAATCTTTTCTTAATTCTCATGCTTTTTCACTTGTTCTTAACCTCATAGACTCATTGAATTGAAAAGACCTTAGAATTAATCTCTTTCGTATTGTACTCTTAGATTGCCTCATCTGTGAAAGCTTCTTTTCAGAGTTTGTGTTCTTTTATAGAGCTTCAGGACCCTGTTTTTGCATCCCATCATGCATTGTGCCTTTGTAGTTCTTTGCATCACCAGGTAACAGATTTGTATTTAGCTTGAAGGTTCATTCACTGTTAAATTCAATTCTGTGCTCCCTCTAGTCTCTACTTTGTCCATGTGATAATAGGGAAGAAAGCATAGGCTTCCACCTGTCAAGTAAGATTTGTTGACTCTGAGCTCCAGCTGAGAGCATAGAAGGGAGATTTTTAAGTACCTTGAGGGCATTAATCTTGCCTTTTCAGCAAGTTGGTAGTCTAGTACCATGCATTGTGCTTCCTCATTGCTTGTTGGTGTTAAGAAATTTGAGAAAGTGAATCAATTCATTTTAATAGTTTAATAATAACAAAATAGTTTAATAATAACAAAATCCATGTTAGGCACAAGTTGAATTCTCACATCCAAATGGAATGTCACTCTTAACAGAAGGGGACCTGTCTCAGGTCATTGATTTTAAAGAACATAAATGTTTTGCTTAGAAATTGAAATAATCTTTTGGGTCAAGTCTACCTGATGCTTTTGTGATATAATTTGAGGCATATGACATTGAACTTCCTTTCTGCAAATTTCTCTTCATCCTACCTACCATGCTAGCTAGGATATTTAGAAGGCCATCTTTAAAAATTCTCGTGTTCCCAGAATAGTAAAGAACTCTCTTTCGATGCCATATATTAGTTTATTGTTTGAAATTATTTGAGTAGTGAGGTTGAAAGGGGTTAGGGTACAGTGCTTTAAATTCTTTGTGGTTCATGGGTGGAGGGAGGTGGAGGAGGAGAGGAAATATCTTTGATAACCTAGATCAGAAAGACAATAATAGAACAGTATCTGTCTATTCTTGATCAACTTCAATCACTTGGCTTATCTTTACACACTGAAAGAAATAATAGATGAAATTACTTTGAAAAGTCATTGGCAAATGGGAAAGATATTGTAGAACTGAAAAATGGGTAAATGCCCTATATTCTATTTTGTTAAGAAAGTGTATAACCCATAGACCTTTTTTCCCCCTATCATTTCATAATTCATATCATGGAAGAATCATTCAGCAAGCATTTATTAAATACCTACCCTTTTCCAGATAGCTTTTTAGGAGCTGGGATCACAGGGACAATTTGAATGCAGATATTCTATCTTCAAGAAGCTTATAGGATACCCAAAGAAAATAATAGGTAATTTTATATAGTATAATCAGCATTTGTGAAACAGATACATGATAACCTTAGATAGCAGCTATCAGGGATCAGCTTAAGTTTTCTATTTGTGTCCCTCCTGCTTGGCAACATAGAAAGCATTTAATAAATGCTTTTTCATTTGTTAATATAGGGAACAGTAAAAAGCAGTTAGCTAGACTGAGTGTACCCATGGGAGAAAAGTCTGTAATAAACCTGGAAAAGTAGTTTGGACCAAGTTGGAAATGGTTTTAAATTCCCAACAGAAGGTTTATTTGATTCTTGAAGCCATTGCCTAGGATTAAGTAGGAGAATGGCATGGCCGGACATGTGCTTTAGGAAAATCCCTAGCAGCTCTGGAGGGTGGATTGAAATGAGAAGAGACTTAGGGAAAAGAGACCACCCATGTCTTGGCTTACAGACTATGATAATGTGGTTTCACATCCTGGGTGACTTCTTCTGTAACCTTGTTCAAACATGGTTCTTGTTCACCACAAACTACTATGGCTTTATAATGTCCCTTACATGCTGTCACATGGATAGCACCATTCAGGTTAATACTATTTCCCAGGAATGCCGAGTCTTATCATTTCATGAAGCCCAGAGAGTTGAGGTGACAGACTAGATCAGTGGCACACGGTGAGTGCTATATCCGAAGTGTTACCTGGTTATCTTAAATGCTAATATCAGTTCTCCTTTCACTAGCTCTGCTCCTTGTGGAATATTTGACAAATCTGTTATTTTGGGGAGATGTGTAGACTGGGTGTTTGTACAATCAAACCTTAATTTGCAACATTTCTAAATTTCTAAAATTTAACTCACCTTTTCCCAAAATCTTCCCCCTTCCTGACTTCCCTATTCCTGTCGAGGACAAACCCTCCCCCAGATTCCCAGCTGCAGTCTTATCCCTTCCTCTCTATTCACCTACCCCACATCCCTAGTCTGTTTGTCTCTTTATTTCTCCTCTTGAGCATCTATAAAATCTATCCCTTCTCTCTCATTGCCACCACCCCCTTGCCTCTTTCAGGCTCTCATCCCAGGCAGTGGATAACTTGTGGGTCCCTCTTGCCCCAGTCCACTCTGTCTTCTTCTCTGCTGCCAAAATGATCATCCTACAATGTGGATATGAATATATTATCTCCCTCTACTCAGTAAATACCAGTGACTTCCTGTCATCTCCAGAATCAAAGGGGCTTTTAAAGTCCTTTATATCCTGGCCCTGTTCTAGTTTTCCAATCTTCTTGTACTTGACTCTCCTCCCACTGTGTACTCAAATCTGGCAGCCCTGGCCTTCTTGCTCTTCCGTGCACATGGCCCTTCATCTGCCCACTGCATGCCTATCTCTCATGGCTAGAATGTTCTTTCCTCGTGTCTGCCTCACTAGCTGCTTTTGAGATAGCTCAAATTTCAACTTCTACAAGAGAGCTTTTCTCCCAAATAGTGTCTTCCCTTTTAGATTGCTTTTCACTTATGTTGTCTTTTTCATGTAAAATTTTGTATAAATATCTTAATGTTACTGAGTGATTTCAGTATCATAAGCCCATCACGTTAAGAGGTAAAAAAAAATATTAATAAATGTTTTTAAAGTGTTTTTAAATAATTTTTAAAAGTTGTTTTTAAAATGTTATTTAAAAGGTATTAAAACAATAAAAATTACCATAAACCAGACCTACAATGTAATTTGATAAAGTATTGCATGTAGACACAGTTGAGGGATCTATACTAAGATTCTAGCTTCTTTCATTACCTTTATGACCTTGCATTAATTTAGCCAAAGATGAAAAGGTTATCCTGTCACTTGCCATATTAGACAATCTTCCCATATTTTTCAGAGTTTTAAAAAGTGTTCTGCATTCCTTGTTAATCTGACTTGCTGAGTAAATTATGTTCCATGAGGACGTTTACAAACTTTCTCAAATGACAATCTTGACTTCTACCCTTCCCCATCACTCAGCAAGATTTGGTCTTCTGCCAAAGCAAAAGATAAGAGAAAGATCAATAGCAACTTTTCCTCTCCCTATTCTCTACTAACTTTGTGCTAATATACTCTCAAAATATAGAAGTTTATTAGTTCAATCCTCAAACAAGATGGTTACAACTGGCTTCATTTGTGGCTACTTGTCATTCTGCTTTCTCAAATACTGACAGACTTTAAATCTAAGTTCACCTTTTAGAGCTAAAGTTAGATTCTGTCTAAAAATGTTAACTTTTTTGGACCTCTACTATAGATGATCACCTCATCAGCAAGCAACGAGACACTTATTTGCTTCTTTTTTCATTGAGAACATCGATTTCATATCAGTATCCATGTAATACGATAGATTACCAGAACTATCCAGCCACAGAGCAATATTGAATTGTTTCTGAACCAGAGTATGAGATAGCATATCCACAAATTGAGAATTCTAAAGTTATGACATTACCACAATCATCATCATCATCATCATATAGACTTTAAATTTTGCAAAGTGTATCATGTCTTATTTCACTTTATTTTCACAACAATCGTTTCAGTTAAGTACAATTATCAGCCCCCTTTCTCTCTCCCTCTCCATCTTTATCTCCCTCTCTCCCTTTCTTTCCCTCTCTCCTTCTCTCTCTTCCTCTTTCCTTCTCTCTCTCTCTCTTCTTCCTTCTCTCCTCTCTTCTACCCCTCTCTCTTCCCCTTTCCTTCTCTCCCTTTCTCTTCCCCCCTTTCTCCTCTCTTCTCTTCTCCCCCCCTCTCCCTCCCTCTCTCTCTCCCTTTCCTTCTCCCTCTCCTTCTCTTTCACCTACCATTTTATACATGTGAAAACTGAATCTGAGATGCTGAGTGACTTAGGGTTACCTAGCTAGTAAGTATCTGAAGTAGCCTTTAAATCTGGAGTCTTTCTGACTCTAGGACTCTTCATTATGCTAGCTTGTCTACTTTACTATCTTCAGTACTGCTACAAACTCCTGTGTTTTCCTTGAAATGTTCTTTGGTGTACTGATTGTACAGTTATATAATCAGCTTTGGTTAGCTTTGATAAGCTTCTTATTCTTCCCCCTGCTGTCCTTTCCATTCACCTGGACTTTAAAAACCAGGCCCCATTTTCTGAGTCTTATGGAGTCTTGTTCTTCTGGGGTTTTTTTTATTTTTAAATTAATATTAGTAGATTTTATCTACCTTCTCCTTCCTCCATTCCCACTTCTACCCCGCCTCCCCCAATTGAGAAAGAGAAACAAAACTCCTATAACAAGCAAATGTAGTTAAGCAAATAGATTTGTGCATTAGTCATGTGTGGGCCTTTCCTACCCCAAAAAGTCTGAGTTTGTATATCGAGTCCATCATATCTGTCAGGAGATAACTTCATGAGTCCTGTAGAATCATGATTGGTTGTGCTTTGATCAGAATCTTTACAGTATTCTATTATTGTATTATTTGTACTCTTCACTTCACTTTGTACCAGCTTATACTCTGGAACTATCACCTTTGTTGTTTCTTAAAAAAATAATGGTGTTCTGTCGCATCAATATAACATAATTGGTTCAGCAAGTTTCCAATTCTTTGTCACTACTACCAGTTTGATGACTGTGATTTGGATTTGAGTTATTTTAATTTGCATGGATTTTCCCTAGTTATGATTTATAACTTTTTTTCCATACTGTGAGTAATGGATTGAATTTCTTCCTCTAAAAAATTCTTGTTCATATCTTTTGATATAGGAAATTAATTGAGTGATGTTCTTAACCAAGTTCTTAAGACCTTCTTTCTAATATCCTTAGCAAGCAATACAGTTTTTCTCATTGCCTTTTTGATTCTCATATACCAACCACCAGGACATAAACAAAAATGTTTAAGGTAGAATTTGCTTTAAAAATTGACAAAACTTCTTAGAATTTGTAATCTTTCTAGGCAAATGATATTGCTTAGAATAAGTAAGGGAATTCATTTTTGGCTTGTAACTACATCATAGCAAATATAGCTTGCTCTACTTTATATACTCCATGTGTGAAGCATTTTGAAAACTGTAAAGCCCTATTTCAATATAAACCACATTTAAGAATTTCTCTTGTTAATTATGTCAAACCAACCAACTTTTTTGACCAGGTACAACTGTGTATTTGAAAGTTTTTTTTATCATTTCAGATCCTTACCCAGCTATGTTTTCTATGCATATCAGGTTTAGCTGTTCCCTCAATATAGTCCATCCGGACTTGGGTAACACAGGAAAGTGGTATTTAATGTAATCTTTGTAATGGAGATCTATCAAGGTCAATTAGAGGTGGGATTACAAATTTTAATTCCAACTGCAATACAAAATTTAATTCCAATGTCAGTTGAACACAGATTTTGACATGTAAATAGACCAAATTATTTGAAGCTTCTGTTTCTTTGGATCTAAGTTCATTATATTGAACCTGCAACTACCTTTTATAATTCATATACAATTAAGCTAATGTCTTTTCCCAGAGAAAATTAATATTGTCTCACTTATCAGTAATAACATAATAGATATAGGCTAACCATATTTACCTAAATATTACAAAGATGATGTAAAATATCACAGTCTCCGAGTCAAAGAATATAGATATTTTAATCATTTTCCTACATAGTTTCAAATTATTTTCCATAG
This sequence comes from Sarcophilus harrisii, assembly GCF_902635505.1. Taxonomy (NCBI): domain Eukaryota; kingdom Metazoa; phylum Chordata; class Mammalia; order Dasyuromorphia; family Dasyuridae; genus Sarcophilus; species Sarcophilus harrisii. The sequence continues at coordinate 488,234,441 of NC_045426.1, read as the reverse complement.
AATGATTAGACCAAGTCCTAGTTCCACTAACAATATACTATTATTTTGTCTGTCTACCTGTAGTACTTCTCAACAATGAGTTCCCATTTTTTATTACCTTTGTCATCTTGGAGAATATGAGGTAAAACTTGGTATAGTGATTTGGAAGTCTTTTATATGATCATTAATAATCAGCAGTTCTCTTTCTTTTGTTTATATCTTTTGACTGTTTATTGAGGAATGGCTCTTGGTCTTACATTTTTATGTTAGTTTCCTATATTTCTTAGATATCAGAGATAGAAGAGAGAGGTTGTCTTTTTATGTTAGCAGAAGCTTTCATTTTCTTATAATATATATATTTTTTAATTTTAGCCATTTATACCTTGTGACTCCTATACTTTGTTTGGATAAGAATTCTTTTAGTCATAATTGTGAAAAGATCTAAACTTTTTTTTTTTTTTTATTGGAAAGGAGAAGGTAAATACTTTTCTCAATAGTTCTTACAGAATAGAGGGTTTTTTTTTCCCCAAATAGTTTTCTTTGGGGGAGTTTATCAGACATTGGATTCCTGAGTTCAGTCATTTCTTATTAATATCTAATCTTTGCCACTGATTTACTTTCTCTGCTTTTTAACCAATACCAAATAGCTTTCTAAATTGCAGACCTGACCATGTCACTCTCTACTCAATAAACTCCTGTGGCATCCTATTCCCTCTAGAATCAAAGGCCATTTCTAAGCATGAAGTGTGCTTTCTTTCCTCACCTTGACATCTTAGTGTCCCTGGTTTCTTTCATAACATCTTTTTGCATCAGGCCTTTCCTGGTCCTCCCATATTTTCCTCCAAAGATTAGCTTTTGTATATTCTTTGCATGTGCTTAGATATCTCTCTCTCTCTCTCTCTCTCTCTCTCTTTCTCTCTCTCTCTCTGTATGTATATATATATATATATATATATATATATATATATATATATATATATATGTACATGTTAGAACGTAAATGCATTGAGTGTTATTTATTTCACTTTTGTCTTTATATACCCCACCACAGTGCCTTGCAGACAGTAGGCATTTAATAAATGCTGTTTTACTGATTTATACTTTGTGGTCTGAAGGCATTCCTACTTTTAAAAAATTCACTTTAATCTGAATGAATGGTTTTGTCTAGGTTTATAAAATTTTTTGGTAATTTGATTAGTAGTAGAGTACTAAATCTAGTCAGATCTAATCTTGTTATACTGTCTTGTCATGCTTTCTTTTTGCTAAATGTGAAGATTTTACTTCTTCCTTGAAGCCACCTTTGATTAATGAAAAAGAAGCAACTAATTCCCCATAACCTGTGCCACCATGATTTTCCTCTCCTTAACACCCCTATGACTATACTAATTTTTATTTTTTTGGTATGACATTTATATTTTAATAATTTGGGTATTTATTACCTACTGCATGTCTTCTGACCTCGGAATTTTCATTTGTAGTAGACCCTATTATGAGAGAGAGGAGGAGGAGAGAGAGAAGGAGAAAGGAGAAGAAAAGAAGAGGGAGAGGGAAATCCTTTATTTTTTAGAAGACCTTTGTTTTACATACACATGTACCTGTTACTAGTAATTCTGCTTCTTTGCTTTACTGGCCTCATGACATCTTTGTTCAGGCCCATCCTCTTGCTCCTTCACAGTATACATCCTGGAGGGCATTGTTTTGAAGTTTTGCCTCAGAATATCTTTTTATTGTTTTCTCTGTTTCTCCTGCTCTCAGTGACCTGTTCTCTGTTCTGCACACAGTTTCTTCACGTATTTTATACTCCATTCAGTGCATTCATCCTGCCAGCAAAATTAGTGAGACACTGGGGGTTTTTCCCCCTCCTTTTTTTTTTGGCAGCAGCCCTGACTCAACTGTTGGTAGTCTGATTTTATTTTACAGTGTTGCTGAGGAGCTTGTCTTACCATTTGATATTCAGCATAGTTTTGCAGGTCATATTGATTGGATGGAATTTTTCATGTTAGGTAAACTCTTTGAAAACCATGTAGCACTTTGCACATAGTACATGCTCAATAAATGTTTATCGAATGAATGAGTCTATTATATCGGGTATTATTACAACTTTGTATATGCCAAATTTAATCCAAGATTTGTTGCTGCATTGATGTCATAACTATCTTAGAATTTTTTCAAAGTAAAAGAAAAACCAAAATAAACATCTGGAATCCTTGATTTGGATTTTCTACTAATTTGTTAAGTAATCAAACAATGACTTCCCCATCTCTTAGCTTTCTTTTGCTAATGAAAATCCTTGACTATTTATAGGAGTTCTTTGGTTTTTTCAGTATATGACCTTGCAGTTTTTAGGTTTTTCAGTCTCAAATACTTTACTAACTCTATAGATAAGTTATGACCCCTTTGGTATTGCCTTCACTTATATCTCTTGGTAATGTTTTCAGAGTATTTAATTGACCTCATTAAGGGTTTCTTAGAATATTAAAAGATTTTTTTAGTCAGGTTTAGGTATAAGAAAGCAAATGCAGGTGCTGGGGTTTTTTTCCCACTCTTGTGCTTAATGACCATGGAAATCACCTTGACTCAATACACTTTTTATTGACAGAGACTCAATACACTTTTAAGTTGAGTATTGAAATGCCAGTACAGACAAAATTAACAGAGAAATTCCTAGATAACAGAGCATTTTGATGATCAAGCAGGCTACCTGTTAAATTGATTTATCTAGGATCTTGCACTACTTCCATGCTTCCACTACTTATTGTGCTTTGCTTCTAAGAGACATTCGATAAATGCTTGTTGAATTAGTTTAATAAAAATATACTTATGTCCTATATGATTATATAGCCATGAATATACTTGGTTAGTGCCAGAATCTTTGGGGAGGTTTTTTGTTTTTGTTTTTCTCTGAGGAGAGAGCTTTCTGGGCCTGTGATTTCAATGGAATAAAAAACTGAGCCAAGAAACTTCCTCTTTCAATGCAGGTTAGTAACTTGTATAATAGCTCACGTTTATTTAGCATTTTATAGTTCACAAATACTTTGCTTAAAACTTCCTGTGAGATGGGAAGAGTAGTACAAATTATCCCTATTTTCTATCTGATAAAACTGAAATTCATGACTATTAAATGGCCTGTAGAAAATGATAAGATTTTAGATTTGAATGGGACTTAAGAAATCTAGTCCAGCCTCCATTGTTTTCTATTAGAGTCAGGTGTCTATAAGATTTTGTTAAGCACTTAGTCCATTTGAGGCGTTATACTTAAACTCTGAAAACACAAATATAAGTTAAAAGAAAGTTCATTTCTGACTTCAAGAAGCTTATATTCTAATGAGTAAATGACTTCTGGGGAAAGTAAAAGAATATCTAATGAGCCGGGATTTGGACTAGATCTTATTTCAAATATGCTATTTCCATCATCCCACCACACTGTGTTGTTCAAAATGGTAAGTAGAAAAGCTTGCTTAGTCTTGAATTCAGATCTGTTTCCAAAACTGTTACTACCTGGAATTCTTTAAATGAGATGAAGAAAAGATCCTGGCTTGTCTTATGTTTTGTAACTTGTGAATCATGTTTTTATTGTTTTAAAATGACTCTGTTAAAGTGTTGTATCTGAGCACTGATAATAAGGCTGATATTGAGGATGATGATGAACAACTTAGCAGGTTTCTACTGCTTTAAATGTTTGCAGAATGCTTTACAGATAATTCACTTAGTTTTCACAACAACTTTAGGAGGTAAGGTACTATTGTTATTATCTCCATTTTACAGATGAAGATGCTCGGGTAGACAAGTCATGACCTGCCCAATGTCATAAAGCAACAAATGTCTTGAGACTAGATTTTAAATCAGGTCATCTTGTCTCTAGTTTTAGCACTGTATCTACGGTGCCACCCAGCTGTTGCCTGATGAAAATAGATGAATACAGCATAGTTGCTACTCTTGTCATACTTACAACATAATAGGAAATATATTCCCTGCAAGGCCAGGGATGTTCTCACCAGTCTCAATGCACCTAACATTCACCCCGATGGACTATTTTTAAGTGCCTTTGATCAGTAGGTGATATGGAAAGCTTTTATGTGTAGAATGCTACTTTTTGACTAGTACAAATTATCCAGCTCTCATCCAGCATAGCTTAGATTTTGAAAATGTTTTTACTTTTACCAGTTCTAAATCCTGTTATCTCATTAGTTTCAATAACAGCTACCATTTTATGCTTTGCTGTTGATAAAGTATCTATATCCCTGTCATTAAACATTTATTAATCACTGAAGCATGTGCCAAAGCACTGTGCTTCAATAATACAAGTATTATTTGCATTTTATAGATGAAGAAATCAAGGCATAGAGAGAATAAGTGACTTTGCTATGATCATTCAGCTAGTGGGCAAATAGGAAGGATCTGAACCTAGCTTTCTATTTTTCTAAGTCCAATTCTTGTCTCACTATTTCCCCCCCAAAAAAAATAAAAATTGTTTTATTGACACATTCAGCACTCGGCAAATACAAGAATTTTGAGGTTACCCACTAACAACTATTACTAATATGCTACTATCCTTTTTCCTTGAGTTATGAGGAACATGCTGATATTGTAACCATTTTTCAAATTCAAACCTAGAGCTAAACCCCAAGGATAAAAACAAAGCTGTTTCTGTAAGGGAAAATCTCTAACTTGCAGTTCTTTGAAAAAGTTTTAATAAAATAATAGATAAAATTGACCTGTGGACATAATTTACTTGAGTTTTCAGAAGACTTTGTAAGCTTCTTCATAAAAGATTAAAGAAAATAACCATGGGGTAAATCACAAAGTCCTGACATAGACTTAAACCTAAGCCACAGGAAGCTACCCTGCTATTCAGGGTAGAACAAGAGACATGGAAATGGAGATCCTATGGATTCGTAGTTGATCATGTTGTTTCATGGTAGGAGAAAGTTGTTTTTGTTCTTGTTTTTGTTTTTGAATAGCTGATCAAGGAAACTGCAAAATTGGTGTGATAAAGCTTTTTAGATTGCTTGGCTTGTTCACTTTCTTAAAAGAAGGGTGGGTGGTGGGAGCAGTGCCAACAGCAGAGTGCTTCCTGCTCTTCTTTAGCCCCAGATTGACTCAGCTTGAAGGTAGGAAGAAATTGCTGCACCAGCGCTGAGGTCCATGATACTCTTAATCTCTGATGTGCCATAATCTTATCATAGACTTTATAGCTTAGCTCTTTCTTTAGGTGGATATTGCCTATTTCTAACTATAAGCTACTTGAAGGAAGGAATTTTCTAACATTTAAAACTTCCTTGAATGGGTAATAACAATAAGAGTTTGATTAGAGATTATAGGATCCTAGATTTAGAGCTGGAAGGGAATCATTAGAAGTCATTGAGTTCAACCATCTCATCTTGCAGATGAGGAAAATTAGCTCCAGAGAGGTGAAATAACTTTATGGTGACACAGCTAGTAAGTGTCAAGGGTGAGATTTGAACCTAACTTCTTCCAAGTCCATCTCCACATTTAGTATTCCATATTGCTTCTCAGGTGTTCAGGCTGACAAAAGTTAATATTTGCCAGTAATATCTCAGGCAAATAGGTGGCATTGTAAGTAGGTTGCTGGACCTTTACAAGTCACTTTCTGCCTTCGATTCCTCAGGTCTAAAATGAGGATAATAATAGTACCTACCTCCCAAAGGGGTAGCTACATGGCTCAGTGATAGAGTGCTAGGCCTAACTCATCTTCCTAAGTTCAAATCTGGCATCAGACAATGACTAGCTGTGTGATTCTGGGTTCATTTAACCACGTTTACCTCATCTGTAAAATGAGCTGGAGAAGGCAATGGCAAACTATTCTAGTTTCTCTGCCAAAAAAAATCCCAAAGTTGGGGACAAAAGTGAGACAAAAGATCTTGGGAAACAAATATCTTCCCTGTGAGGTTTCTATGAATTTATGGCCTTATATGACTTTGGGGAAAGATAGCAGAATGACAGATTGCACAGGAGCTTTACTACCTTATAGTCACTTCTCAAAACTCAATTATGTGGTTGCTTTGAGTACATTAAGTAGTCTTTTGATTACTTGGAGTGAGGAACTTGAAATCATGTATGACCTAGACAGGCCCTAGACAGTTGCATAGAAGATGCCACCTACTCCTCTTGCTTTCTTTCCCCTTTGCTCTTATGACCTTTCAATGTACCACAAATGATTGGTTTGGGTGCTGCATTAAGAAACAGCACTAATAGACTACAATGTTCAGAAGAAGGTGACCAGGACAGTGCAGGGACTATGGAAACCATGACAAAGAAGAATAAACTACAGGACAACTGAGTAATGTTACTACTAATAATAATAATAGCTAGCGTTTATATGTATCCCACTTTTTAAAAATATTTTTTATTTTTCAAAACACATGCAAAGATAGTTTTCAACATTCGTCCTTGAAAAACCTTGTGTTCTAAATTTTTCTCCCTCCTCTAGACCACAAGAAATCCAATATAGGTTAAATGTGTGCAGTTCTTCTAAACATGTTTCCACATTTATCTTGCTGCTCAAGAAAAATCAGATCAAAAAGAAAAAAAAAACAAGCAAGCAAACAATAACAAAAAAAGATGAAAATACTATGTTGTGATCCACATTTAGTCTCCATAACACTCTCTGTGGATGAAGATGGCTCTCTATCACAGGTCTGTTGGAATTAACCTGAAACACCACATTGTTGAAAAGGACCAAGTCCATTACAGTTGATCATCACATAATTTTGCTGTATACAATGATCTCTTGGTTCTATTCACTTCATTTAGCATTAGTTCATGTAAGTTTCTCCGGGCTTATCTGAAATCATCCTGCTGATCATTTCTTACAGAACAATAATATTCCATTACATTCATTGTATATCACTTTTAAGGTTTGCAAAGCACTTTATAAACATCTCTTTGGATTTTCACAACAGTCTTGGGAGATATGGGACATGATTATCCATCCCTATTTTATAGATGAGGAAACTGAAGCTGAGGGAGATTGAGACTGCCTGGGGTCTCAACATCTTGTAAGTGTCTTAGGCTGAATTTGAACTTGGTTATTCCTGACCGAAGGTTTAATGCACTATTCTGCTATGCTGTTTAGCTATTAAGAGTATGGGGACATGATAGTTGTCTTGAGATGTTATTATCCGGAGCAGGGAATTGTACTTCTTGGCCCCATAATTTATAACCAGGATGATGAGCTGTAATTGGTATGACAAATTTCTAGTGTGAAAGAAAATCCTTCCTAATGAATGGAACTTATCTACTATTTGACTTGTTTTCAATAAGCCATGGTTTCCACATCCCAGGGAGTTTTCACATGGATTTTAGATGATCACTTCTTGCTTTTTAAGATACAGATTAGATGAAATGATCTTTGAGGTACCTTGAAATTCCATGATCCGCCCCTCCTAATTTCTCCTGATAACTTGCAATAACTATGTTGACTAAATATCTGATAGCTCTTTACAATTCACTTAAATTCAACACAGGGCAGCTAGTTGATACAGTGGATAGAGCACTGGCGCTGAAGTCAGGAGGACCTGAGTTCAAACCTGGCCTCAGATACTTAACACTTCCTAACTGTGTAACCCTGGACAAGTCACTTAACTCCAATTGCCTCAGCAAAAAAAAATAATAGTAATAATAATAATAATCAGTAAATGAATGAATCCCGAAGTACTCAGAAGGTATATCTGTCTCTAAGCTTACACACGTGAGGGATAACAAGACAAATCATTTTCAAATGAGTCCCTTCATTCAAGTACTATTACTGGAGAATATAGTATGCACACAGTTTAATTTTTTTATCCTCTAAAGAAGAGCTGTATAGTAAAAGTAAATTCAACTAGCAAAATGATTGGGCTTTAATTGGCTAATTGGAATTAGATCACTCACATTGTCATCTCTTCAGAGTCCTGTTGTTTGCATTGGGCATTGCTGGCAGCAGAATGTAGTGCATCACTTGAATGCTGCCGTATTGGTGAATACTGCCTTAGCTTAGTTAAAAAAAAAAAACAAACAAAAACCACTGTAGCACAAATGTTTGAATCACAAAATTTCTGGGGCAGTGATAGAAATGGGGGGGGGGAGACCATTATGTGTCTACTAATGTTTGAAGAATGGTAACTGCATTTTATCTATACATTGACATGCTGTTTTTCAAAATTCCATGCCAGGGGTCCTCAAACTTTTTAAATAGGGAGCCAGTTTACTGTCCCTCAGACTGTTGGAGGGCCGGACTAGTAAAAACAAAAACTTTGTTTTGTAGGCCTTTAAATAAAGAAACTTCATAGCCATGGGTGAGGGGGATAATCGTCTTCTGCTGCTGCATCTGGCCCGTAGTTTGAGGACCCTTGCATGCCTATCCACCCTCTTATTCCTCCCCCACTACCCTTTATTGTGTCAACTATTAACTTGGAAAAGAGTTAAATTGTTGGGTGTTGATTTGAAAAAACTTCTGCTAATCTTCCAGCAGAGGGCACTCTTCCTCGAAGTTAAGCATATATTTTGTACAGTCTGTGTTGGCCTTAGGGCTCAGGACCCACATCTTTTAAATATAGGTCTTTCTGTAAATTATATTACAGCAAATATTCCAGGCATTTTTAGCAACATCATTGCTCGTATTGAATACCCATTTGATTTTTTGTTCCTGAGCCATAACTCCTATCTTCCTCTCCCTCTCCCCAAAAATTAGCTTTACCTAAAAATTAGCTTTAAACAGGAAAAAACAAAACACACCTTTATTCTTAAGAATAGCCATGCCAATTAGCTCCTGCCTGTAGGACTGTAAACTTTAAAAAAAAATTTTTTTTTTAGTCAACTTAAAAATCAGTTGGGTAGTAAGTTAAAACATTAAATTAGTTCTACCTCTTTTCAATTCACTGTCTGTTTACTCTTGTGACAACCTGGATAAGCCATGAATGCATTACAGTTCCAGCCCAGACATATGTATTTTCTTAGAACTAGTGATATAAGAAAAGAAAGTGACTGACAGAAGAAGGGAGGAAAGAAACTATTTACTAATGGACTTTATGATAGGAATTCATGGTCAATGTTAGTTCTGCATAGGCAGAATAAGGAATCACCTAAACTGTATATTTGAGGGGGCTTAAGAAAGCCTCTTTGCCCAAAGGGAAATTACCCATGAACCAGATTGGCCTCATACCTGAAATTCCTATTATCAGACCTCCTTTAGAGTTAATTTGATCCAAAGGGCTTCATTAAAATGAAACTGTTACCTTGGGAGGGGCAGAAAAGGCTTTTAATATATTATGCTTGTGAATACTTTACTACAAATTAGTTCATCAGATTAGCCATCCAGTTTCAAAGAAGTGGGAATACTGAATAGGGTAATTTTGTTATCAGATGGAGTTAGGAAAGACATTGGCCAAGATATGATCAATCCTCTGTAGTAAAAAGAATAATTGCATGCTAACTTGAAAAAGCAAAATGAGGATTTGGGAAAAGAAGAGGTTCAGAAGTAGTTTACTTCACAAGTTTTTATAGGGTCTGCTGTTAAAATGTCATTAATAGCAAAATATATTCATGCTTGTGAGTGCTGGAAGGTTAGCAAAAAGGTAGCTGTAGTACAGTTATAATGTCTTTGAAGTCAGGGCTGGATTTATCCTGGTTGTGTCACTTTGGGCAGGCTGTTCTTGTTTCCTCATCTTTAAAGTGGGTATGATAACTAACCTCACAAAGTAGATTTTGAGGATCAAATGAGTAAGTATAAGTAGCTGACATTTTTATATATAAAGCTTCATGGTTTTCAGCTATAGTGAAGCGCACCAGTAGAAAAACCTGAAAGGATAGAAAATTAGAAATGAAAGACTTAAAAACAGGATGATCATCAGCCTTAAAGTGTCCATTTGAGAATTTATTCAAATCTCTTTCCTCTCTTCCTGCAGAGTCTGTGATTTGACTTTAACAAAGGTCTGTCCTGCAGGTTACAGAAGCCTACTATTCCTCATTACATGAGTTCTCCAACCAGTTCCATTCTTTTTGAAAGGCTGACATTTATCTGATAGAATCAGTAGATGGTTATATTCACCTTTCCCTTTAAAGTAAAACAGTTGTTCTGTGTTCCTTATACAAAATAAGCATGCATGGAGACTTTGTTTAGTGACATAACATAAGGCACTAATCTGAAGTTCCTTATTTGATTTGGCAGTTTGAGAAGTATGTTAACACTTTGACTTGAGTATGTTTCCTGGAAGCATGTGGGTTCATGGGTTTCTAGATCACCCAGTCCAGCCTTCTAATTTTATGTTTGGAAAAAGGCATACTGGGAGGAGAATGGGTTATTTTATTTCAGCTGATTTGGTGTCTCTGCACTCAGGTGAAGTGTTAAGTTGCTGAAAAAAATATTCAGCATTTTATTTTTGATTTTAAAAAGTATTACCCTGAGGGCTTCAATTTTCAGAATGAAACAATAGAGTTTGGGATTTCTGACTTTTTAGGAGTAAATTATCTAGGTTAAAGGTTATTCACACGCCTTATTTCCTTTGCTGTAATTCATCTTTTTTGCCCGTTAGCTGTATTTCAGTACTCATTGTCATTGGTGGATGAAGGGTAAAGAATATTGAAACTGAAAAGTACAATACCCTAGTGTGTTAGGGAGAAAGTTGGACCCGATTGTGAAAAGTGAAGATTTGGGATCTTGTTTATCTTTCATTTAGTAAGCAATGTGTAAATGTTACCTATTTATTATGTATTATTAATTCAGTTGTTCATATGTTTCTATTCTCTTACTATGTGGAATTGTGAGAGTTCTGTGTTAAACATTAACAAATCTCATAAAATTTTATAATCATAGAATATTAAAACTTGGGTTCAGTACTATTCAAATCTCTAATTTTAGGGTTAAGGAAATTGAGGTCCAGAGAGATTTCACAGAGCTATAAGTGGCAGAGCCAGAATTTGAATACAGGTCTGTCTCTTGACTCCAAGGGTTTAGGGATCTTTCTACTGTGCCTTAGTCTGTCAAGGTCAATAAGAAACTTGGGAGTTTGAGACAATTTCTTCCTCCCATCCCCAGTTTAGGAGGAAACTAGAGATTTATAATCAAGTTGATAAAAGATGCTTTCTAAGTTAATCCCTATGTGGGAAAGAAAATGCTGTCACCTTTGTAAAGTTAGAATTATAAAGGACATTTCTGTTGGGTTTCTGAGTCTCCCTTGGGGTTTGTTTCATTTATAACATTGCCTTGGGCCTTCTGTTGCATCCTGTTGGACTGACCTCCTTTTCAACCCTGTGCTGGCAGCTGCACTGCAGAACTCTCTTTTCCCTGGATCCTTCAGGGTTGTCATATGACAAACTTGAACTGTGACCCTTTTGTCTTACCCAGACGATTGGACCCTCTTTATCCTTTCTGGCTAGAAGTTCAGAGACATTTTATGGCACACACCCCTTACCCCCTTCTTTTCTCAAACTCTGCCTCCAGTTCTTTGTCTTTTCCTTTTTTTCCTTCCCACCCTAAGTGAAATTTATTCCAAGCCATTTAACAAACTGAGCATTTCAAATGATGGCATATTTGGGACTCTTAACCATAACATGCAATGAAACTGATAGCAGGAAAGCTCCTTTGTAGGAAACATTTAGAAATATAATTAGAACAATTATATCTAGTCTTTAGCCAAGAAAAATGACTTTTTTAAATGAAAATTTTAAGCTACAAACTCTGTATACAGCAAGCCTTGCCATCAAATAAACACTGCAATCACTGCCAGTGACAAGTTCTATCAACTTTATACCTAATGTATATTTTTAATCCTCTTTCTCTGAACTGAGATGATAGAACCATTTTGTAGAAGTCTTTGGGGGGTTCTTTTAGGGCATTAATATATAATAGTAAAGATTACATTCAAGTTTCACCCCCTCCAAGTAGTATTGATGCCAGCAGAGAAGAATGATTCACCAGGGCTAGACTGCCATGCTTAGCCGAAGTTACAGAGTCTGAGCACTTGTATTTGTACAAATTGCATTCATTACCAAGGACCCTGCAGTAGTGATAAGAGACTGGCTGTATAGTATAGATTGGCTCCAAGATAAGTAGCCAGTCAATTGTGCAGCCAGTAGTAATCTTTTTTTTCTTTCCTCTCTTACAAACCTTTGTGGATTTTTCAAAATTTGGTGTGTGTGTGTGTGTGTGTGTATGAACCATCTTAACTGAACTGTGAGAAATTTTAGTGTGATGATTAGTAGAATTGATTGGTAGCCCTCCAGAAAACTTGATTGGAAGGCTGAATAGATTATGCCCCCAAGACACACTGTGGACATTCATATAATTAAGTCAACATGGATATTATGAAGGCTTTTATTTTTAATATATTTTTATAATTTGATAATTTTTTAAATGACTGAAAAAAACTAGAAATTTAGCTGGAGTAAACTAGTTATTATGAGACCTCCACAATCCTAGTTGTTTTATGTTTTTTTATTAATAGGCTCCACATAATTATACAAATATGCCCAAGGAATAGTTGTGTGATTTTTCTGCTTAGGAGTCTGTGATATGATAGATAAGTCTTAAGAAGTTGCCTGAAACACATTGAGGTTAAGTGACTTACTCAAGACATCCAACTAATAATAGTCAATTAACATTTATATAAGCATTTACTATGGGCCAGCCACTGTACTAAATACCAGGGACACACAAAGGGGCAGAATATAGGGCATGCTCTTGGGGAGCTTAAAGTCTAATTGAGGAGAAAAATATTCAAAATAAGCAATATAGAAGATAAATAGGAAATGAGAGGTGAGGCACTAGAATTAAGGAGTTGAGAAAGACTTTCTATAAAAGAAGAGATTTTAGTTGAGAAGCCAGGAAGCAGAGATGAGAAGGGGGAGCTTTTTAGGCTCTCTAGATGGGAGACAGCAAAGAACCTGAAATGAAGAGATTCAGTGTCTTATTTGTGAAATAGCCAGGAGCCGAGTGTCACTGGACTGAAGAGTAAGGTGCAAGAAGACTGAAAAAGTAATAAATAAGAGGTTTAGATTTTGAAGGTCTTTTAATCCCAAACAAAGTAGTTTGTGTTTGCTCCTGGAGGCAATCCTGGAGTTTATTGTGGGGGGCTGATATAGGGGCATTTACACTTGAGGAAAATCACTTCGGTGGCTGAATGGAATGGGGAGAGACTTAAGGCAAGCAGACCCACCGACAGGCTAAAACAATGGTCTAAACTCAAGGTGACCAGAGGGGTGCTGATGTCAAAAAGAAAGGGGGGGGGGTATATTTGAGAGAGATTGCAAAGGTGAAATCAAAGATTTTTGTCACAGTTTGACTATTGGGAGCTGGAGCAGGAGGTGAGGGTGAGAAATAGTGAGGAATCCGGGATGGCTGAAGGCCAAGTCTGAAAGACTGGGAGGATGATGTTGCCTTCTATAGTAATAGAGAAGGTAGGAGTGGGATGGATTTTAAGAGGAAAAATAATGAGTTCCATTTTGGGTATGTAGAGTTTAATATGCTTGCTCTACATTCAGTTCAATATGTCTCAAAGTACATAGGTATGTGGAGTGAGTATGAGGAGGTTGACACCAGGTTACTAAATCTGAGTGACTACCAAGATGGCAGCATCCTCAACAGTCATGAGTTGTTCCTACACTCTCCTGGGGCTCTTGGGCATACCTTTTTTGTTCCTCAGCTACTAATTTTTTAAATGTCTTTATAGATTATGATTATAAATTTAAAAAATAATTTATTATTGTTGTTTTAACACCATCATTATAATCTTACTCTCTCTTCTCTCTTCCCATTCCCCCTCACTAATTATATGGTACAGCAAATGCTGAGATTTCAAAGCAGGCATTGTTGGGATTAGGTTAGCAAGAAGGAAGTATATGACTTAATTTTTAAAAGCAGCAGGATAGTGAAGGTGGACCTATGATTTTAATGACTTAAGGACTTCAAGTTTTTCTCATTTTATAGTGGACTTACTAATAGAATCTAATAGATTGTAATACTAAAGATGATCTAGTCCAACCACTTCATTTTATAGGTGAGGATACTGAGACATAGATGTAAAATGACTTGGCTGAGGCCACCTAAATAGTACAACACAACCAGCATTGTTTTATTTAAAAATTTTTAAACAGCAAACAAAAGGGATATTTAGTTTTAGAGGATGAGAACTGAATATAGGGTTTCAGATTTCTCCCATTTGGTCAATAAACCAACAAACATTTGTTGTCATTTTTGTGATTCACCTGAAACTTGAGTTCATTCAGCATGCATTTATTAAGTCTCTCCTGTGTGTGGTTAGCACACATTCTATTAGACTTTGATAAAGACTATTTTTTTTAACTCCTTTTCTTTCTTGATTTTGTCCTCTTTAGGGTATAAATGGCAATGCCTTTGCCCCAGGGTCATCCAGCCTGACTGTCACCAGGCAATTATTTCGCCCAAGAATAACTCGAGTTTGCCTCAGGGATTTGATATTCTACATGGAACAAGAAAAAGGGATGAAATATTCGCGAGCCCTCTACCATGCTCTTTTGAAGTGACCGCTACTCTTTTCATCCAGACCCTTGCTACGTACTGCCAAAGAAGATGCCAAAAGCATTGTGTCCCTGTTGATGCCATGAATGGTCATTTCCAGAAGACAACCATAATTGAGGATAATCTTTGTTTACTTTTGTGCTTTTATTGAATACTTATCTAAGCACCTGTAGAGTTTTTAATAAATACAGTTCAGCTTTGTCTTCTGTTCCATTGGTGAGTTGTAGGTGTGCATTGAAATAGGCACCTACCTACCTATTTGTTTAACTCTTACCTGCAAGACAAGAATCTGTCTGCTGCTAATTGCTTCATTAGCAAAAACCAAGTTTGTTCTATGTGTAGTGCCTTTCCCTAATCCACATTTAATTTGGAGATGGTGGGAAAGAAAGGAAGGAATATCTTGTGGTGATGCTATGCATAAAAAAATTTTATTTAATCCTGAGCAGTATTGGATCGCTATGTTAATATGTAACATACCTGGCTCAGGTGAAGTTCAGAGTTCCTTGAGTTGCCCTTAGTAGTGCTAAGCTAAAATCAGAAGCCATGTCATATAGCTTAAAAGTGGCAGTAAGCAAACCACGAATGACTTGGGTTTGTTGTCTCCCAGAGATGTCAAAACAGAGACAAATGGGGATTGTTTATGCCTGAGGTCACTATTCTCCAGCTCACACCACCACCGCTGTGTTTTCGAGGTAAGGGGACATCCTTGTCAAGGAAACCTTGAAATCAAAGCTGCTAAAATACCTCATTGGGAAAGAAAAAAATGCAGGGGGCATTGGAAGGAATGGCAGAGGCACTGAATTCAAACAGAAAGAAGGGAAATGAAAATAGGATAATAAAACAAAACATACTATATGAGCCCAAAGGGAAAAACTGAGTCTCCAAAGTAACTTGCATGTGTTCTTCTGGAGGAAAAGGAAAAAAAAAAAAATGTAACCTACATACAAAAGAAAATATAACCAGCACTTCCACAGTATGCTCTGTCCAGAAGAAGGTTGGTTTGTTTGTTTTACCTTAAGAGAGAATGGTTCTTGTAAGTCATTCTCTCTCCACTGTCATCTTCATCTTCCTGAATTTTAAAGCCTCTGAATACATCAGAAGTCATCTTTGGTGATGAGTGAGAAGAAGAAACCAATGAACAGAGGACCCAATTTTGACATCTGTATACTTGAAAGTTTGATTCCAGTAATTCAACAGCATGGCCACATTTCAGAAGGATCTTTGCTTAGCAATTGACATGTATTTAAATAGCCATGGGTCTTGTTCCTTCTTTGCAAAGTAAAACTCTGCTTTTTTTGTCTTGGAATTTCATCTTCCCAGTTCACAACTGAATGTGACTGGCACACACTTGTAGGAAAGTAACACTTCTGACTGATTAGAGTCACATGAGGAAGAGAATGAGCTCCCTTGAAATGTTTAAAATGTGAAGTGCCAGGGACTCCTAGAAAAATGATTCCAGAAATAAAGCTCAAAGCTGTGTTACTTTTTAATTCCATCTCTCCCTATTGGGATTGTTGCAGCCGTGTACTGCATTGTAGTGAGTTTCAAATTGGTCACATTTTTTGTTTCAGCAAGTTAGTAAAGAAATGCTGTAAATTATGTATATAAACATATGTAAAAAGGCAATTCTTTGAGGTAAAAAACAAACAAACCTATATTTGCAAGATACTGACTGACCACATCTGAAGTTGTTTTGTATAATTAAATGCTTGGCTTTACTTTTTTTTGTAAAGTGTAGCATTTTCCCATATTTGTGTATTGTATCTTATTGATCAGATGTTTAAAATTATTTTAAATACTTCATTAAAAGAATTATTTTATTATAAAGAATAACGTGGCAAGTTTTAGTCAATCACTAATATTTGTAGACCAGTGGAACCAGCAGTCAGTTGTCAGCAGGGTGCTTAATGGCTTCTTGGATTTGTGGATATGAATATGTCATAATAAGCATATGCTCAGGTGTCTATCTCAGCAGTTGCCCCAAGTTTTGGAGTTTTGGCTTTTGGGTTCCAGGAACCATAGTTTTAATTTCTATGTAGGATATATCACATTTTAAGGGAAATGGGAATTTGAATGCTATTTGACTACAAGAACCAATTAACACAAATTTTAACTTTGTGAATGTCTTAGTAGTAGTGATCATTGAGGCATTAAATATTGAGCTATAGGGCAAATATGTTGAAAAATAGTGCTAGAAACAATATCTTTGGGAACAGTTGACTTTTTAAATTTTTCTACTTTTTTACTATGTTCTTGTTCTTCCCTTGCCCCTTGTAAGATATCGCCTTTCTCTTCCCAGGTCAGCTTTTTAACAAAAGGTATTTGATTTTTCTTTGAAACATTGGCACTTCAGATTGCTTTAGTGTATGTCAGAATGTAAGAAACGAGAGAATTGTCATAAAATTTCTCCAAAAATGAAAGGATTATCACTATCAGCTATTATCATGAATGGGTAATTGTTCCCCCTATTCCTGTGCCATTACCAGGGATAATTATTATTGTAAAATTCAATAATTTGACAATTATTGTAAATAATGTAAATTAAACTTAGTGAAAAAGGTCTCAACCCACCTAATTAAAACCAAATTTCTGTTCTTTAAAAAAATATATATATATATTGGTACTAATCAATAGTTGGGGTCACATCCTTTGACCTAGAAAATTGCTAATAAGATTCCCTGTATCTTTCTTAGAATATGATGTGAGATACCACTTCAATTGGCTGATCTGTAGAATTTTTCTTTTGAGAACTATCAAGAATTTGATGCCACATTTATGTTGATTGTTTTCGTGCTTTAGGGAGAAAAATATTGGGATATTGAATATCTTTGTTGCCATTTGAACAAAAGTTTTGTTGCATTTTAGCAAGGGCACCGTTCTAAAAACATGCCTTTCAGCAACTAAATATTTATGGGAAACCAACTCTGACAAAACCAACTTATTTCATACAGATGAAATCATGTTGGTGTTCCTTGTGTTTAAGGGTGTGACAGACAGGTTTCTTCTGAAAATATTGCTGTGCATCACTAACACTTTCACATGTCCCTGTTGCCTAACTGGAAGGGTGTGTTTTTAAGCATATTAACATGATATGCATTCAACACATTAGCATTTGTTTCTCAGTAAATTTAAATTTGCAATTCATAATTATTTGATGTTTGTTTCAGCTGACCTACATCACTGCATTTCGTTTCTTTGTGGAAGTTCTTTCCCCTACCAGTAGGGAATTTTGGTCCACTGTAGAATGCCCTCTATGGCATCATCATGGCATGAGTCACTGTCCTTCTCATATTTGGAAGATGTTCATTAAAAGAGAAAAGTTTTTTTGTTTGTTTTGCTAAACAGTTGGAAAGGAGTCAAAAGACCTGAACTCGCGTCTCAGCTCTGTCACAAGTTGTGTGACCCACGTCAGTTGCTTCCCATATATGGGCTTCAAGTTCCTCTTTAAATTGTCTGACAGAAAGGCAGTATGATGTCATAGAATAAAGACCAGTCTTGGAATTAGTAGGATCTTTTGGAACATGTTCTGTAATCATGGGCAAGTTGTAGTCGTTCAGTGATCCCAGCAACTCTTTGGTACTATAAAGTCGTTACCAATCCACATGAGTGAAGGCAGTATTAACACTGAATTTCCCTACCTCTCCCCACAACAGTGAGCTCATAGGTTTGAAATCCATCCCCAATAAAAACTATGACCTTTAAAAACCTGCCTTACAGAGCAATGATAACTATTACTGTAGCAACTGAGGATTGTGTGACATTTGCCTTTTATTTTGCCAATTGTGAATTTGATATCATGCTAATGATATCATGATACTAATGCTAATGATGCCAAGAAATTTGGAAGCATACATGATTCTATTATGTTTTGTTTTATCCAAAACTTTGGCTGCAAACCTTGAAAAAATGGCACATGAATTATCCCTAAAAGTCAATAAGTTACTGGTGGCTTAATTTAATTGTTGGATTTTTATTTTTTCAAGAGAATCCAGTCTGAATTGTGTCCATTCTACCAAAAGGTTACAATGACAAAGGCAAAAGGTAGAGTCGATATGGCTTAAATGGGGAAATGGGACCCCATTGGGGAGAAAAACCATTAAATTGATAGATCACATTATTCTTTTTGACAGTTGAGGTTAAGTGACTTATTCAGGGTCACACAGCTAGTGTCTGAGGCTGTATATGAATTCAGATCTTCCTGATTTAAGTGTCACTGCTCTACTCGCAGCACCACATAGCTGCCCCTCGATCAGTTTGGGAGTCTAAATGTTTGCTAAGGAAATTATCACAAAAGAGGATGTTGAGTAATTTTTTTTTGGGGGGGGGGGAGAATACATACACATACACACACACAATTTGAGAGTCACCCTCTTAAAGAAGCCAAAATATGTAGATATTCCTAGAATCACTCTTCCACTACAACTCTTGATCTTCCATCATTTTCACTACATTGATTGCTACTCTTATATAATCCCTGTGCTCCTAGACTGGTTCTTCTAATCTTGTGATTGACAGAAAAAGCCAGGAAGTTAAGATTTTCCTCTTTTCCCCTATTACTGCAGGATGTCCTCAAAGTTGAAGCTATTTAAGGTATTAAAGCTATTTAAACTTAAGATTGTACTAAGATTTTCAGGATACTCTGTAAGAAAAGTTAAGGCAAAATGCAGCCTTGAAATATTAAAGGTCATCTAAGTAGCATTGTTTAATGTAACTGCAATGATAATTTTGCCTAGTAATGTTTTAATTGGTATCCAGAGAACTGTATAACAGATGCTTTCCAAATCACCACTGTCATGGGACATGCCCTCTGAGATGTCAGAATGGAAAAAAAAATTTCCTATTGATGAAGTCTGCCAGGTATTCTTGTGACATTTTGGTGTTGTACAAAGTCCCAAAGTTTGTGGAGCCTCTTTAATGAAACATATAACCTCTTGGGAGTTCGGTCTAACTAGCTGGATGAAGAATGGCAATTGGTTGGTAAATGGACATCCTGTTTATTTAATCCATCCATTTGTATACTTGGAAAGTACTATAAGTAGATAATTGGCTAACCCAAATCCAACAAGAAAAAAGAAGGCAAACTTGTGCAGCACTTTCAGGAATTCTGAGATGTTCCTTAATCCAAAAACCCATCTTTTTAGTGCCAATATTCTTCCATTGATCAATTATTCATAGGATACCATAATATCTGAAGCATCAAAATCATAGAATGAAAGGGAGGAACATGGTGATATAATCACTCATTAACAATATTGTTGATGACCTCTGCAAAAAATAAAAGGAATATCTATAATTGACTTTGTAAGTCAGTTGAGAGTAAGATTGAGGCATATTAGGTAAAGAGTTAACGTTATATAGTGCTTTAAAATTAATAAAACTTACAGATTATCTCATCTGATCCTCATAGTAACCCTATGAGGTAGGTGGTTTTGTTACCTCCATTTTCTTCATGAAGAAATTGTGGTTGAGAAGTTAAGACTAACCGTGGGTTAAAAAGCTACTACATGGGGCAGAATTTGAATTTAGAGTTTCCCGAGTCTAAAGTCTTCACTCTATACATTATGACACCTGGCTGCTTTAATTATATTCCAATTGATTCACCATTGACCATGACACTTCAGAAGACTCAGGATGATACTGTACTTCTTAGGATAAATTGTCTATGCAAGACTTGGTATGGACCCAAGAATTTTTCTGAGATTGGAAATGTATATGGGATTTGAAAGCTTCACCATTGAAGGAAGTCACTGAAGATAATAGCTAAGGTTTAGCACATTAAATTTTGCAAAAACACTTTAGATATATTCTTATTTGATTCCAACAATGTTCTAAAGTAGGTTCCTTTATCCCCATTTAACACGATGAGGAAGACTGAAAGCAATTGAATGGCTTAAATCATATAGCTAGTGAATGTCTGAAGCAGGATTTGAACTCGGTCCTTTTTGACTCTGGTCTCCTTTATTCACTGCCATCAAACTGCTTCCTTCACTACTTAGACACTAGCTGCTTTTTATTTCCTCCTCCCTTTCCTCAATCTCTCCCAAGGCCTGTGATGAAGAGGAACAAGACAGTGAAGTGATTTCCTCACTAACTTGTTAGAGGTCATAATCATGGACTTGTGTTCTACTCTGGTACCCCAACCAGTCAAGATTTAAGTGCTTACTATGTGCTAATAAGCACAAGTACAAAAAAAAGACAATCTTTACTCTCAAGAGGTCAATAATCTTAAGAGAGAGAGATGGTAACATAAAGGAAAAGGGACAGCAGGAGGAGGAGGAAGGAATATCATAATTGTGGGAGCATGAGGGAGACATCCAGAGGAATCCAGCCAGCTAGGAAATAAATCATGGCTCTCTCTTAGCTGTTGGTTGTTCCCTCTGCCCTATCAAAGGTGTGAATTCTAGGGCTGAAATGACCTTGCAGGAGGAAGAAGTTCCTGGGACATGATGAAGAAATCCAAAAGAGGACAGCCAGGTAAGAAATGAATCAATTAGCACTTTTGACTAGATAAACTCTTCCTGATCACAATTTACAGCTGCTATTTGCCAAGATGACAGTCCCTTTCCTCGTGTTCCCACTCACTACAATATAGCTTAGTATTACACCTGTAATCTGTCCTGCTGCTGCCTCCCCCTACTATTCTGTGCTCTAGAACCAGCTGTGATTAGTAAACTTAACATTCCACCTTGATCTCTTATTTCCTTCTTTGGGCCCTCAATGATATTTGGATTTCTCCAAAAAATGGCATCCTCTCCCCTCTCACTCATGCCTCCTGACAGGCAGCAGGACCAGGAAAAGGCTGCAAACTTCTTGTCCTCCCCACCACTTCCGGACTCTCTGGCCATCACTTGGAACTGCTTTGACTCTCTTTCCAACTCATCCTGTCTAGATTCTTCTCATCCATTGTTCTCCAAGAATTTTCCCTCTTTTTTTTTTTTTTTAAAGGTATTCAACATCTGGATTATGATTTTTCTCTCCAACCCAATGCTGGCATCAATCTGTGACCTGCCAAGTCATCCACTCAACTCTGCACTCCATTCCACTCCATCTCAACTACCCATAGCAATGATCACACTTTAGATTTCATCTCAAAGCAGTCCCACCTCCTTCATTATGAAATCTGGAATTCCCCTATGTTCATAATATTTTATCTTTCCATTTCTCCTTCAGCTTCACTCTCCTAAACTTACCTTCCTTCTCTTTTACTTCACTCTCTCTCTGCTCTTCTTGTCCATCATCCTCACTTTTTTTTTCCCCTGAGGCAACTGGGATTGACTTGCCCAGAGTCACATAGCTCGGAAGCATCATCCTTATTCTGATAATTTTGCTTTAGACTTTACTGAGAAAATGGAGGCCATGTGTCTACCTCTTATTTACTTACATCACATCTCAGAACTTCTTCAACCTTCCTTCCTTTGCTCAAATCCAAGCACTTGGTTGGCTATTCTTATTAAATCCCCTTCTTGTGACCTTAATTCTGTCTCCCCTAGTTAGGAGCTTGCTAACTCCTTGCTAACAGGGAGGATTGATTCATCCTCCCTGCCTCCATTTTCAATCTCTTATCTGCTGGTTCTTTTCCTTTTATCTATGAATATGCTCAGGTCTCCCTCATTCTTAAAAACCTTCCACTTGATCTTGTCATCCTCTCAAACTATTGTCCTATAGGTTTCCACCTAAATATTTTAAATGAGCAATTTACAACTATTTTTCCCCTTAGGCTTCTTAACCTCATCTAATTAATATAGTTTCCAACCCAACCACTCAGCATCCAGGTTTGTAAGATTATAGCTTGAGGTCTAGAAAGGTTCATCTAGTCTAATGCCTCAGTTTAGGCTCAGAAGGGTAGAATGTCTTGCCCAAGGTCATACAGGGTCATTGCCAGTTGACTTTTGTCTCACCACTGAACTTTGATGACTCTGGAAGAGAGAGTGAGGCTGAGGACTTTGTGGAGCTCTGGCTCACTTAAATCCAATTCATGAGTCAAGACATCATCCCAGGAATGATAGCAACCTTTTCAAAAATGGAAGAGAAACAACAACAATAATAGTTATTAAATGGCTGAGCTAGATTTTGAGCTCAGGTCTGATAACTTCAAGTCAAGTAACCTTTTCGCTGTTCCATCCTGCCTGTGATCTCATAGTTGTCTTCCAATCCTTATCTATCCCTCTCTTTAGCTTTTAATACTAGCAACATCCCCTTCTTTATATCCTTTAGCTTTTGTAACCACTCCACCATCTTCCCAATTGCCCCCAAACTCATTAAACAATGAAAACTTTTTTACTCTTCCACCTCCCTTCCCTCATAACCAATCAACTTAACAGTCCTGTCAAATCTCCCTCTATAACATTTTTCACAATGATTCCCTAATTTCCAATCATACTTCTGCCATTTCTGTTTAGAGGCTCCTACTTTCTATTTCCCAATTGTATAATAACCTCCCAATTGAATACCTTCTCTCTATCCTTATCTTTCTCTAATTCATTTTCCATGGAACTGCCAAAATCCTCTTCCTAAAAACAAGAGTCTAATAGGGGTATGCTGGAACCAGCTCAAACGGACTCTGGAGACCTGATTGTTAAATTTTCAGTGTGAACGTTTACCACTCAGAAATTGGCAAATGCTATGAATTAGGACTTGATTTATTGTGGATTATCACATTTAAAGTTATAGAGAAAAATTTTATTAGTGAAAAATAAATTTGTGGTTTGTGTTCTTTTTTCTTTCTCTTATTTTTGTCTAGCATTGTTTATAAAACTTTTACCAGCACTCTACTGGGCCTGACTTCCATTCTTCTGCTCAGAAATCATCAGAGACTCTGTGTTGCCTCTAGGATAAAGCACAAACTTCTTAGTTTGGCGTTTAAGGTACTCCATGATCTATCTCAAACCTACCTTACCAGTCATATTTCACATCACTCCTATTCAGGTGCTTTTTGTTCTATCCAAGCTGAACCGTTGGCTCTTTATAGAGATCTCCAGGCCATCTTCTACCTCTACCTCTTTGCATCGGCCATCCCTTCTGCCTGGGAAGCACTCCCTCTTCATCATCCTTTCAAAATCTAGTTAGATTGGATGCCACTTCTTCATCTAGCTCTCTTTGAGCCCACCTATCCCAGCTAAAGGGTTTTCTCTCTAACCTAACTGCAAAGCATTTTTGCTGACTGAACCACTTTCTGTTCATCTTCAGCACTAGTTCCTAGCATCCTGCAAATCACAACTAAAATCCCATTTTCTACAAGGAGCCTTTCCTGATTCCATTTTATGCTCGCACCTTTCCCCGGACATTATTTCCAATTTACCCTGTATATAGTATGTTTGTAAATATGTTATTTCTCCCATTAGATTGTGAACTCCTTGATGGCAAGAATTGACTTGTTTCTGCATCCCCAGTACCTGCCTCCAAATAGGTGCTGTTAAATAGAATAAAGTCTAAGATTGGAAAGGTATGGTGGGGGGAGAGGAGTACAGGTTATTTAGGGCTTTACAATCCCAACAGAGGATTTTATATTTTAATTTTAGAGATGATTAGGAACCATTGGAATTTTTTGAGTAGAGTGATTTAGAAAGATCAATTTGGAGGATGAATGGATAGGTGACAATAAAGAGATTTTACCTATCCAGGCTATTGCATACCCACCAACAGTCTAGACAAAAGTCTAGACATGAGGGGACGAGAGCCTGCACAGGGAGGAGAAAAGGGGGTTCACTATGAGAGATGAACATCGTTCCCTCAAGTTTCTCAAATAATATGCTCAACATAACATTCTACATCTTTTATGATTCTTGTCCTCCTTCCCTAGGAAATGTCCCTAAAACAAAACATAGAATCTCAGTAAGCAGCTAGTCCAACGCATACATGAATAGGAATCCCCTTGACAGCCTACTGATTTTTACTGAAGATATCTAGTGTACTTTTTTGGAAGTAGCACATTTTATTCCACTGTTAAATAGCTGTTAATAGATTTTTTTCTTTCCATTAAGACTAAATTTGGGTCTTTGTGACTTTGGAACTTCCATCTAACTGATCCTTCTTTCTTCTGGGGTCAAGCAGACAACCCTAATTTTTTTTTCCATGTTACAATTCTATAATTACCTGAACGCTTGACTTACCTCCTTCCCCTTTTCCTAAGCCTTCTTTTTTTTTTTTTTTTTTTTTTTTTTTAATGAAACATTCCCTAATTCCTTCAATCAGTTCTCATGTGGATGAAATCCGTCACAGTACTTTTTGTCTTCTAGAAACTCTCTAGCTTATGAAAGAACATTTAAAAATGCAGGACCTTCCTCTGAATGGCAATCTCCAAAACAGGGCTGATTTGGGTGAATGCAGCCATGGTATCACTTCCTGAGCCTCAAACTCTGAATGCAGCCTAAGATTGCATTAGATTCTTGGCCACCAAATCAAAATGTTGACTTACTGAGGTTGCAGTTTACTAAGGTCCCCAGATCATTTTCAAATAAATTGTCTGATCACACTTTTTCATTTTGTGTCTGTGAAATTAGTTTTCCAGTCAAAGTGTGATATTTTACATTTATCTTTTTATATTTGTTATATTATTTTTTCTTCAGAACTCCAAAGGGGAAGATGGGATCCATAATAAGAATCTCTAAAACTTAGGTATGAACTATATATAGAATCTCTCTAAAAATCTTAAAAGGCTCCTTTATAGAAAGATGCTTAATGTGCAAAATAGATATAGGTACAGAACACCTATTTATCTCTTATTGAGTCTTCCCCAGCAACGTACCCACTGTGCTACCCAGCTGCTCTTTATGAGCCAAGTAAACTGCAAAACTTTTATTTTCTTATTGTTTAAAATAAGAAAGTGACATAAATGGATATATGATGACAATATGATGTATAGAAAAGAAGCACACTGTCTGGATAAGTGAATATAGAAGGATAAGTGTAATTAGCAAGTTAAAATGGAATGTTAGCCACCACTGTTCCAGTAGGCTGTAGTCAAGCAATCACTTTAATGTCTTATTATCTTAAGAGAGTGTTTTAGCCTTTCCTATTTCTAAGTACAAATTTACAAATTGGTCATTTAAGTATTTTATTTCTACTTTTTGGCCCTTATTTGAATTTTGTAGTTACAGAACTTGAGAGTTAGAAGGCATTTGAGCAGTCATTCTTCTGCAATCCATCTACAAATGGGACACCTGCCATAACATAGCCAACAAATGATCATCCAACCTTTGCTGGAGAACCTCTAAGTACTCCAAGTGTAGTACCCCTCCACTTCTGTTTGAGTCGCATGAATTTGTTGTTGTTGGTGTGTGTGTGTGTGTGTGTGTGTGTGTGCACGCATACATACATGTATTAAAACACAACTTGACCACAGCAAAACTTATAAGGAACAGCTAGGAGACCCTAAGAATAGAGTGCTGGGTTTGGGCCAGGTAGACTTATTTTCCTGAGTTTTAATCCAGCCTCAGATACTTACTGTGTGACCTTGGTCAAGTCACTTAACTGCCTCAATTTCCTCATCTGTAAAATGAGCTAGAAAAAAAAAAAATGGCAAATCACTTCAGTATCTCTGCCAAGAAAACCCAAATGGGTCATAAAGAGTTGGGCACAACTGTACATGACTAAACAGCAACAAACTATATTGATCTAAACAGTTTGTTTTTAAGTTGACAGCAGTTAGTATATTTTCAAACCAGCACAGCAGGTTTAAGCTACCCCAGAGGGCAATTGGGCATTTGCCTGGGGGCTTGTTGGGGCAACAGGTACCTTTTGTGCCTAGGGGGAGGAGGGGAGAATTGTGGTTGGTTGGCCAGCAGCTCTACCTAGTAGTCTGACATCATGGAATATCCCAGACTGTTTGGAGGAAGGATTTCAGCTCTGTTGCCCATTTCATATTTGTGTCCTAGATTTGGATCTACTTTCTGGAGCTATCATCATTCCATTTTGTTGTAAATTGGATAAATTTTAATTGACCTTGAGCCTTTGCCCTTCAGCAGTCTTTCCTTACAACAATATAATTTAGTAGAATCCACCTAAGAACCTACTGTGTATAAGATAACATGCTCAGTTCTGGAGAGAGAGAAAAATGAAAAACCAGTTCCTCCCCTGAAGGAGTTTACATTCTACCAGGGGTTATAACACAGAACAAGGAAAATTGATGAAGGAGCGAACATTAACAAGGGGAAGAGGGACAGGGAAAGCGTGGAGAAAGCTGGCAGTATTGGGGCTAAGCCTTGAAGACATTCAGGGACTTTAAGGGCAGAAGAGGTGAGTGTATTCCCAGTATGGTAGACAACTTGTGCCAAGTGTAAAGAGTTGTAAAACAAAAGATCAAATTAGGGTAAGAGTTTGTAATGAGTTTGGGTGAAATATAGTTTGTAAAAAGGAATTGTATGAAACAAGGCTGGAAAAGTAGCTAAAAGCCATATTGTAGAAATCTTATGTGCCAATCTGAGGTAGCATGTATTTTTTCTCATAGGCAATAGGGAGCCACTGATGGCTCTTCAGTAAGAGAGTGATACAGTCAGATTATTTTGACTTCTTTGTCAAAATTGGATTGGAAAGAGGAGGGACTGGAAGCCAGAAAGTCAATTAGAAGAGTATAACAGTTGTCTAGATGAAGGACAATGAGGACTGGGACTAATCTGGTAGCATTTTTGAGTGGACAGAAAGGGATGCATTTGAGAGATGTTGAATGATAGTAAAATTGACAAGGTTTTGGGCTTGAGTGAAAGGAAGAGGCTATGATAATTCTTCAGTTATGAATCTAGGTGATTGGGAGTGGTCCTTTCAACAAAAATTGGAAAAGCTACAGGAAAGACACGTTTGGAAGAACTGAATTCCATTTGGGACGTAGTGAACTAAATGCAGCATCTACTAAATCAAGCAGAGGCTTTGATGATGTGGAGCTTGAATTGAGATGCAAGATTAAAATTATGTATAAAGAGAAACTGAATAAAGATAACATTTGAACCCATGGGAGCAAATGAGTACCTCAGGGAAGAGGATATAGAGAAAGAAGATGAAAGAGTTCTGGGAGAAAGGAAGGAGACATGGCACATTAAAGAGACAAGAAATGAACAAGCCTGGAAGGTCACTGAGGAAGAGTCTGGTGGATAGAAGAACCAGGAGAAAGCACTGTACTGAAGCAAAGGGAAACATGTCTAGGAAGATGATATCTAACATTGCAGAGAGATTAAGAACAACAAATTTAGAAAAAAGATTATTGATTTTGTTTTGTTTTGTTTTACAAGACAATTGAGGTTAAGTGGTTTGCCTAAGGGTCACCCAGCTAGGAAGTCTTAAATATCTGAGTTCAAATTTGAACCCAGGACCTCCTGTCTCCAACACTAGTGCTCTATCTACTGTAACAAGTAGCTGCCCTGCTATTGGTTTTAAAGTTACACTATTACTAGTAAAATTTGGAAGGGCAATTTCAGTGAGTGCTAGAACTAGAAGCTGAGTTGTGAAGAATTGAGAAGCAAATGGATAATGAGAAAGTAGAGGCAGAAAAAAAAAAGTAATTTTTTTTCTAGAAGTTTGGCAAAGAAAGAAAGAAAAGAGTATGATAGTTTGAAGGGATGGTGGGGTCAAATGAAGTTTTGTTTTATTTTAAATAATGGACTACTGAAAAAGATCTTATTTCTAAAATATATAAAGAACTGTGTCAAATTTATAAGAATACAAGTCATTCTCCGACTAATAAATGATTAAAGGCTATAAACAGATACTTTTCAGATGATGAAATTAAAGCCATCTATAGTCATATTAAAAATGCTCTAAGTCACTATTGATTAGAGAAATGCAAATTAAAACAACTCTGAGATACCACCTCACACCTCTCAGTTTGGCTAAAATGACAGGAAAAGATACTGATAAATATTAGATGTGGGGAAAACTGGGACGCTAATACAACCATTCTGGAGAGCAATTTGGAACTATGCCCAAAGGGCTACAAAAGTGTGCATACCCTTTGATCCAAGGGTGTCTCTAGTGGGCATGTATCTCAAAGAGATCATAAAAAAGGAAAAAGGACCTATGTGTGCAAAAATGTTTGTAGCAGCTCTTTTTGTGGTAGCTAAGAATTAGAAAATAAGTAGATACCTATCAATTGGGGAATGGATGAATATGCTGTGATATATGGAGGTAATAGAATATTATTGTTCTATTAAAAAAAATGATGGAACAAGCTAATTTTAGAAAGGCCTGGAAAGATTTACATGAACTGATGCTGAGTGAAACGAGGAGAACCAAGAATAAGTTGTACACAATAATAGCAAGAATGTGCGATGATAAACTATAAAAGATTTAGTTCTTCTCAGTGATTCAATGATTCAAGGTAATCCCAATAAATTTTTGGATAGAAAATGCTTTCTACAGAGCATTTCTATCTAGAGATATAAAATACAGAGAACTATGGAGATTGAATATAAATCAACATATGCTGTGTTCACTTCTTTTTTCTGTTTTCTTTTTTTCCCCTCTGGTGATTTTTCCCTTTTGTTTTGATTTTTCTTTCCCAACATGATTCATAAAGAAATTCATAAAGAAAAGTTGATATTCATTTATAACCAGAGCAATTAACAAAAAAAGGAAAGAAAATCCTGAAAATCTGAAAAAAAAGAAAAAAAGAAGAAGAATGGGCTAGACCTGGGCATAATTATCAATATCAGGGGAAACCTAGAAGGCGGGAAGAGACTGGAGTAGAGAAACAGGAGAATAGGGATAAGAAGGTAGAGGAAATGATTTGATCATGCAAGCTCTCTGAAGGAGATGGTTTGAGAATGGTATCAAGGATATAAATTGAGAGAATGGCCTTAAAGAACCATACCTTTTCATAAATAAATATAAAAATATATATAAAAGAGAAGAAGATAAAGCTATAGAGAGATTTAGAGATATGCAATAGGGAAGGTAAGAGAGCTTATCATAGATGGCCTCAAATTTTCTCAGTGAGGCAGTTAGACATCTGCTGCAATGATGTGGGGGAGAGAAGCAGGGAGTTGAGGAATTTAGAAAGGTTGAATCAACCACAGGATAGAGAATCAATGAAGAAAACATTAAAGTTTTGTAGTACAGTGGTGAGGACTCACTTGAGATCAAGTAACAGGACTTTAGAATAAGTCAGTTAGCATCATGATGGGACTTGCTCTGACAGTGTTCAAAAGCTTAGAGTATTAATAAAGAAGTCAGAAAGTGGGGGTGGCACAGAATTGGAAAGGTGTGAATGAAGGTAGGGCAAAGGATTCAAGGGGAGAAGATAGTGGACAGTTGAATTAGTTAATTATAAAGACAAATACAAATAACTCCCTATTACCTCTAGACTGAAATACAAACCCCACTGCTTAATATTTAAAGCCTTTCACAAGTTGTTCCAACCCACTTTTCCTTATATGTTATTCTCCCTCTTGCATTCTACAGTCTATCATACATATCTACAGCCTTTTTGTTTTTCCTTATACACAGCATCCCATCTCCATGCCTTTGTCCAAGCTATTTGTTCATCTCATCTACATCTTTTCAGTTGCCTTGACTCTGCTGCTAACATGAGTGGTAGCCAGCTGCTCGACTCTAATTTATACCAACAGAAGCCAAGTGCTTCCATTTTCCCAGTGGTGAGAGAGAAATCTAGTCCAAATCTCAAGGGCAAAGGAGATGAAGGACTGATCAGCCAATCCAGCACCATCAGAAACCAGTTTCACCAGAACTCTGCTCCCTCTCAGCTTCACATGGCCCACCCATTCCCCATTTGATCCAGAAAAGAGTGTGTTTCCTTACTCTCAGTAGTGGGGAAAAATAGATGATCTAAGACTTGACTCCCCTGAGAGGGGAGAAGGCATTCCTCTGTGCCCCTTGGCACACTTGCTCTATTTAAAATCACTGTTATTTTCCCCTAGGCTCATGGGAAGAAAATAACAATAATTAAAATAAACAAGAGTGCATTGCTTGGGCATTAGTTACAAATACATCTTAGGGCAGACATAATACTAATTCTAACCAAGGCTGGATGCACCATGGGTGTTTTCTCCTCCAGTTGTGCCAGTCCAAGGGATTTTGCTGGACCAAAGAGATGGTACATAGTGCCCAGAGCACCAGGCCTGTAGTCAGAAATGTGATCTTAGACACTTATTAGCTCTATCCTCCTGGGCAAGTCATTTAATCCTGTTTGCCTCAGTTTCCAAATCTTATAAAATAAGCTGGAGAAGGAAATGGCAAATCATTCTAGTATCTTTGCCAGGGAAACCCTGAATGGGGTCATGAAGAGAAAAATGACTGTAAGCCAAGGGAAGTCACTGACTAGAATATCTCTCCTGGCAGACATAGTAGGTATAGATATCTTTTTTTCAGGGCGGAGCATTGAGGGAGGGAAGAGGGCATATTAACTAATTTTTTTCCTGTGAAAAAGTCTCATCATGACAGCTCATTACTTGAGGGTTTGTAACAGCAAATACTTTTCAGTGTCTTGTCACGAAGATCCCTTTGCTACCATCTCTGGTCCCAACACCCTGTTCTCCATGAACTATTAAGTACAATTGTATGGAGAGGAGCTTTGCAGAAGACAGGACTCTGAATTTCTTTCATTCTGGATTTTAAGGTCTTAATCTATTATTTAATTTTTTGGACTAGCCTTCTGATAACGGTCTAAGCCACAACCATACCCTGAGCTCAGAGATTTCTGGGCCGAGCCTGTAGCCCTTGAGCTTTGTAAGCTGATGGCAAACATGAGCTTAGCCAAAACCCACAAATGACTTGTTGACCAATAACTTGGTGATAATGCTGTGAGGAAAAGGGACATACTTTTTAAAAGGAGCAAATCATCCACTATCTACTACTGTGCCACTTTTCTAGCTCATTCTAAATGGTTTAATTTTCTAACAATGTATTGCTTTATTTTCATAGCTGATTTTCTCACCTTCACCCCCTTCTCTGCTCTGTCCAAGCTCTCATCACTTCACATGTGGGCAATCTATATTAGCTTGCAAGTGGGTTTCTCTTCCTCAAGCCTCTTTCCTTTCCAGGCCATCCTTCACTCGGCTGGCCACCAAAGGGATCTTACTCAAACACTGTTATGACATCTCTTCCTTTCTCTATTTTAAAAACTCCAGTGGCTCCTTATCACCAAGATCACTTTAGAGCCCTCTGGTCTTCAAAGTCATTTATAACCAGGCCACTTTATCTTTCCAATAATAATGGTCTTCTTACTGTTCCTTGAAGAACACTCCATCCCCTGACTTAGGGTATTTTTACTGGTTGTCCCTATACCTGGAATGCTCTCCTTACCTTTGCTTCCTAGCTTCCTTCAAGCCCAATGAAATCTCACCTCCTGCCAGAAGCCTTTCTAAATTTTCCCCGAATTCTAGCATTCTCTCTGCCGATTATTTCTAACTTATCCAGTATATAACTAGTTCATACATTGTTGTTCAGTTATTTTTCAGTCATGTCCAACTCTTAATGACCCCCATTAGGGTTTTCTTGGCAAAGATATTGCAGAGGTTTGCCATTTCCTTCTCTAACTCATTTTACATTTGAGGAAATTGAGGTAAACAGGGTTAAGTGACTTGCCCAGAGTCATCACTCAAACATTTGAGATTAGATTTGAATTCAGATCTTCCTGATTCCAGGCCCAGTGCACTATATGTTGTAGCACCTATTTGTACCTAGTTGTTTATAAATTTTCTCCTCCGTTACACTAGGAACTCCTTGAGTATAGGAAATATTTTTTACTCATCTTTGGTTCCTTAGTGTTTAGCACAGTACTTGGCACATAGCAGATACTTAATAAATGTTTATTAACTGATATTGATATAGTGTCATCTACTTCTAAAGCACTTGTTAATTCATCTGATCTCTAAGACAGCCAAGGGAATTAGTTAGATAATCCTTGTTTCTCTACTTTCCAGATGAGGAAACTGGGGCAAAAGGATACAACTTTGTCACCAAGTAAATGGAGAAAAACACAGTTTTCTGACTCTTAAGTATAGTGATCTTTCTATTATAATCATTTATATTCACATGGACCCTCTCTGAGAATAAAGACAGGAAGTCTTTCTGTCTGTTAGTCTTTTCAAATTCCTTATTGAAATGAAATCAATTGTATTACATTGATAATTTGATGAAATATCCCCAGACATTGCTAGGGAATATTTATAACTAAGGCATCTAGATAATATAGCTGATGGATCTGGAGTCCAGAAGACCCTGTTAAAATTCAGCCTTAGACACCAGCAGGATGACATTGGGTAAATTCATCTATTTCAGTTTCTCACCTGCAAAATGGGATAAAAATGCCACCTGCCCCCCACTGTTGTTTCGAGGATAAGAGTTTTTTATAAAGCATTTTGCAAGCCTCAGTGCACTATACAAATAATAGCAATCATCTTATGTGGAAGGATTACATCATAAAACCTGCCTCCTTGCATAATTTAAAAACATTTTTCTTGTTCCTTTTCAGGCAACATTCCTAAATCTCTCCCTCCCATGTCACAGAAACCTTTCGGACCTGGAAGCTCACTTCATCCCTTGACTTCTCCCAAGGGAAGGACCTTCAGCTTTTTTGACCTTTTCCTGTGAGTGACTGGTTTCCCCTTAGAATTTCCATCCTGGGAATAGTTAGATGGCCCAGCAGATAGAGCACCAGCTTTGAAGTCAGGAGGACCTGAGTTCAAATCTGACTTCAGACACTTAACCTTTCTGGCTGTGTGACCCTGGGCAAGTCACTTGACCCCAATTGCCTCAGGGGGAAAATTTTTCCATCTTAATGACTAGACTGGACCCCATATGTGTGCATTTTTTTCCAGGCTGTGCTTCTGAATCTCCTGAATTTCTCCACAATGTATCTTCGTTTCTCCATCTCTATCCCTTCACCTTTTCAGCTTTCCTTTTTGTGTTAGATCGGAAACTACATGAGGACAAGGATTATGATTCTTTCTGTTTATATTCCCAAATGTGATGCCTGGTATATTGTAAGTACTTAATGCTTCTTGACTTGTTCTTGAGGTGAATATCATATAAAAAAAAAGAAAAGACAAAAAGGCAAAAAGCCTAAATGTGAACAGAGTTCATATTGACCGAGCCCCATTGCCGCTGGGACATCTCTCCAGCACTTAGAGGCCACGGCTGCCATGGGCTTGAAGGCCCTGAATGCACCACCCCAAGCACTCACTCTGTGGGCCCCACCTTCCCGCCCTGAGGTGCATCATGAATGCTTCCGGAGTAGCTGGTTAGTCTTTCTGCCCTGCTGGAGGCCATTGCCAGATGCTGCTTTTCGGAAAAGTTGAGGTAAAACTCTCTCTGGTATTAGGAGCTGCAAACCTTGTCAGTCCACCCTGTCCCTGGCAGACAGGCAGAACAGGATGGAGGTATTTTTAATTGATGCTAAAAAACCATGCTAGGCTAAGAAATGGGCAGGAACTAGCTCAGCCCTTTATTCTCTTTTCCAAGGTGCCCATTTAGCAGGCACCTCCTCCGGGGCACACTGAAACTTGGCCCAGTGGGGTTTTCCTTGGGTACCTGCCAAAAGCAAACTGGTTCCATCCAGCAGCGTGAGGCAAAGACACAGGCGTTCATTGGCTCATTTGGAGATAATCCTTTTCTGAGGAGACTCAACTGAGGTTTACCATAACCTCTCCTATTTTCATGCCTTATATTTTTGGCTCTTACCAACAGCACCACCCTATCCCTTTAGTCATTCTCCCTCCCCCATCAACCTACTGACAAATAAATTAATATAATTCCTTAATTCATGTGAGATGATGAGTATTCCCTGATCCCTCTTTAGGAACTAGGAAAAAAGATTCCTCTGCCTGAGAATGTTGGGGTATATATCCCACAAGGATATATTCTAGAAAATGGGGTTAAAGGGTTTACCTGAAAAAGTGACCTAAAACACTTTAGCCTGGAGTGGTTAGAGCCTGGCCTGCAGTCACACCTCAGACACTTAGTAATTGTGAGACTCTAAGCAAGACAGCCTTAGTTACCTCAACTATAAAAAGGGACCACCCTCACGTCCCAGAATTGTTGTGAAGATTAAATGTGATAATGTTTGGAAAGTGATTACTGGTACTTAGTAGGAACCTAATAAGTGCTGTTTACTTCCTGCGAAGAAAAGTAGAGAATATCTGTTATCTTCTTCTACTTTCTTTTCTCCTACTTTAAAGTGCTGGACTTTTCCAAATGAGCACAAAGCTTGCCGATTTGACCCGCTCCATGCAATGCTGTCTGATTGGAAATCCAAAGCACTTAACACAGTGCCTGGAACATAGATGCTTAATAAATGTTTATTGATTGGGGGAAAAAATGAGCCTTCATTTCTCTTTGAAAATCCTTTTCTTCATCTCTTTTTGATTCTTTAGCAGATTCTCTATCGCAATGATTTCAAATCTCTCTTCTTAATTCCCCAGATTCCTACTTATGCCCAGAATCACACCAAAAGTGGTGGAGACAGTGAGGAGTTGAAAGTACCTCATATTGGGTCATTGATAGACTGCTTTGGAATATAGTTATTTGTGAATTCCCTGTTTACTAGTGCCACCCCTATTACCTTGTCACCATTTTGTATGTATTTTGTGCATATACCGTCTCCTTGATAAAATGTAAACTCTCCCTAGAAGCCTAGCTCAGTGACTAGCACATAGTAGTTACTTAATAATTGTTGATTGATTGATATTTGTTTAACCTTTCTGGTAGACATCATATTCTTCAAGGGCAGGGACTTCATTGTTGTATCTCACTACAGTGCCTTGTATTTGGTATTTGCAATTATCCCCACTGGATTTTTTCTCTCTGCCTTCTGAAATATACTTCCTCCCCATCACCTCCTGGCATAATTCAAATACTATTTTATTTGAGGTCACAAAATAATGGAAGGACTACCTCTGCAGCTGGTGGGACAGTGGAGAAAATGCTGGGTCTAGTGTCAGGAGACCAGAATTTCTGGTTGAAGAAAGTCAACCTTTTCTAGCTGGGAGCGTCTCTTATTGTCTCTTGGTTGCTATTTCCTTTTCTGTCAATTAGGGCTAATAACAGTGTCTAGCTTGACAAGTTGTTGTGTGGATCAAGCAAGATGATATTTGGAAAGTGCTTAGCACAATGCCTGGCACTCAATAAATGCTTCTTCCCTTTTTCCTCCATACTATTTGGATTATTGATAATATTGAACTATGACAACTTGTAGTTTTATATGAATACTATTTAAATTGCATTATAAACTAAATTATGGAAGATTACATTAAAAAAAATAACCAAGAGTTCAAGATTGCTGTATGAGGGGTTTCATTATTATCTCTTCCTCACTGGACTCAGGTCCAAGAGTCATCCTGGTCTCTGATAGGCAAAGTTTCATTTTATCTTGCCTAGAACTATCTGTATTTACAGCATTTTTTTGTTGTTTGGTAAAATTGTGCCATTGAGAGTAAAAGTAAGCTCCCTGAAAATAGGAACTGTCTGTGGCTTACACTTGTATACCAAGTACTTAACACAGTAAATAGCATATAGCACTTAGTAAATGCCTTATCTGTCTTTCATTTCATAAAAATAAAAATAATTGTGTTAAAATATAGACTATTATTTAAAGAAATTCTATTATCAAGTTATGCTTAACAACTCCTTAAAAAGATCTATATATAATCTCATTGATATTCTTTCTCTTGATCCAGATCCAGCATTCAATACTTTCTTATCTTGGGCATTTTTTTGTCCACGATTTCCATTTTACTTCCACAAAATATCTATCCAAGGTGCTGAATGCCTTCCTCTAAGTACCATTATATATTATGTGCTATCACCCATGTAAGACCTTTCTTGACACTTCTCCAACCACTAGTGCCTTCCCACAAAATTATCTTGTATTTACTTTCTACTTCTCTCCTAGCTCCATTCCTGACTCTCCAGGATTTTCTATTTTTCCCAAAAGCTGCCTCATCATGAAGGAGATGCCTCTGTCCTATGCACCCTTTCCTCAGATTGGTGAGTCACTGGTCACCATTTCATGCAATTCTCATGCTATCCATGCTCAGCAGACTTCCTTCTAGCCAGGTAACATACTTCACTCTAAACTTTTCTATCTTCTCCTTCCACATATTCACCCTCTATCACTTTCCAGCTACCTTTTATGTTTTATTTTCCCCCATTAGAAAATAGCTCCTTGAAAAACAGATGTCCTTTTTGCTTGTATTTATATTCCTAGCCTTAGTACAAGTGCTTGGCATGTGATGTGTGCTTAATAAGAAAGTTCTCCCCTTCCTCTCTAGTTTTCTCTCTCCCCTGCCTCCCTCCCCCCATTTCCCTTTCTTCTCTCCCATCATGTTTCTCCCTCCCTCCCTCCTTCTTTTTCTCTCTTCCTTTTCTCCTTCCTTTCCCTCCCTCCCTTCTTCCACCTCTTCCTCCTTCTTTCCATTTCTTTCTCCTCTTTCTTCTTTCCCTCCCTGTCTCTCCCTTCCTCCTTCCATTTCTCTCCTTTCTCCCTCCCCACCTCATTCTCCTACACTTCTCTCTTTCCCTTGCATTTATTCATATAAACACATATTGTTCCCCCTGATGCAATGTTAATTCCTTTCCAAGGAATGAATTAATTCCAAGGACTGCTATTTTTTTTCTATCTTCATCTCCTAAAACAATGGCTGGTACACAGTAGGCACTTAATAAATGATTGTTGGTTATCAAAGTAACTCTTAGGCTTCCTTACTTTTAATACATACTTAGCCCACCTCTATTTCTGATGGTCTATATATCCTCTTTCTTCCACAAAGTTTCTTCTGATGGTTTATGGGAATGTCATCACATTTCTGGAATTTCAAAGGCAATGAAAATCAAAGCATAAACTCTAACATGTTGGAAAGACTTTGAATATGGTCCTGTTCTCAGAGGAAGAACCCAGCTGAGCAATAAATCTGCAGAGGTTCATCACTCACAGATTGGTTATTTGTGTGGTTATTTTGTGATTAATTCATTGATGATAGCAATCCACAAAACAAAGTCTTAGCAAAATAGTGTTGACTATTAAATATCATACATAATTTATCACTTATAAAATTTCTATGAAAAATAATGGTAATACAAATAAAGTTGTTAGAACAGTAAAATTTAATTATTATAGCAAATCAAACCTTAAGTATATTTCAAAAAGGAATAAAAAAATCTAAACAAAGGGGACATATTTCTCTTACTAATAATAAAGTGCAGGCTTGCAAGAAATGGCATTTATTATTCAATAAAAATTTAAAATATATGATAATTAACTAAATCCTAGACCACGACTTAGTCTTGACTGGTGCAAATAATGAATCCTGGAAAGTGGTTGCATGATTTGAATTTGTACTGCATATTCAGTTGGACTGGAAACAACCGTATTTTTACATTTGATTATAAGTTGAATATGAGACAGCTGGATAGTATAGTAGATTGAGCATTTAGTTTAGTTAGGAAGACCTGAATTCAAATAAAATACCTGACTTCAGAAACTGCCTAGCAGTGTGACCTCTTAACCTCTGCCAATGCACAATGAAATGGTCATCCACTCTAATATCTTTGCTATGAAAACCCAAATGAGTCATGAAGAGTGGGATGACTGAATGTGACTGAACAGCAATATCCTATAACAAATGCAGAGCTATATTCTAGACAATTGATATTTTATCTCCCATTTCCATACCTTTGCCCAGGTAGCCTCCCCTCCTGCCCCTCAAATAGAATGCTCTCCCTTCTTGCTTCCGTTTTTTAGAAACCCAGCTCCCTTTAAGGCCCCATTTCAAGGACTTCCTCCTAACAAAGGCCTTTGCTGGTTCTCCCAGGAAAGTTCCCAGTTAGTTCATTATTTTGCATTTAGGGGCATTTTTTGGGGTTTGTTTTTATATTTCAGTATGCATATTGTTTCCTCTCAGTTGAATGGAAGTTCTTTATTTAATTGTTTTTCAGTTTTGTCTGACTCTTCATGATCCCCTTTTGAAGGTTTTCTTGGAAGAGATTTGTTTGTCATTTCCTTCTCCAGCTTATTTTACAGATGAGGAAACTTAGGTAAACAGGGTTAAGTGATTTGTTCAGAGTCATACAACTAGTCTATGTCTGAAGCCAGATTTGAACTCAGAATTTCTTCTCCATTAAATATGAGCTCCTTGAGTGCAGAAAATATTTTTTGCCTTTCTCTGGTTGGTTAGTGCTTAGCACAGTATCTGGCACATAACAGGTGCTTAATAGATGTTTATTGACTGACATTGACATAGTGCAGCACTCTAGCCATTGTGTCATCTAGCCAGTAGGGACGTAGTTTTTTTGTAACCTCAGTGCCTAATAAAGTACATGGAACAAACTAGTCACTGGATAAGTGCTAATTAAATTGAATGATTTGTTTTTCCAGCTTGGTAGGACCTGTCATTGGTGAAACTTTCTCCTTTTTTTTTGTTTCTTTTTTTAAAAATAGTATTTAATTTTTCCAATTAAATGTAAAAGTAGTTTTCAGCATTCATTTTTATAAGATTTTGAGTTCCAAATTTTTGTCACTCCTCCCTCTCTGATCCTCCCTCCCCAAGAAGCAAGCAATGTAATATAGGTTATACATCTGTAATCATGTAAATATATTTCCACATTAGTCATGTTGTGAAAGAAGAAACAGAACTAAAGGGAAACTTTCTTTCTTTTTTTTTTTTTTTAATTAAAGCTTTTTATTTACAAGTTATATGCATAGGTAACTTTATAGCATTGACAATTGCCAAGCCTTTTCTTCCAATTTTTCCCCTCCTTCCTCTCATCCCCTCCCCCAGATGACAGGTTGACCAATACATGTTAAATATGTTAAAGTATGTTAACTACAATACATGTATACATGTCCTAACAGTTATTTTGCTGTACAAAAAGAATCGAACTTTGAAATAGTGTACAATTAGCCTGTGAAGGAAATCAAAAATGCAGGTGGACAAAAATAGAGAGATTGGGAATTCTATGTAGTGGTTCATACTCATTTCCCAGAGTTCTTTCGCTGGATGTAGCTGGTTCAGTTCATTACTGCTCTATTGGAACTGATTTGGTTCATCTCATTGTTGAAGAGGGCCACTTCCATCAGAATACATCCTCATACAATAATGCTACTGAAGTGTATAATGATCTCTTGGCCCTGCTCATTTCACTCAGCATCAGTTCATGTAAGTCTCTCCAGGCCTTTCTGAAATCATCCTCCTGATCATTTCTTACCAAACAATAATATTCCATAATATTCATATACCACAATTTATTCAGCCATTCTCCAATTGATGGGCATCCACTCGGTTTCCAGTTTCTAGCCACTACAAAGAGGGCTGCCACAAACATTCGTGCAGATACGGGTCCTAAAGGGAAACTTTCAAGAACTCTGTGTCACCCTCAGATCACAGTGAGACAAAAGATATTAGTGGATTATCTTTTATTACTTAAATGTACACATAGCACAAATCACTTTGAAAGCTGTATACTACAAAACTGCACTTTTAAAATTCCAAGAAGCATATGAACTATCATAATCACTCACACCAATCAAATGGAGGACATTGTGTGGGACCTAGTAGGACTTGCTAAGACTCTTGAATGAAAAAAAGTGTCCAGGGATAATAGGTGTAATGAAACATATATAAATTAATTATTTAATAAAAGATTAAAAAATTCTTATCACAGTAAAATTGCTTTTATTTTATTTCCTAAGCAATGCTATGAAATATTTTGTTTGCTCATTAAAATAATTTGGCACAGTGTAGGGTTGGTTATGGACTTCTACCACCAACCAGCTTTTGTGGAAAAAATATTGGCCAAGCTAGTCAAACGCTGGCCAGTTGGCAAGCCTGTATCTCCCAATGCTATTGTCCTTTGTTTCTTAATTTAGATCCCTGGGGGAGTATTCAGTGAAGAAACCTAGGAATATGCCTTCAAGTATAAAGCTGTAGCTTATGTAGTGTTATGTTCCCAGTGCCCAGGAATACTGCTTGCATCTCCTTGGGAGTTCCATTGTTGCAGGCATAACCATGAATAAAAATTACAAATTGCATAAGATGTGTGTTGCCCACACAAATTACATATGTCCGTACAGGTTGGCCAAACGTGGCTTGGAGAATACATTGAGGGATATCTCTGGAGCCTTGCCCACCCTCTCCAAGACTGTGATTCCTGTCTTAAGCATGGGGAGGCAAGGGAGAAGGTTGCCAGTTTTATTTTCTAGTCTCTAGACTTAGGGTGCTACCTGCCTACCTAAATATTTCTGGAATAGGGGTAAAAAGTTATTTCTGTGGTCACTCTTAAGCTTGTTTGGAGAGGAGGGAAGGGGGAGGTTATCCCAAGCTTCCACCTGCAGACTTCATTCTTTCCCACACAATGCTATTTCCATAAAAGTCAGTCACAAATGCCAAATAACAAGCAGACCCACTTATCCAAGCAAACAGAAAATCGAAATTGGAGAAGGTGTTTAGATTAGAATATTCCAAAAAACAGAGTACATATACCAGTAAATACATGTGAACTTTTAAAATGAGAAGATAAGATCTCAGTTTGTCCAAGAAAGAGATACCAATCTCAGCCAAGGAAAAATTCCCCAAAGTCTAGGGAGGGAAATTGGATAATTAGGGAGGTATGGAGGAGCGAGCTTTCCCTACATGTCTGACACTTCTTTTCTTCCTCCACATGCCTGAAGTTAGTCCCTAAGAGTCTGGAACCCTCTCAAAGGAAGAAAGAATGTCTCCCCTCTTCAAAAGAGAGTGACTCCTTTTTTGTTTATACATGTGTATGTATGTGTATGCACATATTTATATACATGCATACACATCTATATTTCAATTATTAAGCATTGAATTTTATTTCTCCCTTTCTTTCTCCCCCTCACCCTGTTATGGGCCAGAACTCTGAAATTGAAACAAAGGATTCTTGCAAGATACTAAGTGGAATTGATAAAAACAATGGTTATCTAGTTTAGCATGATGACTAATAGTTCTCTAAGTTCAGTATGATTCATTTAATCTTACAACAAATAATGGTTTCCTAGTGATATAATGATTGGCTTATACTCAGTGTAGACTCTCAGGGGTCCTCAAACTACGGCCCCCACGGGCCAGATACAGCAGCTGAGGACATTTATCCCCTTCACCCAGGGCTATGAAGTTTCTTTATTTAAAGGCCCACAAAACAAGTTTTTGTTTTTACTATAGTCCGGCCCTCCAACAGTCTGAGGGACAGTGAACTGACTCCCTATTTAACAAGTTTGAGGACCCCTGGATTGTAGAGCATATAAACTAGGAGCCTCAACTAGGTTCATCAAGATTCAGAGGCTAGAGAAGAGAAGAGAAGAGAACTGGAGACAGGAACTCAAGCTCTCAGAACCAAGGAGAGAGATTCATTCAATCTTCAGTCAGGCTCCTAAGGGACTGAGAGGCTCTGAGAGAGGGGCAGGGAAGACAAGCCCTTGGACTCAGATTCATTTACTCCATCTCACACCATATTGGTGGCAGGCTCTCCTCCTTAGCTTCTCCACTGAAACCAAGACTCCAGAAGGCCTCTAAGAAAGCTGCCCAGACCCAGACAAGGAGACAATCAAGGATTTGGACTTTAACCCCTGGCTATTCTTATGGTGATTACTGAAGTGAAATGAAGGCTGCTCCCAGAGACCCCAAGAAAACGGAACTAAGAACATTACACCACCCCGAGTTTGGAGGTGAGAAAAGGAGACATAAAACTGTTGTAACAAAAAAGCATACTCATGCAAGACAAATTCTCCTATCCCTCACTTAAAAAAGAAGTGTTGCATTCAGCACATTAATCTATCATCTCTCTATCATGAAAAGGGCAGCATTCTTCAGCATTGGTTCTCTGGATTCATGTTTGATCATTGTATGCACCAGAATTCTTAAGTATTTCAGAATTTTTTGTTTTCATAACATTGATCTTATGACACAAATTATTCTCCTTATTTGTTCACTTCACCTTGCATCATTTCATTCAAGTCATTCCAGATTTCACTGAAACTCTCTCTTTTGTCATTACTTATAATAGTATTCTATTTCATTCATGTAGCATAACTCATTCATTCATTCCCCAATTCCTGGGCATTCCCTTAGTTTTCAGTTCTTTAACGGTACAAAGAGCTGCATAAATATTTTGGAATATTATAGATCGTTTTCCTGTTCCTTTGATCTCTTTTGGTTATAGGTCTTTGAATTGTGTTGCTAGTTGTGTGACCCCTTTTTTAAGAGGCTTCTCCAGGTTCATCTTATGGGAACTGGTAGAGTTTACACACATTTGGGAGTACAATGGGGGCTATGTTTTCTTATTTGTTGATTTTTAAATTCTGATTAAATGTTTTATTTTAAGAATGTTCCCAAAAAACTCTGCATACCCTTTGATCCAGCAGTGTCACTACTGGGTCTATAGCCTAAAGAGATCATAAAAGAGTGAAACGAAACTACATGTGCGAAAATATTTGTAACAGCTCTTTTTGTGGTAACAAGGAGTTGGAAATTAAGTGAATGCCCATTGATTGGGTAATGGCTGAATAAGTTATGATATATTAATGTATTGTAATATTTTTCTTTTTTAAACTTTTTTTTCTTTATTAAAGCTTTTTATCTTTCAAAACATATTCATGAACAATTTTTTAACATTAGCCCTTACAAAACCTTGTGTTCCAATTTTCTCCCTCTTCCCCCATGCCCTCCCTTAGATGGCAAGTAGTCCAATATATGTTAAACATGATAGAAATATATTTTAAATCCAATATATGTATACATATTTATACAATTATCATGCCACACAAGAAAAAAAGAGAAGCCAAATAAAATGCAAGCAAACAAGAAGAGTGAAAATACTATGTTGTGAACCACACTCTGTTCCCACAATTCTCTCTCTGGTTATAGATGGCTCTCTTCATCACTGAACAATTGGAACTGGTTTGAATGATCTCATTGTTGAAGAGAGCCACGTCCATCCGAGTTGATCATCATATAATCTTATTGTTGCCATGTACCATGATCTTCTGGTTCTACTCATTTCACTTAGCATCAGTTCATGTAAGTCTCTCCAGGCTTCTCTGAAATCATCCTGTTGGTCATTTCTTACAAAACAATAGTATTCCATAACCTATACCATAATTTATCTAGCCATTCTCCAACTGATGGGCATCCATTCAGTTTCCAGTTTCTGGCCACTACAAAAAGGGCTGCTACAAACATTTTTGCACATGTGGATCCCTTTCCCCTTCTTTAAAATCTCTTTGGGATATAATCCCAGTAGAAACATTGCTGGATCAAAGGATATGAACAGTTTGATAACTTTTTGAGCATAGTTCTAAACTGCTCTCCAGAATGACTGTATTTGTTCACAGTTCCACCAACAATGTTGTAATACTATTTTTCTATCAGAAGTCATGAGCAGGCTGATTTCAGGAAAGCCTGGAAAGACTTACATGAACTGATGCTGAAGAGAGTAGAACCAGAAGAATATTGTACACAGTAATAACAAGATTGTGTGATAATCAATTATGATAGACTTAGCACTTCTCAACAATACAGTGATCCAAGACAATTTCAATAAACTTG
This sequence comes from Sarcophilus harrisii, assembly GCF_902635505.1. Lineage (NCBI taxonomy): Eukaryota > Metazoa > Chordata > Mammalia > Dasyuromorphia > Dasyuridae > Sarcophilus > Sarcophilus harrisii. Next base: position 488,190,467 of record NC_045426.1, on the reverse strand, counting down.
GGATGAAAAATACCATCCACATTCAGAAAAAGAACAATGGAGCCTGAATGCGAATTGAATGTTTTCACCAATGATTTGGTATAGTTTTTATTTCTCATGATTTTCCCCTTTTGTTCTGATTTTTCTTTCCCAATATGATTCATATGGAAATGCTTAAAATGATTATACATGTATAACCTATATCAGCTTGTTTGCTGTCTCAGGAAGGGAGAAGGTAAGGGAGAGAGAAAAAAATTGGAACTCAAAATCTTACACAAATTAATGTTGAAAACTATCTTTACATGTAATTGGAAAAAATAAAATACTTTCAATGCGTATTCCTCACTTGATTGACTGGTAGTAAGGTTCAAATTGAGTTCACATGATTTTAGGGTTTGTATGTAGCCTGGCTGAGGGCTCAAGGCAAATAAAATATAATGATTCCTAAAAATCATCCCACATGGAACCCATAGTTCAATCGAATTCAAAAGTAAGTAGAGCATGGACTGTATAGAAAAAAAAAGTACTTAGATATTGTTTTCTCAAAACAGCCTTAAGATTCTGCTTTATAATGATGGTTTTAGGAATGATAGTCAATTATGTGCTTCTTCAAAAAGGCTGCTTATTAAATGGAGAACTAGAATGAGTCATTTCTTTATGTGCAAGGCTTGTTAAAAGGGGTGGTGGTGATGGATTTTAGGCAAGGGAACTCTAAGTGGCCCCATCCATCCTCATGTGTCATGAAGGACTATACTATAGTGCATAATATATCTGCCACTGATAGGACAGGCAGTCCTGTTTGTTCTTAAGCAGCAATTTACAGTCTTTTCTAGCCAAGGCTGCAATCCAGATAAAATACTAGTCCTAGGGTGGGGAAGTGTATGTGTGCGGATAATGTGAATGGATTTAAATGCTCAAGAGAGAAGTTAGCATCTTATTCTAGAGGCAATAGGGAGCTACTGAAACTTCTGGAGCAAGGGAGTAACATGGTCAGATTTACGTTTTAGATCTTGTTTTGATAGTTGTGTGAAGGGTGGATTGGAGAGGAGAGAGTGATCTTCGACAGCAATCTGGTATGATAGAAAAGGCATTGGCTTGCTCCTCACTGAGTCCCATTTAGATACTGGGTTGCTGCCAGGGAAATGGTATTTTGCTGGAGTTCATTCACCCCCATCACTTATTATTTGCCAGGTTCTAAGGCTACATAGAAAAGCAAAGACACAATTCATTTGCTCAAGGAGTTCATATTCTAATAGGGGAGATTTTGTGCAAGTAACTATCTATGTAAAAAAATATATATCCTGGAAATGGAAGGTAAGAAGTTATTGAAAAGTAAATACATAATTGAAAATGATTGGATTTGAGTTGAGTCTTGAAGATGGCCTAAGGAAGTCAGACACTTCCTAGGGAGAAGGAATACCAAGGATTATCTAGGAGTTCAACAGCCTTATTCTCCAAATTAGGAAATTATCCAAGGCCGGCCCTCAAGGTGTTTGTGTTTGTGTTTGCTGGCACACAATTTGCACTGGAAAAGTGAAATCCTAATCTGTTTCTCGTGAACTATTGGCCCAAAAGTCACCATCAGCACAAAGACCTTGCATTAATCTCATCCATTATCCAAAGCCTCCAGGTCTCCCACTAACTTTCTGGTTTCACTCACCCTAATTAGGTCTGTAGAAGCACGAACTGTAATGTTCCCCCAACTTCTGTGGGGACACCTCAGTGTCTAAAGGTAAATGGGGGGAAGGGGAACTAGTGGGAGGAAAAAATGGGAAAGTACCTTGCCCTTGCCCCAGGTGCTGCAAAGCTGAAGATCAGACCAGCCTGGGGGCAGAGGTGGGAGGGATCTGGTATCTATTTAATCACCCCTGGTTGGTATCTGTATCACTCTTAGCCAGTTCACTTTCATCTAAGCCTGCCAGGTATTGAGCAAGCTGTGAAACTGTCCTGTTAGGATTGAATAGAAAGGATATTTTCTGCATGAATCTACAGTCCCCAAAGCTTTCTCAATCTTCAAATAACCTCACTGATGGGGATCAGGGTTTTTGGTTTTTGTTGTTGTTCAGTCATGTCTGAACCTATTTGGGGTTTTCTTGGTAAAGATACTGCAGTTATTTGCCGTTTCCTTCTCTAGCCCATTTTACAGATCAGGAAACTAAGGCAAACAGGGTTCAGTGACTTGTCTGAGGACAGTGTCCGAGGAAAAGATGATTTTTTTGGACTCTAGACCCAGTGCTCTATCCACTGCAACACCCAGCTGCCCTAATGAGGGTCTATAGGAATGACTAAAGGTAACCTCTTATTGGTCCTCTGAAGATAGGTGTCTCTCACCTGAATGGCCAATCAACCATTGTGGCTCCTTTAGCTTCCTCTCTGATATGGTTAGCCATAGCCCCTGAGGGAATGAATCGCATAGAGGCCATTCCCAATTGGGACTGGAAGGATAAGGATGTAAAATGTGATTCAAATTGAACTTTGTTTTTATTATTTACCTCTTTGGGTCTCCATTTCCTCATCTCTCCCCGGCATTTAACTATGGACCACCCTCTACTTCTGCACACTGGCACTTTTCTGAGTTTTCTCTCTGGTTCTCCTCTTATCTGTCTGACTGTTCTCAGTCTATTTCACTAGCTCCTTATTCATGACACTCAGAACTGGGGGTGATCCTTAAATATCAGTCCGGGACCCTCCTCCCTCCTTTCTCCCTCTCCTTCCTTCCCTCTCCCTCTCCCTTCTTCCCTCTCTCTCTCCTTCCCCCTCTCCCTTTCCCTCCTTCTCTCTTTTTCTCTCTCCCTCTTCCTCCCTCTCTCCCTCTCTCTTCCTCCTTCCCTCTCTCCCCACCTCTCCCTCTCTCTCCCTCCTTCCCTTTCTCCCTCTCTCTTCCTCCTTCCCTCTCTCCTCCTCTCTCATTCTCTCTCCTTTCCTCTCTCCCTCTCTCTTTCTCCTTCCTTCTCTCCCCTTTTCTCCCTCAAGTCTTTCCCCACCCTAGACCCTCTAACACAGTACTGCCCAAATGATTTCCATAAGTGCCAATCTGACTGTATTATTTTGTTGTTGTTATTATTGAGTTGTTTTAGTCATGTCTAACTCTCTGAGACCTCATTTGGGGTTGGAGTGGTTTGCCATTTCCTTCTCCAGCTCATTTTACAAATGAGGAAATTGAGGCAAACAGAGTTAAATGACTTGTCTAGTAAGTACCTGAAGTCACATTTGAAGTCAGGTCTTCTGACTCCAAACCCTACACTCTTTCTCCTTTGGTACCTTGTTGCCCTGACTCTACTCAATAAGCTCCAATGAACCATTATTGCTTCTAGGATAAAATATAAACTTCTCCATTTAGCTTTTAAAGACCTCGTCCCAATCTATTTCCAGCCTCTTCTTTAACATTCTTAAATGCTGGAATCTAGAAAAACTGACCTTATCTATATTAGTCAAAAAGATTTCCTCTTTTTTCCCTGTTGCTTCATAGATTCCTTTAAGACACCGCTGAAGTCAGGCTGATTTCAGAAAAGTCGGGAAAGACTTAGCGGAATTGATGCTCAGTGAAGCTAGTAGAACCAGGAAAACATTGTGTGATGATCAAGTGTGATGGATTTGGCTTTTCTCAGCAATGTGGTGATTCGAGGTAATTCCTATAGACTTGGGATGGAAAATGCCAATCGCATCCAGAGAGAGATGAAGATTAAATGTGGATTGAAGTTTAGTATTTTCACCTTTTTGTTTGTTTCTTTCTCATGCTTTTTCCCCTTTTCTTCTAATTTTTTTGGTACAACATGACAAATATAGAAATATGTTTAAAAGGATTGCACATATTTAACCTATTTTAGATTGCTTGCTGCCTAGGGAATGGGAGGGGGAAGGAGGTAGAACAATTTAGAACACAAAGTCTTACAAAAATGAACATTGAAAACTATCTTTACATGTATTTGGAAATTAAAATACTTTTTAAAAAAAGACATAGCTCATGTTTCACCTTCTACACAAAATCTTTCCTCATCCTCCAGTCCCAGCTGTTAGCATCCTTTTTTTCCTGATCACTTTGTATTTCACTTCTTTACATTTCTTTATATTTTTAATGATATTGTATATACATGAATTTATATATATATATATATATATATTTGTGTATATCTTTGGTGTCTCTCACATTAGAATGTCAATTCCTTTCAAATAAGATTTGCTTCATATTTTTTTGTATTTGCATGAAAAAAGGCTAGCATTTATTTAGCATTTAAAATTTGTAAAGCGTTTATATATTAGTTCAGAACAACTCTGTGAAGTAAGTGCTATTATTATCCCCTTTCTTTGGATGAGAAAACCGAGCAATCGAGAGCTTAAATGATTTTCCCAAGGTCACACAAATTGTAAATAGTTGAGGTAAGATTTGAATAGGATGGCTAGGTGGTAAAGAGTTTAGAGTACATGACCTGGGGTGGGAATACTCATTTTCCTGAGTTCAAATCTGACCTCAGACACTTACTAGCTGTGTGACTCTGGGCAAGTTACCTAACCCTGTTTACTTCAGTTTCCCCAGTTAAATTTTGTAAAATTTGCAAATTGAACTGGAGAAAGAAATGTCAAACCACTCTGTTATCTTTGCCAAGAAAACCCCAAATGTAAATAACTGAACAACAATAATAAAAATTACAATTTAGGCTTTTCTGACTTGGAGTCCTGAACTAGATCTACCTAACTGCCTATACAGTAGGTATTTAATAAATACTTATTGATTGAGTGAAGGTCTATAGCTTCTCCCTCAATCACGCTGTGAAGTAAGTATAACCACCCCCAAATGACAGAGGAGGGATCTGAATAAAAAGAGGCTAGGGGATGACTAGGGACTGTCCTTGATGATCCCCAGGCCAGGATTCTTGCAACTGCAAGGGCTGCCTCTCTCTGACTAAAAGGAGCAGGGCAAGCCTGCATTATTGTCTATTGCTCAAGAAATTAGCCACCCAAACTGTCATTTGGATTCCATACCCAGAGCGAAACAAGATTGAGAGGGCGTGGAACAGCTGAGTTTCTAAATGTGCCGGAGGTTATTTCTCAATAACTCTCTGTCTCTCTGCTTTGAAGGAGAAAGGTGAGGGATGGGGTGGCAGCTGGCATCGGGCGGCTCTCGGGGCTTTTCTTGAGTAGGAGTTTTACCACCGCTTGTCTAAGAGGCCCTGGCACTCTCTGTTCCTTCCAGAAGAAGGAAAGTGCTACGTGAGATGGCCCTAACAGAGCCCAGCTTCCTGTAGAACACAGCGAGAGCTATGGGGGAAGATTCTGGTCTGATAATGTCCTGTACCCAGGCCAGGGAGACTCTCCCTGCAGGGCAGGAGAAGGTGTCGCCTTGGCAGGACAGCCTGGCATGGCTGCCCACGTAATGCCTTCCTGTCTGGGTTTCCTTTTAAAAGGTCTGATGTTCTGGCCAATTGGTGTTGTGGGCTAGGAAAAATGAGTAAGCAACAAAAGATTGTAAATTTACCAAATATATTTAATACATAATTGTGTAAAGTGGTAGAGAGGATGATCTAGTTGACAGAGAGTCAGTCTTAGAGTTGGAAGTCCTTGGTCCAATCACAGCATGATTGAGGGAGAAGCTATAGACCTTCATTCAAGCAATAAGCATTTATTAAATGCCTACTGTATAGGCAGTTAGGTAGAGTTCAGGACTTCAAGTCAGAAAAGCCTAAGTTCTAATTTTTGTTAATGTTGTTCATTTGGGGTTTTGTTGGCAAAGATAATAGTTTGACATTTCTTTCTCCAGTTCATTTTGCAAATTTTACAAATTTACAAAATTTTACAAAATTTAATGACAAATACTGGTTATAGGATCTTGGGCAGGTCACTATAATATGATACCTGTCAGTATTCCAAACAACTCTTTAGGACTGTAAGTTTGAAATAGACATTATTGCCCCAATTGGTGGAGGAACTTTCACACCAGGAGTTCCTTACCTATACTGATAAAAATTATGGGTCTGAATTCATATCCTTCTCTACCTCTCTACTACCATAAAAAGTTCAGAGTCAGGCATTGGGATATAAAGACATAACAAAAAAGTCCTTGCTCTTGAAAAATAATTGACATTTCTATAGCACCTTAGGGGCATAGGGAGATGGACCTGGAGTCGGGAAGATTCATCTTCATGAGTTGAAATCTGTCCTTAGATACTTCCTAGCTGTATGACCCTGCTTAAGTCACTTCATCCTATTTACCTCAGTTTCCCCATCTGTAAAATAAGCTGGAGAAGGAAATGACAAACCATTCCGATATCTTTGTCAAGAAAACCCCAAACACAGAGCATTGGAGTACCTTCCGACTTGGAAACCCTCCTATGCTACAAGTGCAAGGATCAGGGAAGTTCATCCTAACATGAACCTGCTTGTTCTAACTCAGCTTTATTAGGCCATCAGTGACTTCTAGAAAATTACAGAAGTTGGGTATTAAAAGGATTTAGATTTCAAGGAACTTGAAGCATTTGTACTTTGAAGTGCAAAGAGTGTGTTAAAGACCATGAACTTGCAATGAGGGAAAGGAGATTCTGAGTCTGAAAGTGTGCCCCCCATGTGAGTAGAATCTTACACTTCTTCCCCCTTCTCTCCCTCCTCCCTTTACCTTAGGATAAAATTATACTTTTCCAATTACAAGGCCAGTTAAAAATCAATACAAAGGTAGGGGAAAACAGATCATTTTTCTTATGGAAGTAACTGTTTTCATTAATTTTTCATTAGGCTTGCATTTGTTTTGCTATCCATCACTGAAGGAGCTGTAGATTACATTTGGGCTACTGCATGGTCCTTTGAATTTAGAAGATACTGCCTGATAAAAGCTAGGAGTTTTATGATCAGAGACATAGCAAGGGAACCTGGGGCAATTCATGGGGCTCAGGTGAATAAAAAGAAATTTTTGTTTTTATAATAATTATATTGGTTAAAAAGTTTACCTAGTGACCCTCCACTCTCACCCCACCATATTGCTAAAGAAGTCCTACTTATGAAATAAGCAAAGTATTGATCATTCAGCCCATTTATTTCTCTCACACACAACCAGACAGGTTCATTTCTATTGAGATTTTTTTTCCTTCTGGAGCAAGTTATAGGATTCAATTAGTTGGTATGCTTTACTAGTAGTGCTAGGACTTATGCCCTTGAGTCCTAGGGTCCAGATGATCATAATAACAGCAATGATTCACATTTTTATAGCATTTTAAGGATTCTAAAGTACTTCATGTAGAATAGTACCTCATTTGATTCTCCTAGAATCTTGTAAGGTAGATGGTATTTTTAGTCTTATTTGTTTAGATGAAGAAACTGAGGCAGAGAATGAGTAAGTGGTTTATCCATAGTTACATAGCTAGTGTCTGAAGCAGGGTTCAAATCATGATCTTTCTGGCTCTGAATTCAAATTCAAGGAAGGTTCAGTTCCATGAGGTTAGCCCTTTAGGATTCGTTTTACCTAACCTTCCAGCAAGGTTGTAAGAATTATAAGCTAGTTCTGGGGCAGCTAAGGGATGCCATGGTGCACAGAGTGCGGGGATAAAGTCAGGAAGACTCATCTTCCTAAGTTCAAATGTGGCCTCAGATACTTACCATAGTAAGAAAGTAGATTGTAAGAATTGGACATGACTGGAAGTGACTGAACAATAAACAACCTTTGAATTCCAGGGGAATATGTGAGCCAGGATGACTTCCTGTTTGTCAGGAGAATTGAAGCTCCCTTAGTTGAATTTATAAGAGAACTGATGAAGTCTGAAAGTAGATTGAAGCATACTATTTTCATTTTTTTAATAGTTTTTTTCCCTTTTGTTCTGTTTTTTCTTTCACAACATGAGTAATATGGAAATATGTTTTACATGATTGTACACCTATATCAGCTTACTTATCATCTTAGGGAGAAGGGAAGGTGAGGAAAGAAAAGAAAATTTAAATAAAAATTTTTTTTATTTTAAAAATGAATGTTAAAAATTCTTGTTGGGACAGCTAGATGGCCCAGAGGTTAGAGCACCAGCCCTGAAGTCAGGAGGATCCGAGTTCAAATATGGTCTCAGACAATTAACACTTTCTAACTGTATGACTCTGGGCAAACCATTTAACCCCAGTTGCCTCAGGGGGGAAAAAATTCTTATTACATGTAATTTTAAAAAAATACTATTTAAAGGGGGAAAAGAATTGATCAGAAAGGAATTGTGAAATAAGCAAAATATTGGTGAGAAAATCATACCACTTCTTACTTCAAACTGTGGCATAATAATTATTAGTAGTAGAATTATTAACGATGGTAATAATGATAATAGCTCACGTTTGCATAATGCTAAGGCTTATGAAACTCTTTCCAAGCATTATTTGAGCTGATCTTCTCGAGCAATAATCCACTTTATAGATGAGAAAAATGAAGGTCAGAGAAGAGAAGTGAGTTGGCCATAATTACAAGGCTACTAAATAGAAGAGGTAGGATTCAAAGCTAGGTCATCTACCTCTAAGTTTGGTGATGTATTTTACCTCTTGCTGAAAAAGCTACTGCCCAGTGGCATAACAAGGTTAGCTATCCTGGGAATGTAGCTGTAGTTAGGAAGTCAAACATATTGAGGAGATATTGGAATCTTAGTGTTGGGATATTATAGTTTATAGACTATTAAAGTGATTTGGAAGATATCTTAGAAGTCTAACTTCTTACTGCTTAAAACCCCTCTCCCTAAGTGGTCATTTAATCTTATCTAAAATGGCTTCAGGGATAGGGAACATAACACCTTACAGTTTTCCAAAGTGGTGGTACTGGGATGGGCCTAGGAGGTGGAGTATGACATAAAGGCTAAAATTATTAGCTATTTTTCAGTACAAGTCCTCTCAGATACATACTTTTTCCTAACACAAACAAAATTCATTGCATAGTTGGCAAAAAGGAAGCCTACAATGACACATGGGCTCCAACTGGGTGAGTAAGTGAGGGTGGCAAAAAGGAGTGCTCTGTTCTGAGGCCACAGGCAATAATCCTGGAAAGGAGAATAGGTGGTGATCCCACCATTGGATTTCTCTTCCATCCATCATCAGGTAATAGGGGAAAAGGGTAGGAATATCTGCATGTGAGAGGCATAAAAGGAATGGTGGTTGTTTGTGGCTTGATATGTTTCTTTGCTGATCTCATGCCCCCCATCAGCCTTGTCCTATAATACGTGGAAAAGGAGCCCAAATTCCTATTTTTTTCATACCCTGGACCTCAGAGGTGCCCTAGAAGAAAGCATCAGGGTATCATCATTAAATAGTCCCTCTTGTCCCCATCTTCCATTCCACCCCATTCCCTGCTGCAGATAAAGATACTTTCATAGGACAAGGTCCAGTCAGGCTGGATCAGAACTTTCGTTCCCAGGTAAATCATTTTGGGTAAGTCACTTATCCCTTTGGGCCCAAATTTCCTCAACTGTAAAATAAAAAAAAGAGATTTGAACTAAATAAATTCAAAGATCCCTTTTATTTCTTTGATCTATGCAGGGAATACAGTGCTTTAATACTTATTATTTTATTGTATTTTTATTTTTTCTTATAAAATTGTAATACATTTTTTCATTTTACTTGAAAAAATATGAACTAAGAAAATTATTTGCATGGATTTTTGCATGAAACATAGAAGCTGCAACAATTTTTTGACGTATAAAATGGAGACTTTTGCATAAAATTTGAAAATGATTGTACTACATCATGAGAGAGCTCATTTCATTTTCAGTCAGACAATAAACATTTATTAAGTGCCTACTATGTGCTAGGCACTGTGCTAAATGCTAGGAATGTATAATTAAGGAAAAAACAATCCCTGTTCTCAAGATACTAACTGTCTTATATGGGAGATCATAAGCAAACAAATATGTACAAACTATATATGGAAAAATAGGAAATAGTTGAGGGAAAAGGACCAGAATCATGAGTATCTGTCAAAGTTTTCCTGTAGAAGAGAGGAATTTTAGACATTTCTCATTACTGATCCAAATAGGCCTCTGCAGTTTTCATCAGAAGTTTCTAGCTTTTTCCTTTGGGATCTTATAGAATTGTAATTCCTCTTCCTGATGACAGCCCTTCTGATGTTGAAAAAATTCTTTCCTTTTGGCTTCCCCTTTCCTTCAATATGTCCCCAAATGACATGATTTCAAGTCACACCACCATCCTGGACACCCCTGCCTTGAACCCATTCCTGGCTGAATTTTTCCTTCTTTGAATGTGGATGGCCAAAACATAACTCAGTTCTCCAGGAAAAACCCAATTAACAGAGTACCACACAAAAGTGAACTTCCATCATCGCTGACACATCAGTTATCTATGAATGTGGCTGATGTCACATTCTCCTTCTAGTGCCCTATGACAATGTCTCTCTGTGGCATAGAAGTGATTCTAGTTTTTTAAAGACTGAGTTCTTAGAGCAGAAACTTGGGGTAGGTTCTGCTAAGCTGGAAACTTTTTAAAATTTTTGATGATAGTATTTTATTTTTCCAAATACATGCAAAGATAGTTTTCAACTTCACCTTTACAAAACTTGTGTTCCAAATTTTTTTCTTTCCCATCCCCTCCCCAAGACAAGCAATCCGAGATATGTTAAATGTGCCATTCTTCCAATATTTCCATATTTATTAAGCTTTGTAAGAAAAATCAGAGCAAAAGGGGAAAAAATACAAGAAAAAAAATTGAACAAATAACAACAAAAGGTGAAAATACTATGCTTTGATCCACATTCGGTTTCCATAATTCTCCCTCTCTCTCTCTCTGGATGTGGATAGCACATTCCATCACAAGTCTATTGATATTTAGACTAGAAAAATTTAAGAGGCCCTCAACAAAGGATCTTCTCTGTGTGTCATCCAGGACTGATGGTTACTAGTTTGGCCACAGGATAACAAATTTTTCAGTCAAAGAAAATCTAGACTGGTTACTGAGGATTGGAGGGGTTGTGATCAGCCTCATTTCCTCAAACTGACAAAATCATGGGTGCTCCAAAGATTTCCATCTTTGTCTACAATTTACTATACAGGCATTTAAATGGTATGGTGTGATGAGCTGCAGTCAAACAGGTTTGATTTCAAATCCAGTCTCATATATTTACTAGCTGTGACTGAGCAAGTCAGTTAACTACCTCAGTTTCCTCATATGTAAAGTGAACTGGAGAAAGAAATGGCAAATTACTCCAATATCTTTGCCAAGAAAACTCCAATTGGGGCCATAGAGAGTCAGATATGACTGAAACAACTGAACAACAACAACAGAAATAATAGCTTTTATGAGAGATGACTACCTGAACTAGAATGATAGCAAACAGTCAGCTGAAGCTACCCAGGCTTTTCAAATGATACAGTAATCAGCCACATCCCCCTTTATCATTCAAATCATGCATCTTAACTGTAGATACCCCTCCCCCCCCCCACACACACACACACTCTGTCCTGGTCTTCTTCTATTTTATTGCTTTATTTTTTTTTAAAGTGTTATGCTTTTTTTTTTTTTTTATTAAAGCTTTTTATTTTCAAAACATATGGACGGATAATTTTTTGACATTGACCCTTGCATACCCTGGTGTTCCAAATTTTTTCCTCCTTCCCCCACCTCCTCCCCTAGATGGCAAGAAATACAATATATGTTAAATGTTAAAATATAAATTAAGTCCAATATATGTAAACATATTTATACAATTATTTTGCTGCTTAAGAAAAATCAGATCAAAAAGGAAAGAAAATGAGTAAGAAAACAACAACAAAGAGTGAGAATGTTATGTTGTGATTCTATTTCAAATTGATCATTCTATCATTTCATATGTGATTGGTTGGTTGGTTATTGTCCTTTATTCTCAAAGAGAACCAAAATGACATCTCGTTAGAATTGAGTTACAGCTTGTCCAACTGTGGCTGATCAGATCAATACAAGTTTGGAATGCTTTACCACAGATTGGGCACAAATGGTCCATTTGAGCGTTTTTGTGTATCTTATGTTTCTTTTGAGCTAACCCAATTCTGCTTTGCTCACAGAGCCCAGCACCTTCTCTGATGAGGGCACAACATGCTGAGTGGTCCGGTGTCAGTGTCTCCCATGTCATATAATCGATTTTAAAGTTCTTAAGAGAAACCCTGAGGGTCCTTGTATTGCTTTTTCTCACTACCTTGGGAGCACTTGCCCTGTGTGAGTTCCCCATAAAAATTTTTTTTTGGGCAAACATACATTTGGCCTTAGAACAATGTGACCAGCCCAAAAGAATTGTGCTCCCTGAAGTAGAGTTGGAATGCTTTGCAGTTTAGTTCAAGAAAGGACCTCAGTGTATATGGTATCTATCTGGCCAGGTGATCTTCACATCTTCCTAAGACGATTCAGTTTCCTGGCTTGGTGTTGGTAAACTATCCAGGATTCACAGACATACAACAATAAATTTAGGGCGCAGCAAGATGGCACAATAGATAAAGCACCAGCCCTGGAGTCAGGAGGACGTGAGTCCAAATATGAGCTCAGCCACTTAATACTTCCTGGCTATATGACCCTGGCAAGTTGCTTAACGTCAATTGCTTTGCCATAATTAATTTATTAAACAAAACCAATAACAATGATGTCAGCACGATGGCTCCATAGACCTTCAGTTTGTTGATCAATCTAACACCTCTCCTCTCCCACACTTTCCCTCAGAGCCTCCCAAACACTGAGCTGACTCTGGCAGCGTGTGTCAACCTCATCATCAATATGTTCTTCTTATATTTAACATGTCTAAAACATACCACCCCACCTTCCTATTTCTGTAGAAGTCACTGCCAGTCACTCAGGGATGTAATTTTGGGGTCATCCTCTATCTTCACTCTCCTTCATCCTACATATATGACCAGTTGCTTAATCTTGTCATTTTAACCTTTACTTCCCATCTCTTTTCTCTCCCTTCTCTATTTATAGAGCCCCTACTTTCTAGTTCAAGCCCTTATTTTTATTTATATTTATATTTGCTTGAATTATTACAATCATCTCCTAATTTATTCTCTAATCTTCCATTCTCTCCTCCCTTCAATCCATTCTACAAACAGGAGCCAAATGATTTTCTTTCTTTCTTTCTTTTTTTTTAATTGAAGCTTTTTATTTTCAAAACATATGCAAGGATAATTTTTCACCGTTAACCCTTGCAAAACTTTATGTTCCAATTTCCCCTTTTCCCCCCTCATACCCTCTTCTATTTGGCAAGTAGTTCAATATATGTTAAACATGGTAAAAATATATGTAAATTCAATATAGGCATACATATTGTTGAGTTACAATTATCTTGCTGTTCAGATCAAAAAGGAAAGAAAATAAAATTCAAACAAATTACAACAAAAAGAGTGAAAATGCTATGTTGTGATCCACACTCAGTTCCCACAATTCTCTCTCTAGGTGTAGATGGTTCTCATCATCACAAGATTATTGAAACTAGCCTGAATCATCTCATTGCTGAGAAGAGCCATATCCATCAGAATTGATCATTGTATAATCCTGCCATTACTGTGTACAATGAAATCCTGCTTCTGCTCATTTCATTTAGCATCAGTCCATGTAAGTCTCTCCAGGCCTCTGTAAAATCATCCTGCTGGTCATTTCTTATTTCTTCTACATAATTGCTGCTGGTGTCCTATTGCCTCTAGAATCAAATGGAAAATATTTAATTTTCAATGCACTTTGCAATCCACCCCCCAACTTATTTTTAAGTCACCTTATACATTATTCCCTCTCCCATGCTCTGTAAACTGGCCTTTTTGCTATTTCTCATGCCTCATATTCTATCTTTCATCTTTAAACCTTTGCAACCATGCTGTCCCCCATGCCTCAGGTGCACTCTCATGTCTGTCTCTCAGCTTCCTTTGTTTCCTTCAAAACTTCGTCCAACTTGTAGAAAGTGAAATGAGTAGAAGAACTAGGAGAGTGCTATACATGGTAGCACCAATATTATATGATGACCAACCATGGAGGATTTAGCTATTCTCGGCAATATAATGATCCAAGACAAATGCTTTCTACTTTTAAATGAACTCAAGACACCCAATCCATATGACTTACATTCCAGAAGTGGCAACAACAGAGACAATTAAACAGCTGACATTTATATAGCACCTTAAGTTTTAACCTAAAAGACTATTTTATCAAGATCTCACATAGAGCAAGCATGAAATGATGGACAAAGAGTGATGGAATCTAAATGCAGATCAAAGAATATTTTTTGGGGGGGGGCAGTTCTTTATTTTGAGGTGAGCCTTTATGGTCTATATTCTCTTTTACAATCCAACTAGTGTGAAAGTATGTTTTTCATGACTGTACATGTATAACCTGTTCAGATTACTTGCCTCTCAGTGAAGTAGGTAGGGAGGGAAGGAGAGAATTTGGAGCTCAAAATTTTGAAAACAAATCTTGAAAATTGTTTTTACATGTAATTAATTGGGGAAAAATAAAATAATACATTAAAAAACCCAATCCTGTTCAAATGCCACTTTGATAAGAATCCCTTTCTGTTCTTCTCCTCTCCTACTTTACCTGATATTTATTATGCATTTATTTGCATATAAATCCATTTATTTATATATCTCTCTGACATTGTAAGTTCTTTGAGGGCACAACAACCTTCATAAATACATGGTAATTGATTATTTTGGGTTTTTTAAATTTGTATTTCACCGTTTATTTGTAAAAGTCTTTTTTATTTCTTTTAGAGCTTTATTATTAGAGCTTTTTGTTTTTCAAAACATTTGCATGGATAAATTCTTCAACACTAACCCTTGTAAAACCTTGTGTTTTAATTTCCCTCCCTACCCCATCCCCTCCCCTAGATGGCAAATAGTCCAATATATTAAACATGGTAGAAATATATGTTAACTCCAATATATGTACATATATTTATAAAATTATCTTGCTGTACAAGAAAAATCAAATCAAACAAGAAAAAAAAAGGAAAATAAAATAAAATGCAAGCAAGCAAACAACAACAAAAAGAGTGAAAGCTGCTAGGTTGTGATCCATATTCAGTTCCCACAGTCCTCTCTCTGAGTATAGATGGCTCTCTCCATCACAAGCCTATTGGAATTGGACTGAATCATCTTGTTGAAAAGAGCCACGTCCATCAGAATTGATCATCATATAATCTTGTTATTGCCATGTACAATGATCTCCTGGTTCTGCTCATTTTATTTAGCATGTAAATTCTCTCCGGGCCTTTCTGAAATCATCCTGCTGGTCATTTCTTACAGAACAATAATATTCCATAACATTCATATATAGTGATTGATGCTAATGTAGACATCTTTTCAATCATCAAACTATAGTCTTTGATGTGATTATAAATCCATCTCACCAGGCTATCGTGCCATCCACATCTCTCCATTTTGTCCACAAAGTTGCTAGGAGAGACTGTCAGATGCTTTCCTAAAATCCCGATTATACCTGTATCATTTTCCTGATCACCCATCCTGCAACTCTATAAAAAAAAAATGGAGCAAGGTTAATTTCACCTGACTCATTTGGAGTGGTCACTGCTTCCATTCCTAAGTAATCACAGACTATCTGTTTAATTCTGTAATTAAGCTCATTAATCTACAGTTTCCAAAATCCACTTTCTTTTCCCCTTTTGAATATTGAAGCAATATTTTTCTAGAAGTAAACTCCTGGCACTTCTCTTCCATGATTCCTTAAATCATTGGATTTGGACTCAGGAGACAGGTTTAAATCTTGCCTCTAATATCTAGTTGTGTACCCACAGGCAAAGCATTTCTAACTACTCTGGGTCTTAGTTTTTTTCATATGAAATCGGGATAATAACTGTGAGTACTTACTTCGGTAAAGTTGTAGTGAAGATCCAATTGACTATAAGGTACGCAAAGTACTTTGAAACGCTTAAGGTTGTTGCTCATCCTTTGTAATTGAAGAAAACAGAAATGATAACCCTGTGGGACAGCGAGTCTCAACTATGGTTGATCAAGATCAATACGAGTTTGCAAGGCTTTTACAAGAGGTCAGACACAATAGTCAATGAGGACATCTGGGATGGAGAGGTCTTTAGATTTGTGCATCTCATGTTTCCTTTGCTACTGTGATTCTGTGTTGCTACAGAGTACCGCCCTTCCTTCATGTAGCTATTCCATGCTGTGCCGGGGTCTCCCGTGTCTCATAATTGATGCTATAAGTTCTTTAGGGAAATCCTGTCTTTGCATCGCGGCTTCCTACCCCCTGGCCCGATGCTTTCGCGCTCTGGGTGAGATCTCGGTAAAATAGTCTTTAAGGTGCTATACAAATGTCAGCTGTTTCACTGTCACTGCTGTTGCCACTGCCGGAATCTAAGTCTTATGGATTGGGTGTCTTGAGTTCACTTAAAGCAGCTAGGTGCCCTATTACAATTTCTTTGCAGATCACTATCTTCAATTCACTCTTATCTATTTTTATTCTATCTTGTCCAAGCTCGTGATCATTCTCCTTGACAAAGAAAGAAGCAAAAAGGAATTGAACATCTCTCTTTGTTGTTGCTGTTAAGTCATTACATTCATGCCCTCCAGACTCTTCCTGACTACATTTTTTTTTTTTTTTGGTGACTTACCCAGGGTCATATAACTAGTAAGTGCCTGAGGTCAAATTTGAACTCAGGTCCTCCTAACTCAAAAGACAGTGGTCTATCCACTTACCTATCTGCCCTTTTTGTTTTTGTTTTTTGTTATTGTTAAGGGTTTCTTTTTTTTTGGTTTTTGTTTGTTTTTGCTGAGGCAATTGGGGTTAAGTGACTTGCCCAGGATCACACAGCCAGGAAAATGTTTTAAAGTGTCTGAGATCAGATTTGAACTCAGATCCTGACTTCAGGGCTGGTGCTCTATCCACTGCACCACCTAGCTGCACCCCCCCCCCTTTTTTTTTTAACTCAAACAAAATTTTTAAATTATTTTTACTTAACTGCTATTTTTGCAAACTTTACTTTGTTTGGAGGTTTAGCCTTTCCTATGTTACTACTATCACAAGCCCATGGTGCCATGCTTCTTTCCATTTATTCATGGTTATGTTTGTGTCTCTGATTCCATCTTAGGTGCATCTTTTAAAATCTGACCTTATAGTCAGTTTTTAGATGTTTACTTTTTTCTCTCTCATTGGAAAGATCAGAATTTATTGTTTGTCTTCTATCCCTCTTAATCCCATTTCCCTTTTAGAGTTTTAAACCATGGGAGGAAATGTATTCTTTTTCTGAATTTTTTCAAGTTTGTTTTTCAGAATATATGTAGGTACACATGCTGCTCTTCCTAGAATTTCCATTCTCATCTATGATGAATTTTCATCTGTTTACTTTCCCTCAAATTTCCTCTCACTTTTACTTTCTCAGTCAGATCTTCCTTATTAACCAGGATTGGGTATAATGGCAGCTTCCTGGTTACATCATCTCTCTTCGGAGAGATATTAATTCGTTCGTAAGACAGATTAAGAATTTATTACATGTGGAATATAAATTGTAGAAAGTGCGTGAGCAATTCTTAGCTCCCAACCAATTTTGTAATCTAAATTAGAGACTCATCCATTTCCTCTATCTGGCCTCCCAACCTATAGTACATTTTCACACATTCCTGTTTCTCTCCTTTAATTTTCATCCAGAGTCTCTCTACTATGTTTTATTTTTCAGGTTTGAAGATTTTGACACAGATGGAGCTCTTTTTTTCTAAACTGACATTTATGTGGATATTTTAAGTTTACAAAACTTTACATATATGGTTTTATTTACCTGTTTTACCTATTCTTGTTTCATTACCTATATTATCTTACCACAACTCTTCCTACTGATTATTATTATCAACTGTATATTCCAGAAGAAAAAATTCAGGCTTATACTGTGGTTTCCTACCATCTCTTTAAGGTTATATTGCTATATTTCAGCCTCAAGTGCCATTCCAGAAAATCTCAAGGAAAACTTAGAGGGCTTATATACCTTCTCATTTTCATTTTACTATTCCTTTTCTTGCATATTGGTACATAAATTAGTACTGTTCATGATGCCTTTCTCTTGTGAATTTCTAGACATTCCCATTCATCATTCTTTCTATATTGCATTTGATATGATCCCCACAATCCAGGTTGGCAATGTTATCTGGATATTTTCTCCTGCAACTTCTTCCAATTTCCCCTTTAAAGCTCTCAGGCTCTCTTGATAAGATTAGCAGGTTTTTATACTATCTACTTTTTTCTTAACCACAGGTTCATCATTGCTCTATCCTAAGTTATGGTCCAGAAATCCAAATCTTCTCCTCTGCCACTCATTTTTTAACACTACCTTTTTTCTTCCAAAGTTCTAAATTTCAACTGGAAGAAGCAATGAAAACACTAACAATTCCTCTATTAAAATTTTGTCTCAAAATTCGATCTCCAGAGTTTTTCCAGGTTTCTTCTGGGGTTATCTTTCTTTACCATATCAACTATCAGTAATGGTTGGTGGTTGGCTAGTTTAATTATGCAGTGTGAGGAGTGGCTAAGGAACTGAGGGTGTGTATAACATGGAGAAGAGAAGATTTTGAGGACATAGGGTATATTTGAAGGGTAGTCATAGGATAGAAAAAGTAGATACCTCATATGGAATTTCACAAGGATGCTCTGTATGCTTTCTAAAATTGGAAGGCAATGTACTATGGTGGAAAGAGTTTTGGATTTGGTGTCAGAAGATCTAGGTTTGAATGACATTTCTGTTATTTACTATCTGAATGACCATGTGAAAGTCTCCATGTTGTACTGTGCTATGGAAAAGCTTGTTTTGTTCCATAATTTAAAAATAAAATAAATTTATAATAATTAGAGGGTGGGCTAAATAACATTTTCGAGATATCTAGTCTTTCCAACACTGATGTTCCATAATTCTAAAGTAGTGATTTTTTTGTTCCTGGAGGTATTTAAGTAAAGGTTGATTATTGAGGGGATTGATGCCTTAAAAGGGCAGTTAAGTTAAATGTCCTTTGAGATTCTTTCCAAGTCTAAGACCCCATGTTAAGATTTTTTTGGAAGGGTAATTCTAGGTTTCTTTGACTAAACCAGGCAATACTTACATACTTTCTCATTTTCATGTTAGTATTCCTTTTCCTGCATATTGGGACACAGACACCAAATGCCATCAGTATTGTCCATGATCCTTTTTCTTATAAATTTCCAAACATTCCCACTTTCTGCAGTATTGAGTCTATTGTGGTTAACTATTCAGGAAAATTAAAAGTGGTAAGCTGTTGAAGGTTCTATGTCACCTACTAACCAAACAGCAAATGACAAGTTTTTGATTCGAGGTCTGGCACAAGAGAAGAGCATCTTCTCTAGTTCTCTTGGGGTTTTCAGTGTGGTGACTTGTCCCTGTGCTCTGCTGTTGATTCAGCAGATGATGAGCGAAAGAGCTGCTTTAGATCTTGAGAACACTGTGTCCCGGGTGCTGAAGCTCACAGCAAATGCCATGACTTTTGATTTAATTACAGTATCAACCTTCCATTAATTTGAGCCTCACTAAGTGGTGGGAGGAGAATGGCAAATCTGAACAGATACACACACACACACACACGCACACACACATATTTTACATAGGTTGTTAAAAGCAATCAACACCCAAATAGAGGCAAATGTTGAGAAGTCGGCTTAATGTGCTGGGGACCTATAAATTAAACCTTTTCCTTAAAAAACAGTGACTAGGCATGTTGAGGCAAAACTTGTTACACCATTCATTCCCTCCCTCCACTGGAGCAGCAAGCCCGGGACCTACATGATAAAACAAAGGCTATTTTGTGTCCATAGATGAACTCATTTATCAGCTCTATTCAGGCTGAAGAGACAGAGGAACAGATCAGTCTTTAAAAATTCTTCTTACTGCCTGCCCCTTCCACTCCCCCCTTTACTTCTCAACCAGCTACTCCCTGTTAACCCAGTCACCACAGACTGAAGTTGGCCAGAAAGAGAATTTTAAAATCCAGTCTCCCTACAAAATGGCAAAGTTTAACATGTTATAACAAGTTTCAAGATTGAATGAAGGCTTTTTCTGAAGTACAAAACATAATGTCCTTTCACCCCTCCCCCCCAAAGTATTTTTTAAACCTGGAAAAATTAGCAAATTGAAAGCATCATGGTTGATTGGTTTGATATCAAAATGTAGACTATTTGTTAGGTCAATAAAACTATTTTTCTTGGTGATTAAATCCAAAAGTTAAGGACAATTCATTTCAGAGCCTTCATTCAGAAAGCAATGAAAAAACGGGCATTCAGCAAATGAAGCTGCCCGAGTGTTCACTGGGTTGAGGAATCTTGACTTTGGAAGCTTTTGTTTTGATGTTAATGAAACGAGCCAGACAAACTTTTATTGCAGGTTGAGCTTTTTGAACATTTTTACAAAATGTCTGACTTTACAACTAATGTGACAGGGATGTGATTTTGTTTCCTTTGAGCACAGATGTTCTTTTCTCCTTTGAGGTGAGAATAAGGCTGTTATTGGAGGGGAGGAAGAAGAAAGGGGGTTTAGAGAACTAGCTCCAGTTGATGAATTTAATGCCCCTTGATCAGTCCTGAAAGGTCTTGGCTAAGCTGCCATTTTACATGGCTGAGTGCATTTGGCTTAATTTATGGAGGCATATGGATCTTGTAGACATTCTCATCTTCTAACATCAACTTTGCTGACTTTGGGTGCTTCCAATAATCATTCTGGTTTCTGGGAGCTGAATCTTTCTGTCCCAATGTGAACTCACCATTCACTGCTTCAAAAACAGATGCAAAAGGAGTTAGTTCCAAGTGCCTCCTTTTAGGTTAAAATCAAAACAAACTTCAATAAGATCAATAATATCAAATACTAGTGTTGTGGTTCAACTGTTAGTGAGTTACTAAAACTAGCTCCTTCCTAGTTTTACCTTCTTTCAGGTTGGGGGGTGGGAGGGATGGAGTGGGTTGTCCTCTCACTTAGAGAACTCCTTTGCACCAAGCTCTAAACAATAAATTGGGTTCCTTTGACTATTTCTTCAAGGTCCTGTGCCCCCAGAGAATTCTGCTATCTTCTATTTGTATGGCTGCTTAGACAGATCCCCTGTGGGAGAGAGGGGTTGGTAAACAGTCCTAATAAAATAGAAACTATTTTAATAGTCAGCATGTGAATTTTTAATGAGTGCCAAGATCAAGTAGATTGATCTCTTGGCTAAACTTGCTTGCAGGAGTAGTTGGGGGAGAATTGAATGCATGGAGGCTGTACATTGTCAGACAGGATTCTTTTAAAAGTGAATTTTAGGGGACAAGAGGTGGTATAGTACATAGAGCACTGCTCCTGGAGTCAGGACACCTGACACTTACTATCTGTGTGACCCTATACAAGTTACTTAATGCTGATTGCCTCCAAAAAACTGAAAACCAAATCAAAAAAGTGAATTTTAGGATTCCCAAATATGATTTTTTGTATTATATATTGAAGCATTAGAAGCATCTGTGGTATAATAGTTATATTTGAATCCAGGAAAATCTGGGTTCAAGTTTAGTCTTTTATAACATATTTAGTGTGACTCTAGGCAACTCATTGAATCCATCAGTAATCTAGACAACTCTCTGGGACTTTAAATTGCAGAGAAAATGCTGAGCTAAGTTGATAGAGGGAGTTTGTTTATTTGAGAGTTCCCCAAATCAGTAAAATCACAGGTCTAGATCCTACTGAAGCCATTTTCCCACTTGTGTGAACAAATCTATGAAATTATGGCAACCAGTGGGTTAACTAATATTCAGCTGTCAAATAGTCACAGGATCATAGTTTAAGAGCTGGAAGGGGTGATAGAGGCTATCAAGGACAGATGAAGAAACTGAGTAACATGCACATTTTCTGAGGGCACAACTATGTAAAGGATTACTTTTGCAAAAATGCAACTTGCTTAACAGTATTTCATCATTTCCTCTTGGGGCGGGGGAAGAGAATCCTACTCAAGAGACCGAACCTTTAAAAAGATAACTCATGTTTCATAACTACAGCTCCAATAACTTCTACAGAGATGTTTAGGATTAATGAATAAATTGTTCACTCCCCATTTTAAATGTCCCATGGGCGCAGATGAAGAGGCCAGGGTTGCTCAAGTCCCATTTTTGGGTAATGCTTGAGTAAACCTGGGTAGAGCTGCACATGTTAAGCTGCCCCTACTGGTCTTGCTTCTTTCCCCAGGAATGGAAGCTTTTTAATCACCTAGGTTTGGCTTGACTGCCTTAGTCAAGTTTTAGTGAGCTAATTGCATCTGCTTCTCTGGCCCTCTTGACCCTGTTAGTCAACAGCAAGATTAAAAGCCTGTACTGTCTGTTCCTTATCCTGACAAGTACAATTTGAAAGACTGATGGTAGGGGTGGGGGTGGAGATGAAGAACAAGGTGATTCATACTCCCAGTCTACTTACCAAATGGGAGAGACAGAGATTGAGAGACAGACACACAGAGAGTGTGCTTCTTGACATCACGTAGGATACAGTTTGGTTAAGCTCTGTGTCCCACGTCAAGGAAAGGAGATGCCAGGGGAATCTTAAAGGAAATGCATGGGAGAGGTAGGGTGTAATGAAGGAAACTTTCACACCATTAACACGTTAAGGAGAACTGGCAAGCAATTGAACAAGGCTAGTCCAACCCCCTGATTTTAAGTGAGAGCACACTTAAGCCTCGAGAGGCTGAATGATTAGACTTCAATCCTACATCAGTGAGTGAGCCAAGATTCAGACTCGGGCCTAGCACTCCTCGCTGTATTGTGATGCCTCTTTGTCCAACCTTTGATTTTACAGAGGGCAACTGAGCGCCATTACAGGTCCTGGAGCCGGAAAAGGCCTAAGAGAATCTGAGCTTGTGCTTTATATAAACCAATAGGCCAAGGCTGATGAGCAAAAGGAAATGTGATGATTAGGTTTAGAGATTGGACATGTGTAATTTGTATCAGTCTGCTTGATGTCTTGGGGAGGAAGGAGGTAAGGGAGGGTAGAAGTAACAAATTTGGAACTCAAGATCTCAAAAAAATGAATGCTGAAAACTATCTTTGCATATAATAATTGGAAAAAAAATAAAATACTATTAAATGAAATGAAAGTTAAAAAAAGAAATGAAAAGTTAAATGAAATGAAATGAAACTTTAAAAAAAGAAATTAAATTTTCTAAAGGAGAGATTAAAGCATGAGAGACTATGTGGACTATTATGGATTATATAGAGATGGATCATATAATGTTCTAAGTCAGAGTTTCTGGCATGAGGTATTGTCATGTCATCTTCTCTATAACTTTTGAGTTTTTATTAAGGACATCAACAGACCAGGGCAGTATGTGTAAGGCAAGTTCTCTATCTTAACTGGTAAAGGAAGAAGCCTTATCAATTCCATATTACTGCTGGACCCTTCTGCACCCAACCCCCAAGCTCTCTTGTTGATACTTTTTCATTAAGCTTCCAAAAAGGTGGGAGAAACAGTATTAGTATTGTTAACTGAAGTATCACTGAAGACACTTTTTAAAAAAACCTAAAACAAAAACAAAAAATCTTGAAAAAATTATATGTAACAAGTCTACTTGCAGAGGAAATGTCATTAGCTTAATCTTTTGCCTTTTGTTGGGTATTACATGGATATATATATATATATATAAATTAAAACTGCAGTAAAGTTTTAGTCATAATGATTTGTTATTGCTTGAATATTTAACATTCCTCCCAAGGCAGTACAAAATTTTAGCTGGGGTCTAGTATATCTGAAGTCCTTAGAATGATACAGACATTCATCATTTTTAATTGTTAGGAATATAAACAATAGTCAATAAGAGGACTAAAGCTCTGAACATACACTGCACCTTCTTACTTTTATGCCTCAGCTTACATAATTTCCTCTATCTAGAATCACCTCTATCTTGACCAATGGAGCTATGCTTGGAGACTCAGCTCTTCTATGATTCCCAATTATGTCACCTGGCAGCAACTACTTTCTAATAGAACCGTTATAGTACTTAGGCTGGGCCACTTTATGTTAGTCATCATACACCGGAGTTCAGTTATTTGTGAATACATTTTATCTTCCTTAAAAAGACCGCAAGATTTTGGAGGTAGCAGTTTGTTTTCTTGTATACAGCATACATTTTTTTGTAACTTACAGTAACTCATACTGTACCTTGCACATGGAAAATGCCTTATAAATTCTTGTTGATTGAACAAATGAGTGTTGGTTACAAATATAAGTAATAGTCATTACTCATCTGATTCCCACCTACAACCTAGTATGAAAATTTGTCTATTTGTTATATTTTATCATACATGTTTTATATATATGTATACACATATAAATCTAGGCCTTTGCTGAGAAAGCATTACATTAAAACATTTCAGAGAGCTAGCTATT
The DNA here is from genome assembly GCF_902635505.1 of Sarcophilus harrisii. Classification (NCBI taxonomy): domain Eukaryota; kingdom Metazoa; phylum Chordata; class Mammalia; order Dasyuromorphia; family Dasyuridae; genus Sarcophilus; species Sarcophilus harrisii. The sequence goes on along the minus strand of NC_045426.1, from coordinate 488,166,175 downwards.
TTTCAGTCTTTGTAAAGTCAGGTTCAATAAATAAACTAAGTTATTCATCATAGAAAAATGATTTAAAACCAGATTTCCTTTTATCTATTTTTTTCCTAAGAACATTCCTAGAAAGGAACAATCCCAACATCTTCTGACCTGAGTTGAATTGCACTTTATGCACAGGTTTCAATTTTCATATCAATCATTCATTCAACCAACCAATAAACATTTATTAACTACCTGTTGTGTGCAGAGCAACGGAAGTGAGAGGGATGGTACAAATTATAGATGAAACAGAGTTCCTGCCCCTATGGAGCTTTCAGTCTAGGAGAGGGACAAAATAAAAAATTAACTAATGCATACTTGCATGATAAGTATTTGAAAACTGAAAGTTTTTAAAAACTGGTGGCAATTTAATTGTCCTTTAAGGGATGGACAAGGATGTAATAAACAAAAAAGTTTAAGGGACTCCGCTTTAGGTAGAAAAGCAGGGTGTATGAAGGCACAAGTAGCATTCCAAAGAAAGAGAAACCCAATTTGGCTGGAGTTTATAGGGCATGAAAGTAAATGATAGGAGTTAAGATTGGAGAGAGTGGCTCAAAGTTGGGTAGGTCTTTCAATGGCAGGAGAAGGAGTTTGAACTTCAGTTGATAGTGGGAGCCCCTAAGATTTGTGAGTAGTGGATGACATGACCAAATAAATATAGGAATAAAGATAACTAGTCTCTAGCTTGTATGGAAGTTCAGTTGGACAGGGAGAAATCAGTTTTGAAGACCTATAGGAATGCTCATGTTACCAGTTCACTCAGGTGGTAATAATATGGACAACTTATGCGCCAAGGGATGTTACGGGGAATTGTGAGAGGAGGATCAGATGGAGAGACATTGCACAGAGGGAGTTAGCAGGATTAGGTAATAAAGAGAAAAAGGTCAAAGCTAACTAACACAGGTTTTTGAACATGGAAGATTAGGTAGATTCTTTTAATTTACCTCCATGCACTAGGGGCTCCAGCTAAAGTGAACTTTAACTTTTGAACATTACTTGTATCTTTATTCACCCACATTCACGGCTACCATTGTTGGAAATAGCGAAGGAGACAGTTTAGGAAGAAAAATAATAAACTTATCTTGGGACATACTGAATTTGATATTCTTGTGGAGGATATGATTGGAGATAACCCGTAGAGAGATGATGGTTGAGGTCTTGGAAGTGAATGAAACTGCCAAGAAGAGTCTAGGGGGAACAGAGACAAAGACATAATTTTTGGGAAAAAAGTGCTCATGGTTAGGAAAAGGAATTAGGAAAAAGCAAAGACTAAAAGAATTTCTGAAGCAAAGAGTGGAGTGGTTGTGTTAAGAATTGTAAATGACAAGGGAGGACTCAGAGAGTCATTATATTTGGTGGTTAGGAAACTATTGGTGACTTTTGATAGGACAGTTTTAGCTGATTTTGTTTGGCGAAACCAGACTCTAAAGAGCTGAAGAGAAAGTAGATGGTGAGGAAATAGCAGCATCAAATATAGATAATTTATAAAAAAAATTTAGTGACAACAAGAGGAAAATGGGCAGATGGCTGTGTGGCATAGTAAGGAAGTCTTTTATTTTCATTTATTTAAGGGACTATGATCATCTGAAATCCTATTCGTTTTAATTATAGTTTTCATTTAGAAAGTAAAATGAAAACAGTTGTAACTCAATAATGTTTCTGAATTGCTGCAGATTCTTCATTATATGAACAACCTAAAGGTTTCTAGCAATTAAAGAAAAAATCCCAACAGTGCATCTTCCCATTGATATATAAAATACATGATAGTGCATTGTAACTGGACTAGACTTGGGTGGGAAGGAGGTGGATTCATTCTTAGGTGACAAAAGTATTCTGGCTTCAAATTGGAGAGTTCAGTTGGCACACAGTAGATGCTTAATAAATGTAAACTGAGGGTGGTTGTTCAAGTCCTTAGCCCAGTCTTTGATTTCATGAGTGTTTGAATAATGGAAGGTAACAAAATTTGTCATGACAGAAATGCAATTGACGGTGAGATGAAGACTAAAAAGCGCAGATCTATACGTAAATATAGATCAGAGAAGAACTAGCAACATTGTGGAAATCTGTGGTCAGGTTGCCTTCGTGCACTTGGGAGTGTGACAGGAACTACTAAGTGTTACTTTTAGTTTCTGATATCAGAAATATTTTCCTTACTGGTGGTTCCCAGGTGTTGATTTAGAAATTTTATAAAAGGAAAAAATTAAGGATGGAAATAATCCATTCCCACAGGGACTTCCCTGAAGTAGAAAGAAATTATAGATTATCTGTCAATCTTATCAGCATTTAAATATATATATGGATAAAGTGGGGGGAGAAGGAAATGGAAGGCTCAATTCCAAAATGACTACAAATATTAGAAACAAGTAAATCAGTATGACATTCTGATAAGGGTACTAACCCTGGAGACACATGACCTTTGTTCAAGTTTTATTGCTAATTTTATAGCTCGTATGACCGACCTTAGGCAAGTTCTTGGGTCTCAGGTTCCTCTTCTACAAAGAGGATTTAGACTAATCTGAAGTCCCCCTGAGCTAAGCTTTCTCAACCCCTTTCCCTCCACAGCCACAGCCATAAGGTGACTTTCTTGACAAGTTTCCCTCCAGAACATAGACTGATTTCTCTACTTACTGGTGGTTAGGGATGAAAAGGGAAGCAGCAAGCGTTTCTGTGCTTGCCAGTAATGTGGCATTAGGGGAACACGGTTCAAAATCATCTGCCTGTGTCTTATTCCCACCAGTGGAAACAGGCAGAAATGCAAGATGGCCACCATTTCTCAAGCCACTTTCTGATATACAATACAGTTAGTTAAACCCAGCCTGTTGTCCACTGTAGCGGGTTCAACGGAGACCCCGATTATTTTAAACAGCGTTTATTGTATTTAATACATTATAAAATTTGAAAAATTGTAGGAAAGCCGCAGATTCAAACCAGAGCAAACTCTAACAAGTAAAATTCTGGCCCCTTTGCAAAACTGTCAGTTTAAAAACAACGTGATGTTCACATTGGCGAGGCAGACGAAAAGGTGAGACTTTGTACAAGCTATGTTTTAAACTTTCAGTCTAACAACTTTCAGACGCAATGTGCTTGTGAATGGGGTTCTGAAGTCCTGAACTGTCCCCTCTTCAAGAGAGGCTTCCAAACCTCCATCTGCAAAGGAATTCAATTCAAGGTATAAAAAAGAAAAGAAAAAGTGAGGGGAGAAAGAGAGAAAATGGATGGCTGTTTGGCAATGGAAAACGTAAGGAGATTGTGTCCTCACCGGTCATGGCTTGTTTATTGATAAGCGGGCCTCAGGAAGGCCTAGGACACTTAATGGCCATCACAGCACCAACTTCAGCTACCACATCATCATCATCATTATTATTTTTTGCATTTCCTACCTTTTGACATATATATTTATATTTATATATTTTTTACACCTTGAGGTTATTATTACTATTCCAATTGTTCCCATATGAATACAGGTATGGTCTCTATTTGATATAAATGTGTCTTTATTCGATTTTCATTCCAAGACTTGGTTTGGTGTCCCAACTGCACATGAATGTCCCTTTTTTTCTTTTCCTTTTTTTTTTCTTTTTGCATAAGAAACATGTCCATTCAGTCCAGAGGCTCCTGCTTTATTCGAATGACAGAGGGTGCACGAGATGTCCGTCTGAGCTCTCGCCTCAATACGTATTCACTGAATTGGGAAGAGTCTACCCCTCCTCCACAGGAGCCCACAATTTCAAAGCCTCTTTGCTGCAACCTCTCAAGTACCTGGAAGAGACAAAAACATATATTCAGATGGGAGGGAAATGAACCACTGGTCACTAGGAAGGAGAGGAATACTGAGGTGTCTTGTCAACATAAAACAGGGTCAGACTGCTGCCTATTTTGTTAATCTTCAGGTCCAACAGTTCTCATAAAAAGCCATAGTTGGTCTTTGCAAGTCCAGAAGCATTTACCTGTTGAGTACTGGGCTAAGTGCTGGAGAAGCAAAGAAAGACAGGCAAAAACACAGTATTTGCTAATAGGTTACATGCTGACATCAACCAATTCCAATTTTTCTGGAGGTACAGAAGCACTCAAGTAAAGCTTCATTCACATAAGTTTCCCCATTAGAATATAAACTTCTTGAGTGCAAGAAGTATCTCATCCTTCTCTGGAATCATGGATGGTCATTGCACTGATATTTTTTACCGTTTTCAAAGTTGTTCCTCTCTACAATGCTGTTGTTGTATTAATATTTTCCTTACTAGTTTATAAAAATATTTAAAACTGTCAAATTTCATAATATTGATATTATGAAACAAATTATTCTTCTATTTCTGTTTTTTTCATTGTACATCAGTCTATAAAGTTGTCTATTTCCACATTTTTAAAAATACAACAGCAGTGCATCACATTCAATACACTGTAATTTATTCACCCATTCATCAGATGATGGAGATGCCTTTCATTCCAGGGTTTTGTCACTAAGAAAGCCTCTAGAATTATTTTTGTACAAATGAGAGCTTTTCCTTTTTCTTTAATTCCTCCAAGCCTACCACTAACATTGCTGAATCAACATGCATATACTATTGAATAACTAACTCTGTATAATTCCAAATTTCTTTCCAGAACTGTTGTACTCATTCACAGGTCCACCAACAATGTATCAATCTGCCTGTTTTCTAACATTTATCATTTTCCTTTTTTGGTTGGTCAATCTGAGGGGTGTGAAATAGAATCTCAGAATTGCTTTAATTTGCATTTCTCTAATTAATCATGATTTGGAGTATTTTTTCCATAATTGCCTGTTAATATCTTTAAATTATTTATCAATTGGGAAATGCTCTATTATAAATATGAATCATTTCCTTACATATCTTAGAAATTAAAACTGTAGGGCAGCTAAGTGGCACAATGGATAGAACACCAGCCCTGAAGTCAGGAGGACTTGAGTTCAAATTTGACCTCAGATACTTAACACTTCCTAGCTGTGTGACCCTGGGGCAAGTCCTTACCCCAACTGCCTCAGCCAAAAAATAAAGAAAGAAAGAAAGAAAAGAAAAGAAATTAAAACTTTGTCAGCAAAACTTGCTGCAAATAATTTTTCCTCGTTAATTGTTTACCTTTTAAGCTTAGCTTTATTAATTTGTTTATATAAAAAACTTTTAAATTGGATATAATCAAAATTATACATTTTATGTTCTGTGATTTTCTCTGCTCTTTGTTTATCATATTTCTTCTATTCATATTTGTGACCCATTTTCCTACTTTGCTTAAAATGTGACTTTTTATATCTAGGTCATGTATCCATTTGGAGCTTATCTTGATATAAAGTTCAAGGTATTGGTCTAAATCTAGTTCCTTTCATACTGTTCCCATTTTTTCCAAGCAGTTTTTGTTAAATTTTTTATTGTCCAGTTGTTTCAGTCACATTTGACTCTTTATCATCCCAAATGGGGTTTTCCTGGCAAAGATACTGGAGTGGTTTGCCATTTCCTTCTCCAGCTCACATTACAGATGAGGAAACCGAGGCAAACAGAGTTAAGTGACAGTAACTATCTGAGACCAGATTTGAAGGCAGGCAGATGAAACTTCCTGACTCCAGGCCTAGTGCTCTGTGTTCTATGGCACTACCTAGCTGTCCTTTTGTTATATATAGTAAGTCCTAATTCCAGAAGTTGGAGTCTTTGTGTTTATCAAACACTAGGATACTACTAATACATTTGCTTCTGTATGTGGTGAATCTAAGCTGTTGCAATGATTAATCTATTTTTTTTAACCAATATATCAGCTGTGTAATAGATTTTAAGATTTGGCATAGTGAGATCTCCTTAATCCCTCCCCCCCTTTCATCATCATCATTATTATTGTTGTTGTTATTATTGAGATTTTTGGCCTTTTGGGCCTCCATTGGAATTTTGTAAATTTTCCCCCTAATTCTATAAAGTACTTCTTTGGTACTTTGAATGGTTTGACATTGAATAAGTAATTTAACTATATTTTCATTTTTATTGACGCCTACCTAAGAACAACAACAATTATTTAGGCCACTACTTCTGTAAATAATGGTTTGCAGTTGCATTTATACAATTCTTATATATTTCTTGATAGGTAGATTCCTAATTATTTTATATAGTTTATTTATATTAAATGAAATTTTTCTTTTTATCTCTTCCCACTGGGTTTTGCTGGTATTATAAAGAAATACTAATGATGTAGATGAATGATTTATATTCTGCTAAAGTTACTAATTAGTTCATTTAATTTATAATTGCCTCTCTAGGGTCATTTGCAAAGAGTATAATAATTTTTTAATAATAGCTTTATATTTTCAAAATACATGAAAAGATAATTTTCAACATTCACCCTTGCAAAACTTTGTGTTCCAAATTTTTCTCCCTCTCTTCCCCTAGACAGTATATAATCTGTGTTATACATCTGCAATTCTACTATACATATTTCCATATTTATCATGCTAAACAAGAAAAATCAGATCAAAAAGGGGGGGGGGGGGAAGAGAAAGAAAACAAAAAGCAAGCAAACAACAAAAAAAGGTGAAAAAATTATGCTGTGAACCATATTCAGTCCCCACAGCCTTCCTTCTGGATGCAGATGGGTCTCTCTATCACAAATTTATTGGAATTGGCCTGAATCACACTATTATTGAAAAGAGCCACGTCCATCAGAATTGATCATAACATAATCTTGTAACAGTATACATGGTTCTCTTGGTTCTACACTTCACTTAGCATCAGTTCACGTAACTATTTCCAGGCCTTTCTGAAATTATCCTGCTGATTGTTTCTGATAGAATAATGCTGTTCCATAACATTCATATACCATAACTTATTTAGCCATTCCACAACGGAATGATAGGAATCCACTCAACTTCCAGTGCCTTGCCATTACAAAAAATGGCTGCTATAAACATTTTTGCTCATGTAGGTCCTTTTCCCTTTTTTTTAATGATCTTTTTGGAATCAGTAGAGACACCGCTAGATCAAAAGGCAGTTTGATAGTCTTTGGAAATAGTTTCAAATTGCTCTCCAGAATGGTTGGATCACTTTACTACTCCACCAACAATCTATTAGTAACCCAGTTTTCCCACATCTCCTCCAACATCATTATTAAAAAGTAATAATTTTGTTTCTTCTTTTCTATTCTTATTCCCTCAGTTTCTTTTTCTTCTTATAGCCAGTATTAATAGTACTATGTCAAACAGAAATGGTGGCAGGGGACATCTTTGTTTCACCCCTAACTTTTTTTGAAAAATCTAGTTTATCACTATTATATATGATGGTAGCTAGTAACTTTTTAAAGAAAAGGTTCATTTATTCTCATGTTTCCTACTATTAAAACATATGCATACAAATGGCTGTTTTATTTTGTCAAAAGCTTCTCTGCTTCTATTCATATAATTTTTGTTGATTTTGATATTAATATGGTTAATTAAGCTTATGGATTTTCCAATATTGAACCAATCTTGCATTCTTGTTGTAATTCCAACATGATTATAGTTATTATATATTATTTTAGCCTATTACTATTTTATTTAAACATTTGTAGTGATGTTCATTAGGGAGATTGATTGGCAGTTTTCTTTTTTGATTTTTACTCTTCATGGTTTATGTATCAAGATCATATTTGTGTCACAGAAAGAATTTGGTAGGATCCTTTCTTTTATTATTTTTTTCCAAACAGTTTATATAATCTTGGAATTAAAATATTTTTGAATGTTTGATATAATGCACTTGTATTGCAATCTGTTCCTGAAGTGTTTTTCCTCTTTCAAATCCATTGTTCAATTTCTTCCTTTAAAGTTGAATTATTTAAATTATTCACTTCTTGTTCTGTTATTTTGGGTATCACATTTTTATAAATATTAATTTATTTCATTTAAGTTGTCAGTTTTATTGGCATAGACTTGGGCAAAACTGTTTCTAATAATAGCCTTCATTCTTCACTTGTGAATTCTCCTTTTTCATTTCTGATATTGATAAAAATTAGCTCACGCTAAAAGTGATTCAGTTCTCATCTACATAAACTAAACTATTTAAATCTGCATAACTTTTACTTGCTGCATTCAATAAACTGAATACTTGGTGATCTGAATATGAATGCTGACCTTTATGTCTGGCTAATCCATTTCAGAGTAGATGATTTCCTGCAACATGCTAAAGGAATCAAAATGAAAGCTTTAAGGAAAAGTGCCTAGCATCGACAGGAAAGTAATCTCTCTATGAGACTTGACTAATGGGCTTTTGCCAAAAAAGTTTCTTTGACATTATTTGGAAAACATCCTCAAAGGCCCAGAAAAATTTTGGAAAAGCCCTTCAGCCTGGCAGCCTCTGTCTTCTGCAAGATCACGGCAATGGAATCGTGACTAAGATGGTCCCCAATGCTGACAGGCCTGACGATCACATTGTCATGAATTAGAATGGCACATGATTAGTCAGCCTCCAAATTAAGCCTGAGAGGCTGGGCTCTCCAACCTCGACTGCTTACAGGCCGCTCTACTTCCCACAATGCCCCCAGTTCTCACTGCCAAGAAACAACACCTGGGTGACTTGTATTTGATTCAGACTTTCCCACTGTGATTTTCTGGAGGTGAAGCAGCTGGGCTTGTGGCTCACAGGGCCTGTGGTGGAGACCAGGAGGAAACCCTCACCTTCCTGTTCTAACTAGAATAATCTGGTGAACCTGCCTTGCAACTGGATTTAAGCCACTGACTCACTGGGCTGGGAGAGGGGCCAAAGGTTCAGCAGGACTCGATGGACATAAAGGGACGGCTCCATTTCTTCCTTGAGGGAGGGAGTGGAGCAGGGAGGGGAAGAAGAAAAACTTCAGAGGTTCAGGGAGAAGACTGCAATCCGCTGTCCCGTGGTGCCCACCTGTGCAAAGACATTCAGGGGGTGTTTTCTGAAGGGCCATTTTCTGCTTTGGGAATGATCTACTTCAGATTTTTCAGATTCTGTAACACAAGGGAGTCTCTCTGCTATGGGCAGAGCCAAGTGTCAGAGGGTTAAGGGACTTCGAAGGAAGCTAGCTTAATTAATATTTTGCATAATTAATCCTGAACAAGAGCTGAAACCATTTATTCCTCCTAACTTCCACAAGTGATTTTAGCCACGGATCCAAGCGAACTGGCACAGCTGAGCTGATAAAGTACTGGTATGAGTTTTGAGTTCTGCTTTTATCTCTAATTATATAAGCTTAGATACATCATTTAACCTCTTTTTTGTGACCTAGTTTCTTTCTGTAAAATGGTGATAAGAGATACCTACCTACCTTATAGAGATAAAGGCATGTATAAACTTTGAGATATTTACAGGAGTAACACTGTATCCAATTTTAGAAAACATTTATCAACTATTATTAATTACTGGGGATCCAAATTTGAAACAAACCAAAGCAAGGATCTCATAATCTGATAAGCTTTGAATAAATCATTGTCAGATAGAATAGCCTTCTTAAACCAATGTCTGAAACACAGCTTACCTGAACTGAGTTGAGGTGACAATATCCATTCAGTGGAAATCTGATGACATGCGTTGAGTCGTGATTCCAACCTGCGTTGACTGAATTACACATCACATCTCCAATTTCTGGGAACACCTCTTCTATCAAAGATTTATCACCACTGAGTGTAATCCTCTCTCCAAGGTCTGGGGCAACTCGTACCACTAAGCACTCACAGGGTCTAGAAAAGCGGCCATTTTCTCGATCTTGTTTCCATCTTTCCATCTCCATTAACATGGGCTGGAGCTGAAAGTACTTTGCCTCTTCATATAACAAAGTATAGTCCTGGGAAAGAAGAGAAGGGTTTGGGGAAGAGGTGTTTCATTGTGCTAAACTATAATAAACAGTCTGGCAAATAGAGCATTAAAAAAACAAAACAAAAAAACCTGCCTCTGTGTTTAAAAAAAAAAAAAAAATTTTTTTTTGACTTTTTTTGTGCATTTTTTTACTAGATTTTTAAATGAAATCAACTACATTTTTTTTTTCTTACTTGAAGTTTGTAAAGACTGAATAATTTCATGCAATCCAGAGTTAGCCTGCACAAAGTCTGTGCCGTATAATGAAAAGGTCAGCGCCTTTGGGGTAGTTCATTTTCTTAATGGAAGGTAGGAAAACCTGTTTTAGCATGTAAAGAATTTAGGAAAGAGAGATTTTACAGATATATAGATGTGTTCTGTTTTAAGAAAACTCAAATATATTAGAATGTATAAAACCAATATATTTGAGGAGAGTTTTCAATTTAATAAGCCCTTTTGTGCATTTTAAGTTTGTTTAGACTGACAGAAATATGATTTATGTTCAAACTTTGGAGAAAAACCTATTGTGTAAAGTGAGGCACACCTGTAGGAAGAGATCTACTTTGCCATTCTTAATGAGCTCCGCAGAAAGCCTGTGCCTCTTGCCAACTCAGCGGTGGTGTGGCAAAATAATGAGATCACTCAACTGACAGGTCAGAACAATATCAGGTCTCTTCTCCATGTGAGCACAAGGCAGGCAAACATGTATGGGGAGGGGTGGAGGGAAAAGGGGAAAGGAATTCTCAAGTGTTTGTGAAAAGGAAGCCATTTAGATTTTTTGCATAATTCTGTCTCCTGGAAAAAAAAAAAAAAGATTGATACTGAGTTTAAAAATTCTTCTAGCACACAGGTATTAATTAAAAATCAGCACCCCAGGAGAGAAGGCTTATAGAGGCGAAAAAAGAATGAGAAGGGAGAGGACAAACAAGGTCAATATTGTGTTTGATGGTCGCTATAGCCACAATCATCATGGGGTAGGGGATGAGAGACAGCTTGCCCAGGCATGTTCATGGTGAAAGTTTCCACCTTCTGGCACAGTCCACGCAATGGGCTGGTGCTGCCAAGTGAGGACGATTGAAATCTTTTTGGCCCAAGTGTCGATCATCAAAAAGGTCTTTGTTATTTGGCATAGCAATGCTGTAGTGTAAGGAGGAACGGATGGAAATGAGTGAACCATTTTTATTTTATTTTCAATTTGCCCTTTTGCTTTTGACTCAACCAGAAGCAGAATTAGCCCCAGGGCATTAAAGGTAATGTGGTTCCAGGAAAGTACCAAAGAGCTCCAGAATTCTACTTGCCTGATTTTAAGTCATAAAGTAAGAGTTATATGAAATAAGAAACTTTTATCAACTAAAAGGTGGAGGAAGGTGTCAGTCTTAAAATGGACACGAATGGTAGCAGTAACTTTTATTTCTTCTCTTGCCCAGTCATTTCTCAACCAAAATACTTTTAATTACTATACCCTTTCTCCAAATGACATGACTTGCAGAACTTTCACCAGTCTGGTTGCCTTTTTTTCTGAACCAATTTAGTTTGTCAGTGTTCCTCTTGTAATAAAGCGCCCACAAAATCATTTATAGCAGGGTTTTTTTTGTGTGTGTTAGCAAAACCATGGAAGTAAAATGGGAGCCTATTATTTGGATAATGGATGAACAAATTGTGGGATATGAATACATTGGAGTATTACACCCTAAGAAATGATGAAAATGAACAGTTCAGAATTGAATGAATGAATGCATAAACATTTACTAAGGGCTTATTCTGTTCACAGCACTGGAATATAGATAGAAAAGTAAGCTGACTCTCTTTTCCCAAGAGTTCACTTCTATTGGGAGTGACATCACATATAGGTTTCAGTTACAAATCAGATAACTGGAAGTGCTGCCCCTCCCGTGCTCTTGGGCTTACCTACCATTCATAAGATTTGTATGAACTTAAGCAGAGCAAACAGAACCAAGAGAACATTTTGCACAAAGACCACAAAAATGTACATGGAACACTGATCAATGCGAGGCCCTAACCTGCCTGCTGCAGATTGACGGTGCCATAGGCATGGATTAATGGATGGGGCCAATGGTTTTGCTGGTTTTGCATCACTAGAACTTCTCTGTTGGGAAGTGGAAGTGATATTGACCAAAAAACTATCAATAAAACATTTTTAAAAAAACACCCAGGCATGAACAGGATAGTGGCACATGACATTGGGGGCACTGGGGTTGGTAATATTCTGAGCTGAGCCAAGATAAGGCAACAAGCAGGATTCTAAGTCAGGTGCTAGGAGAAAGGGCATCCATCATCTGTCCAGATGGATCTGTATGAACTGCCTGGAGCCTGGGCTTCCCTGTTTTAGTGACCACTTTCTCTTTTATGATAACAATCAAGTATTGCGCTGGATAAACTCCCTAACTGAAAAAGATTGTGGCTATCAAAAAATATATAGAAATTGAAAGCCAGAAGTGAAGACACACATTTCTACTAGTTTTTTCCTGTTTCTGTGAGATTTAATTTCATGGTATGGTATGGGGGACTCAGATGATAGCCCTTTGAAAAGGTCATGTTTTTCTAGATAGAATCTTAGGGAAAGAAACCTGGAAGTTCATCCAGCCCTATCTCATATAGGAATCCCATCTCTAATATATCCCCAGGAGGTGTTCATTCAGCCTCTACTTCAACATTTTTATTGATGAGAAGCTTATTACTTCCAAATTAAATTCAACAAACATAAGAACCTAAACTATAGTATACTTAAAGCTCTCTCTCTGTGAAATACATACATACACACACACACACAAATACACTATGCTGAATATCTAGAAAGACAGATAAAACATGATTCCTGCTTTCAAGCTAATGGAGCATCTAAAATATATGTACCGCCCTCACCCCTCCATGTATGTAATGTACCACACACATATATCTACAATTAGAGAACAAAATGGAATGTGATAAATGCATAAACACTCAAAATGCTCGGAGAATTTAGAGGCAAGGACACAAGGAAGACCATTTCATTTCTGGACAGACTTAATTGCTAAAAATTCTTTCTCATTTTAGGCCAGAGTCTGCTTTTCCTTTAACTTTTATCCAATAGTTTTAGTTCTAGTAGTTCTAGTCTTGTTTAGTTGATTAGTTGTGTCCATGTGATCCCATCTGGGGTTTTCTTGACAGAGATACTGGAGTGGTTTGGCATTTCCTTTTGAGGCTCATTTTAAGTTTGAAGTAACTGAGGCAGACAGAGTTAAGTGACTTGCCCAGATAGCAAGTGTCTGAGGCTGGTTTTGAGAGGAGATCCTCCTGACTCCAGCCTGGCATTCTAAGCAGTGCCTCAAATGATGTGGGAGACTCACATACCTTTCTGTAGCTACACAAAACAAATCTAATCTTTTAACCCTACAATGGCTAATACAATATTGAATAGTAGTTGTGATAGTGGGCAATCTTGTTTCATTCCTGATTTTACTGGGAAGGGTTCCAGTTTTTCCCCATTACATATGATGCTTACTCAAGTGTTTTTATTAGAAATGGATGATGGATTTTATTAAATGCTTTTTTTTGCATCTATTGAGATGATCATATGGTTTTTGTTAATTTGGTTTTTGATATAGTCAATTATGCTAATAATTTTCCTAATACTGAACCAGCCCTGCATTCCTGGTATAAATCCTACTTGGTCATAGTGTATTATCCTGGGGATGATTTTCTGTAATCTTTTTGCTAATATTTTATTTAAGATTTTAGCATCAATATTCATTAGGGAGATTGGTCTATAATTTTCTTTCTCTGTTTTCAGCCTACCTGGTTTAGGTATCAGTACCATATCTGTGTCATAAAAGAAATTTGGTAGGACTCCTTCAAACCTTAATTTTTCAAATAGTTTATATAACATTGGAGTTAATTGTTCTTTAAATGTTTGGTAGAATTCACATGTAATCCATCTGGTCCTAGGGATTTTTTCTTAGAGTTGATTAATAGCTTTTTCTATTCTTTTTCTAAAATGGGACTATTTAACCAATTTACTTCCTGTTAATCTGAACAACCTATATTTTTGAAGGTATTCATCCATTTCATTTATGTTATCAAATTTACTGGCATAAAGTTGGGCAAAGTAACTCCTAATAACTGTTCTAATGTCCTTTTCATTAGTGGCAAGTTCTCCCTTTTCATTTTTAAGACTAATAATTTGATTTTCCTCTTTCCTTTTTCTAATCAAATTTACCAAGGGTTTATCTATTTTGTTGGTTTTTTCATGGAACCAAGTATTAGTTTTATTTATTAATTCAATAGTTTTCTTACTTTTAATTTTATTTTTAGAATTTCAAGTTTAGTGTTTGATTGGGGGTTTTAAATTTGCTCTTTTTCTAGCTTTTTTAGTTGCAAGCCTAATTCATTGATTTTTTCTTTCTCTATTTTATACAAGTAGGCCTCTAGAGATATAAAATGTCCCCTTATTACCAAAAAAGCTTTAATAATAAAAAAAGAAACATACTATACTATATATAATGTGACCCTGGGGACAGTGCTCTTAGCCCATATCTAAAACCCTAAGTTGTAGAACAGTTGTGAACCCGTTTTATAGAAACAGTTTTCTCAGTAGGTTCTCCCTAAACCAATGAAATAACAGATACAGTCTAAAAAATTTTAATGTAATGGAATATCATGATGTCATAAATAATGACACTAAACTGCTAGTATGGAGGAAATTGTATGTGATAATATGTGAAATCAGTTGATCTAGAAGGGACCAACATTGATTATAATAACTCTATGTTACAACTAATTGCATATATCAAAGGTCTTTGTCTCCTAGTAATAGCAGCATGTGGGATAAGTTCAGGCAATCTCTGATCTCTAGCCTTCTTGTATATGCTTTGTTTTTCATATGTTTTCACCATCAGAATGTAAACTTCTTAGAAGCAGGGTCTGTTTTAGTCTTTCTTTGTATCTCTGCTTAGCCCCAGCACAAAGAAAAACCACTGCTTACAGGGACAAGTGATTTTGTCACTGTGGGAAATTCTTCTGCTGATACAGACTACAATTCACTTGTCACTCAAGTGAGTCTTTGGGAGCTTTCTGAAGTTTAGAGAGGTTGGAGAGGTAGTAAGTGACAGAGATGGAATATGAGTACTGAATTTGGGTATAATATTCTAATCTAGCCATTATAACATTTTCATTTCTCAGTACAATTACATAAAAAGACAAGAAAGAAAGAAGGAAGGAAAACAAGCCAAAAGTAGTGGCACTTTGGGGAGGCTTGGCAAGGAATCATATTGATCAAGTATTTGTAAATTTGTTTGGTTCTGTTTTTTTTAAAAAGGTTAAAGGTCTTATGGATGATTTTACCCTTTTATACACACACACACACACACACACACACACACACACACACGATTTTTTTGTTGACAGTTATTGATAAGTTTTTCATGGAAATGAGTCTATAATATGGAAATATGTTTAAAGTGATTGTATATGTATAACCTATATCAGATTGCTTGCTGTTTTGAGGATGGAAAAAAGGGAGGGAGGGAGAAAAAAACTGGAACTCAAAATCTTAGAAAAATTAATATTGAAAACTATCTTTACATGTAATTAGAAAAATAAAATACTATTCAGATTTTTTTTTAAAAGGGAGTAATAAAAAGAAAAATGAGTTGTTTGTCATGATTTGCTCTTAGAGAACTCATAGCATCTCTAGGCAATGGGGAAGGAGTCAGTAAAGATGTGAGCTCTGAAATTTCAATATGAAGATGGAATCAGATGGGTTTCCCTCCACCCTGCTGTCATATGTTGACATTATTCTAGTCTCTCAAATCAATGGCTTCTCTCTCTTCTTAGTTTATTTAAATTGCTGGGAAGAGTGTAAAAATAAAACCTCTTTTTCATAACTGTGACACTTTGGAGGCCAGGCCTCCATTCCTCAGGACATTAAGTCTAGCATTCACCATTATTATAGTTATAGTTAAAAACTTCTCTATCATGTTTATCCTTGGTTAGTAACTCATACCATTTTCTAAACACATTGTTCAAATTAGAGTTTTATTAGAGAATTTCCCTGTATAACCACTTTGGTTTCTTTAGATGGCTGTCCTACTTCTTCCTCTTGAGGATCATCTGTGATTATATTATTAGAATTTCATTTTTAGTGCTTTCCTTTACTGAGTCATGTTTTTTGGTCATGAGATGATACACATTATTCCTTTGGACTTTTGAAAATATGTTTCCTCAGAATTCTAGGTACAACTACTTCTTTCCAAGGCTCGAGCTCCTATTACATCACTGACTAGTTCTTTCTCCTTTCTGATTAAAATTAAGTCTGACTTAGCAGGGCCTCTTCTTGTTTCTCCTAACTTTTGAGAAGTGAGATAGTCCATGAGATTAAGCAAACAATTTATTAGAAAGCCTGACTTATCAGGAGATTTCCAACAGATGTTTTTTTGTGGCTAATCAAATATTCTTCTATTATCTTTACCCTAAAAGTTTACTACTCCTTTGAACTTTACACACTTGGAAGTGTACTCTGTCCCTGTGTTCCCTTCTACTAATTGGGTAGTTCCAACTTCTACAATTTCCATTAAAATTTTTTAAATTCAATTTTATTTTATTTTGAGATTTCACTTCCTCCCCCTTCCCCTAAGTAGATAAAGCAAGAAAAACAAAACACATTACAGATATGTATAATCAAGTAAAACAAATTCCCCCATTGAACATGTCCAAAAAAAAAAGCCTCAATTTGTATTCTCTACATCACCTCTATGTGAAGGTGGGTAGCACATTTCCTCAAGAGCCTTCTGGACTCCTGTTCTTTGTTGATCAAAGTTCTAAAGTCTTTCAAAGTTATTTGTCTTTACAATGTCAAATTTATTATTGCATAAATTACAGAACTGTCATTTTAAGGAAAATATCCAGGTCAGCCATGTCTTTATTCTTCTTCATGTTTCACTCCAGAGAACAGGTAATTTCCCTCCTTGCTTCCTGCTTCTACTCCCTACCCTTCCTTTCTATCACCCTCTTTTTCAGCTTCTTTTTATGTGTTGTCTTCATTAGAATAATATAAGATTGTCTTTCTGCTTGCATTTGTAGTCCAAGCACTTGGCACAGAGTTTGGAATATATTATTTGCTTAACAAATGCTAATTGATTTGACCACAGTCTCTATCTGTTCCTTTATCCAATTAAAGACTATGATGTTATTCTGAACATACATGTAATCACTGAACCTTAGTTCACTTCACACCTGGATATTTTAATATGCAGACCAGAGAATATATTAATCCCAAAACAAGATTTCTTAACCTTTTTTTCTGTTATGTAATCTTTTGATAGTCTGTTAAAGCTTTTGGATACTTTCTTAGGATAACTGTGTAAACACATTAAAAAAAAATTCATTGGATTGCAAAAGAAACCTACTATATATGAAATATAGTTGTCAAAATGTTAAAGAAAAAAAAAATTTCATGGACCTCAGATTGAAAACTCCTAGTCTAGAGTATTATTTTTCAAAATGAAGTCTTGGTTCTATAATAGTTAAGGTAAGGCTCATAAAGGAAAAAAACAAAAACAAAAAACAAAAAAAGAAAAAACAAAACAAAACAAATAAACCTCCCCCCCAAAAAAAACCAAAACAAAAACAAGTACTTAGAAGGATTAAGACCTTAAAGAATAAAAAATTAAGTAGAAAATACTAAGAAAAAAGAGGGGGAAATGTGAAATTTATTTACATTCTAGATATCTATATAGAAAAGTTTGGGAATGAATAGTCTTCAAAGACATTTCCAAATTTTCCAAAGACATTTAATGATTAAAAAAAAAGAACAAATGGTGATTGCTTAAATTGTACCTTTGAAGATTATTCGGATTGCTAATTAGGAATTTGGCTCAGGTATAAATTTTACAGAAACGAAATATGAAGGGACAATGGATGATTTATAGACAACAGACATTGTACTTTACAGATTTAATACACTTAATAAATTATTATAGTATTAAATATAAGGAAATCAAAGTAGGTAATAAAAAACCTCCCTTTTTGCCACACACCAGCATAATATAATCCCTCCACACCCCAAATTCCTTGTCCCTTTGTCAATGTCAGGAGCCATGAGTGACAAGGAGAAAGTACTTCTTACAATGTTTAACAGGGAAGGGCGAAAAATAAGATTTTTTTTTCTGAACTCAAAATTATCTTGATTATCTAAGAAATATTACTATCTCAACTATTTTTGTTTAGTGGCCTAGAATTTCTCTCATTCTCAATTTCCTTCTGGAAGTATTCAACAACAACAACAACAACATCATCATCATCATCATCATCACCATCAGTATTTTTATAGTGTTTTAAAGTATGCATAGCAATATACATAAGTTATCTCATTTGATTCTGGGAGGTGAGTGCTATTATTATGCCCATTTTACAGCTGAGGAAATAGAGAGCTTAAGTGACTTGTCCAGATTCATCTAGCTAGTAAACATGTGAGGTAAGATTTGAATGTAGTTCTTCCAGGTTGTTGCACCAGAGAGCAGCCAGAAGATATATTGTAATTTAATGCTATTAACTCATAGTTGAGAAGAAAACTATTTCAAGGATTAGGTTTTATGTTATTTAAAAATAAAACAAAACATAGACTATAGATAAGTTCTAAGCCAACTTAAAAGATGTCTGTACAAAAAAAGAGTGAATAATGGTCTAGAAAGGTCTTAGAATAGGGCTCATATCTGGATGAGGAGGTCCTACTTCTAAATAGATAATCTGGATTCTAAAAATCTCCAGTTAGAGAGATTCCTCTGGGAAAATGTTTTCTTTCCAGGGCTTAACTGTTATCAGCAAGTTCTCCTTAGGCAATATCTAATTTAAATTCTTCTTTGTAACTTAAATTCACTTTTTCTTATTCACTTCTGAGTAAAAAAAAGAGATAGGACCTTCCAGTAAATAATTTCATAATGCTAAAGGTATCTTTCAGCCTTCTGTTGAAGCTACATAATTCCTATTTATTTCCTCTCCTTGTAGAACCTGTTTTATTCCCTGAAATTACCTTATGGGCCACTAGATACCAAGTTTTCCATATTTTTGTTAGGTCTACAGAGTTCTAAATAGTAATAAACAAGTCTAGTGCTAAATTTACATCAACTAGTCATTTCCCTCTCAATTCTTTCTACCTCTTCTTCAATATCAGGAGGTAAAATGGCTCTTCTGAGCAATACCAAGGCCTCTACATGTGTCCTTGAACCCAGTTCTTCTCACATCTAGAATTTTATCTTTTGCCCATCTTCTCCCTCTTAATTTTTAATCTCTCCATATGCATTTCTTGTCTACAAACATACTCAGATTTCTCCAACCTTAAAAATAAAGGTCTCAAGCTATCACTGCATATTCCACCCCTTTTTCATGGATAAACACCTAGAAAAAAGTCTCTAAACTCATATTTTCACCTTTCATTCATTTCTTTACCCTTTGAAATCTGACTTCTCCCTCTTCTACCATGCAACTCATTCCGAAGGTCATCAATGATTTACATTTCACAGTGTTCATTTTTTATTTCGAATCCTTCTGTAGCATCTGACCAAGTTTTCTTGCTTTGTATTCTCTTCTCCCCTTGTGGTTCTCATCTCACCTTAAAATGAAAACTTTTCTCTTTGATGTTGAGAGCTTCACGGTAAGGTCCCAGGCTATCTTTTCAGCCTGGTTACATAATACTCCTCCTCACACTTTTCTGCCCTATCTGTTGTTCCCAGGTCCCACACTTGTGCTTTTGTACAGTGCTCTCCTATGCCTGCAATCAAGACTCATCTCCATATGTCCTTCAAAGGATCTTTTCTGATTGCCCCAGTAGTTGAAATCACTTTGTGGTGATGTTTTGGGTACGGAAGCCTCACTATGGTGCTCTTCATGCTGAAGGACTCACATACAGGAAAGGTAGTATGTGATAAGCTCCTTTGGTATTTCAGTAACCAGACCTGCTGAGATATAGTCTATATCTGGCCTGCCTTATATTGAATATGCAAAACCAAAAATATTTTGGGGTTCTAATGTGCTTTCTTTTCCTGTCCTAAATGTAGTGGTCTATATTTAACATAGCTTGGCTTCATTTTTGACAACCTGTGGGAGTATCTCTGAATTCTAATTCAGTTGTCCAAGTCATAGGACTGATGGCTCTTAGTCATCCCCAAACTTAATCATTTGATTTAATTCAGTCAACATTTATTTAATTCATAGTATGTGCAAAATGCTGGGCTCTGCTCTGGGGATATAAAGTTAAAAAATGAAGTAGGCAGGGCTGCCTCCAAGGGGCTTAGAGACTTTCTTATCAATTCTGAAGTGTTCTAAATTTACTGTTGGGAGGTGACACAGAACTTTGTGGTTGGTGATGGACTTGGAGGCAGGAAGATAAATCCTACTTAGACACTTAATAGTTGCATTAGCCTGGTAAGCCACTTTACCTGAATCTCAGTGTCCTTGGCTGTCAAAATGATGATAATGAGGGTAGCTATTTCCCCTCTGTGAGGACCAAATGATAGTTACCACTTATATTAAATCTACTCCTAAATAAACTAAAAATATGAAATTTAAAAATTTTCCACTTCAAAACATATCATAGATCTTTATTATCTGTAGTTTAATACAGAAATCTCACCTTAAAATCATCCGGAATGAGTAGTTTTGATGTTCGTAGAAAATTTAGTATATATCTGAACATCTGTCCATCTCTGTCAATGAAATAATGTTGTTTCAGACTGTCCAAAACAATTGGCTCCGTGCCATCAAAAAGTCTTCCAATTCTGTGGTGGAAAAGAGTGAATGAACAAAGAGGTTAGAATTACAATCAATATTCCATTCAGCCATCGAGCCTGAAAGCCATAGATTTCAATCATTCTAAAAAAGGGAGGAAAGGTCAGATGGGGGACCAGCCTTAGTTGTCTTGCCTCTGAAATACATAGTGCCTGCATGTCCCTCAACAAGGCAGTTACATCTCTGGCTACCCTCAAGCAAATGTCAGAACCCAGGTTGTAGAGGAGGGACTGATATGGAGGAAGGCTAATTGGTAGAAGGAGTTTCCTTATCAGGGAGGAATGAAATCTGTGTGGGTAAAATCAGGAATCCAGACCTCCCCCTCTCCTCCCCCCCCCCCAAAAAAAAAAAAAAGTTCAGGTGATCACAGAGCTTGGCTTGACATATAAGCAGTTATAGTAAGAGAGTCGTGAAGATCTGTATTAAGGAGACAACTTTATAGCACTCTGAAGCAAGAACCCTGGCCGCAAGCTTTCACTTTTAAAGAGAACATTCAGATGGCTTTTGTGGCAAGGTGCTGCTTCAGCACTGGAGAAAATACAATTTCAAAGAGCCTGCTGAAGAATTGTTTGAATTATTTTTTTATTGCTATATGAACAATTTATTTTCACCCAACATTTAAATGCCTGTTATATTTGTTAGATACTAGAGAACACAAAGATGAAAAATGATAAAGTTCTTATTCTTAAGAAGATATATCCAAATAACTACAATACAAGGCAAAGCAGAATGTAAAAGAGGGTGTACTGAGATCCAGAAAAGGGGTTGTAGGAAATCATAAGGAAGATTAGTCATAAGAGGTAAGAGTCAATACTTTTAGTATAGGGGGATCAGAAAAGGCTCCAGAAGAATTAAATTGGACCTTGAAGAAAGAAAAGGATTTTGATAGATGGATAGGTAGGAGTATATTCCTAACAATCTATGTAAATGAATAAGAAAGGCAGGCAAGATTAGTGAACCTCAATTAACGCAGACTAGTTAAAAAGTTAATGCAGGAAGAATTTCTTGTCTTTAGGAAATTTGCTTCCAGTGTACTCTAAGGACAAAGTAGTGTCTGATGGCTATCATCTAGATAGCCATTTTTTTTTTTTTTTTTAAGAAGGAAGAAAAATAAAAAGTTCTGGCATAAAGGTACCTTGTCGAGGTTTGAAACACTAACTTGGATCCATCCTTTTTTTCTGACTAGCTCAAAGAGGTGATGGCAGGAAAACATTTAATGAGTCATTAAAAAATTCTCCAGGAGATGCCAAGTACTAAAGGCATGAGTATTTTAATGGAATTCAAGGAACCTGATCCATACCAAGATGGGAACTGCTACAGATCATTTTGCTTTTCTCTTCTTCTCTGCCCCCCTCTCACCCCCATTTATTGGGACAGGGAAGGGAATAAGCATTTATATAGTGCTTACTATATGCAAGGCACTGTGCTAAGATAAGCACTTTACAAATATAATCTCATTTCATCTTAATAAGGAAGAATTTTTGTGATAAGGTTAACTTGTCTGTCTTGAACTTTTGTGACTACATTACTTTACAGAACAATATCATTCGAACTTCATTTAAGAAATCAAGGGGGAAATGCCCCTCTTCTAGCAAATTGGACATAAATGAAATTTGACATGAGAATTGAAGTGAGAAAAAAAGCAAAGAAAAAGTAGATGGATGGCACATGTTATGAAAAGGATGGTTGAAATTATAAATTATAGAACAATTGTTTTTGCTGAAAAAAAGATTTGGAAGTAACAGATGGAGATAACAGGAATTGAAAGTGAAAAGCAAAATCAGTAAGTATAATAAAAGATAACAAGCTGATCACAGGGACTTGCTATTTACCTGTCTGATCAGAAACCACAACAAGAAAAGTTTTATTATTTATTTCATGCCAGCAAAGTACTCTGTGCTATTAAAGGCGGAGAAGATGACATGGGTCTTATCCTAGGGCTTTATTTGATCAATTAAACAGATAAAAGGTCCCCAGCTGACAGATTTACCTGGTAAAGGTAAATCAGTGGCAGTTTTGGCAGGGGGAAAGTGGAAAAAACTTTTGTTAGGGGAACATAACTGAACAGTTCTAGAAAGGAAGGGCATGAATAGAAAGCATGATGGCCAGAAGATGAAAGTCTCCAGGCACCCTGGCAGGACAGAAGAAGGGGCATCTTGTTACAGCCAACTGGGCTAAGTAAAGAACACTGAGTCAAAGAACATTTAGGAGAAAAATAACAATGTGAAAGGAAGATGGTGCTAGCAATGGCAATACTAGATCAAAAAAGAGAGATCATAAAAATAAAGGTTATAGTACCTGGTATTCTCAACCAATGCTCACTCACTTATTCAACAAATCTTTATAAAATAAAGATACTGCTACCTGCCAGATACTGTGGTAGGAAAGCAGGGGTGGGATGACGTGGTGGTGGGAGGGGGCAGGAGAAAAGAAAATTTATTAATAGTAAGGAAGGTTTGGGAAGCACTTTACAAATATCATCTCATTTGTTCTTCACAATATCACCCTGTGATATAGGTGCTGGTATTATCCCCATTTTCCAGGTGAGGAGACTAAGATTTTGAGAAATGATTGGCACAGGGATGCCCATCTGAAGCTAGATTTGGAACCACATCTTTGGGCTACAGATACCAAGCTCAATCCATTTTCCTGGTTATGCTACTTGTCAAGCAGGAAGGGTCTTAACTGAGGAAATGAAGAAACAGCTTAAATTGCCAAAAATTACACAAGTGAAACTATGGTAATATTTCAGTCTTCTGGATGGGTAGTACAATTTGAGTAAATGATAGACTGGAGAATTTCAGGTCAATTAAATGGATAAAATTACAAAGTTGAGCTGGCTCTAATTATTGAAACATGTGAGAAGTACAAGAAATCAAATGGCAGAAACTTTTTAGCTCTTGCTCTTGAAGGGCACCTGAAGTTGAACAGATTTTAGGGACCTTAGGATATCTTTACTGTTCACTAAATGACTATGACTAAGGACCATTCAAAGAGAAAATGATACAATGCAGTTGATATTTTTGGATTTGTTGAACCCAGGGATTATATTGAGAGCCTTCTTAGTTAAATATCTTTAAGGGTGCAGAAGTAGTTTATCTTTCTAATGTCTGATAATGTGTGTGTGTGTGTGTGTGTGTGTGTGTGTATTCATCTGTATTCTTCCCTGTTCTTTTGCAGAGTTGGCTTATGTTTCTGGAGTAGCAGAAAGACACTTAGGATATCTTAAGTATAGATAGATATACTATATCTATATACTATATAGATATAGATATATAATACTAGTATACGCTCTATATAAGATACTAATATATATAAGATACTCTCCTTAAGAGTGTGGACTTGTGCAATGGAAAGAACCTTATTTGGCCAGTTTGCTGGGATTCCTTTTCTCAAGAAATTCTCTTTTGAGTAGATTAGGGATTTATACAGTGCCTACTATGTGTAAAAAGAAAAAAAAAATGAAACAGTCCCTGCCTTCATGAAGCTTATGTTATATGTGCCAGGAAACATACTAAGTGGTTTTGATTCTTACAACTCTGTGAAGTAGATGCTTTTATTAATTTCTATTTGACAGCTGAGGAAATTGAGGCAGATGGAAGTTAAGTGATTATAAGTATCTCAGGTTAGATGTGAACTTCCTAACTCCAGGTCCAGATACCACAATGCCTCTAGACTCAGGATGTTTTTCCCAGGCCTAAAAGCAAATTCCACTGAACAAATATGTATTTCTGACAAAATACTGTCACACTGTCTTACCTAGAAATAAAACTATAAATCTGTATCATCCTATTTGCTTGCCTTTCATTGCTTTTCTTCTTTCTTGCTTTAAAATAGAGGAAACGTGCTTTATTATACTGGACTTAGAGTTGGAGGAGCTGGGCTCTGGTTCCATCTCTGCTGATTATTACTTGTATGACTTTAGGCAAATAATTTGACTTTGTGATCCTCTGTTTTCTCATTTGTAAAATCCTGTTGTAAAATGGAATTTCACAGTTTGAGGTTCAGGAGAAATGAAGAATGTAAAGACATTTGTGACTATAAATTATAACTCAAAATAGTGATTAATATTCTTATTGTCTTTTATTAAAGAAGCACTTTTTAAGCTCCAACTATGTACCAGACATTGCAGTAGATATTGGAAATATAGAGACCAAAAATGAAATAGTCCCTGTCTTCATGAGACTTGTATTCTATTTCTCATTCTTGTTACTTCTTCACTTTTTATCAGAGAGCAGGTAGGGAAACCCAAAAGAGCTATCTGCTCTACATGTTGCTTCTCTGGACACTGACCTAGGGTACCAAGATAAGAGACTTTTGATTGGATTTATAGATATTGCAATTGAATTCTAGCTACAGTAGCTGTTTTTTTTTTTTTAATAAGTTCCTTAATTTTTTATTCTAGTTACATACGATTTGATGTAATTTAATAACAGGACATACATAAACATATTGAATAGAATTTATTTATTACACAAACTCTGGCTTTTCTTTATCACTGTTTTTCTTGTTACCCTATATTATTAAGCAACCAGAGATGGAGTGATGGAGTTACTGTTACTTTAATTGTTACTCATGTTACTAGTTATTCACGACCCATGTTATTGCTCTGAAAACAGGCTGCATCTTTGAAATGAGCTCTCTGGGAAAAAACAAAAACAAAAAAAAACCCACGAGTTTAAAATGGGGCAGGCTAGGTGACACAATGGATAGAGTGCAGGGCCCAGAGTCGAGAAGACATCTTTCTGAGTTCAAATCTGACCTCAGACATGTACTAGCTGTGTGATCCTGGGCAAATCACTTAACTGTCAGCTTCAGTTCCTCATGTATAAAATGAACTGGAAAAGGAAATGGCAAACCATTCCAATAATCCTTGTCAAAAAAATTCCAAATGGGGTCATAAAGAGTTGGACACCACTGAAACAACTAAAACAACATCATCATACACTGAAAAACAATTACACAAAACTATTATAGTTGAAAAAAAAAAAAAGAATATTAGTCATTGTGTTTTTCTTTAAAATTCCAAATTTGAAATTGTTCATCTATTTTATTTGCATAAATTAACGATATATACACCAATAATGATATCTGTATAGAGCTTGTTGTAAAAGCTAATGGAAGCAATTAAAAGCTCTAGAGGAAATATTTTCTAAGTAGAAGTAGATCAAAATTTTACCTACAATGGGCATTTGGAAAGCCCTATGCAATATTGGCAATATTTTTCTTGATTAAGCACAGAAAAGGAGAAAGAAAAAATCATTCAGAAATGAATGAAAAAGAAAAATGATAATAGCAATAAATTAAGGAATTGCAAATTTCCTAGAGAATTAATGGCTGAAATATGTATAGCTGATAGTTTAAGGTTGAAGTTTGGGGAATTAAGCTGCTCAGCTACACGGATCCTTCAGAAATATTTCAAGTCTTTATACCAGAACAATTTCAAAACACAAGTTTATCCAGGTAACATATTGATTGTAATAATAATAATAATAATAATAATAATAACTAGCATCTATATAGTACTTTAAGATTTGCAAAGCTCTTTACAAGTTTGACCTTCACAATAATGAGAGGCATATTATTATCATCATATTATAGATAAGAGTTAATTGAGGCATTCAACCCAGGGTCTGGCATCTAAGTAATTGAGGCAAGATCCAAACATATTTAGGTCTTCCTGATAACAAGTCTCGCTGCCTCCAAGTATGCAAACAAATAAACAAAGTAAAATGAACTGAATCCAAAGAAGGAAAGTTAAAGAAGCAACATCCTTTTAATCTTTGGAGATGCTGGATTCCTGATGAGCTGCTGCTTTGATGTAATTTGATCTAGGAGGATAAGTGAGTGAGTACTTATGGTGGGAATGGATGGAATGTTTGACATGATGCAAATGAAGCATATTTTCTAATACAGAGCTGGGGAAAAAAAAAAACCACTAAAAATGTTCGGGTATAGTTCAGGTGCCGTCTCCCTTTCTGATCTAGAAAGAATAGAATTTTTCTTATATAGAATCATTAGTTTATATCTGTAGACACCAGAGAGAATATTTATTGCAATGAGTTATTCTTTATAAAGAATTTATAAATGGATCAATCAAACACTGTTGCTACAGGCTATCAGAACAGCATGTGGAAATAGCTTCTTTCTAATCATCTTCATTATAAGAATATTTTTTTACCTGTAGTAAAATTAGAATGTAAGAGTATTTCTAATATAAGCAAATAAAACTTCTGAAAAGGAAATAATACTTTATTTTGCTTATAGCTTTTATTTATATATCTAAAACGTCTGTCACAGAATACTGAAGTTAGAAGAAATCTTGAGAGCACATGAGAACATCTGGTATTGCCCCTTAGCTTTAGGCAGATGAATGTCTAAAATAAAACTTTCAGAGCAAGTGGCTGTTTAGTCTCTTAATGCTTTCTATAGACAAAGACTGCAAAGCCACTATTGTCAGCCAATTTCACTGTTTCCAAGCGAAATCTTTTTGCTGAAACATAATCTACGTTTTCTTGTTTGGTCCCATGGAAACATGGAAAAATCCACTCAGTAGCATCCTTTTTATAAAGACCTTTCATATGCTTAAACACTGTCAACCTTTACTTGTCTCTTTTCTCAGCTTTCAGAAGTTACTTTTCATTTTTTTGTTTCTGGGCTATGTATTTCCCTGATCCTCTTTCTGTTTCTTCTTTCCTTTTAAAAATGTGTTGACCAGATAAAGTACTCAAACCACCAAAAAAAAAACAAAAAAAAAAAAAAAAAAAAAAAAAAAAACCACATAGAGATCTTAAATAAATTAATCCTAGAAAAAGAAGTAGAACAAGTTGTGAAGGGATTATCAAAGGGGGGTGGAGAAGAAGCTCCCTAGTTCTAATAGATCCACAGGAGAATTCTGTCAAACTTTGAAAGAAAAATTAGCAACCAGAATACACAAATTATTCTCAAAAACTGAGAAAGAACTCTACTAGATTCTTTTTATGAGACTAATATAGTTCTAGTACCTAAATCAGGAAGGATAAAATATAAGAGAACTACAGATTAATATTAATATCAATTCAATTTTTTCTTTTTGATAAGCCCTTTTTATTAAAACTTTTTGTTTTCAAAACATGCATAGATAATTTTCAACATTCATTCTTGCAAAACCTTGTGTTCCAAATTTTCTCTCTCCCTTCCCCCCCACTCCCTCCCCTAGATGGCAAGTAATCTAATATATGTTAAACATGTGCAATTCTTCTATACATATTTCTATACTTATCATGCTGCACAAGAAAAATCAGATCAAAAAGGGAAAAAATGAGAAAGAAAACAAAATGCAAGCAAAACAACAATAACAACAAAAAGTGAAAATACTATTGTGATTCACATTTAGTCCCCACAGTCCTCTCTCTGGGTGCAGATGACTCTCTCCATCGCAAGATGATTAGAACTGGCCTGAATCATTTCATTGTTGGAAAGAGTCACATTCATTAGAATTGATCATCATATGATCTTGCTGTTGCTGTGTACGATAATCTCCTGGTTCTGCTCATTCCACTTAGCATCAGTTCATGTAAGTCTCTCCAGGCCTTTCTGAAATCATCCTGCTGGTCATTTCTTACCGAACAATAATATTCCATAACATTCATATACCACAATTTATTCAGCTATTCACCAGCTTATGGGCATCCATTCAGTTTCTAGTTTCTGGCCACTACAAAGAGAACTGGCACAAACATTCTTGCACATACAGATCCCTTTCCCTTCTTTAAGATCTCTTTGGGATATAAGCCCAGTAGTAACACTGCTGGATCAAAGGGAATGCACAGTTTAATACCCCTTTGGGCAGAGTAACAAATTGTTCTCCAGAAGAGTTGAACCAGTTCACAACTCCAAACATCAATATCTTTTCTTGTCATCTTAGTCAATCTGACAGTGTATAGTAGTACCTCAGATTTATCTTAATTTTCAGTTTTTGAACAATAGGGATTTAGAGCATCTTTTCATATGACTAGAAATGATTTCAGTTTCTTCATCTGAAAATTCTATTCCTATCTTTTGACCATTTATCAATTGGAGAATGGCTTGAATTCTTACAAATTTGAGTCAATTCTCTACATATTTTAGAAATTTGGCCTTTATGAGAACCCTTGGATGTAAAATTTTTTTTTCCCAGTTCATTGCTTTCCTTCTAATCTTGTCTGCATTGGTTTTGTTTGTATAAAACTTTTAAACTTAATATAATCAAAATTATCCATTTTGCATTCCATAATATAGTCCAATTCTTCTTTGGCTACAAATTCCTTCTCTACAGATCTGAGAGGTAGATTATCCTTTGTTCTAATATGATCATTCTTTATGTCTAAATCATTAACTCATTTCGACCTTATCTTGGTATAGGGTGTTAAGTATGAGTCAAGGCCTAGTTTTTGCCATGCTAATTTCCAAGTTTCCCAGCAATTTTTGCCAAATAGTGAATTTTTATCCCAGAAGCTGGGGTTTTGGGGTTTATCAAACACTAGATTACAATAGTCATTGACCATTGTGTCTTATGAATGTAACCTATCCCACTGATCAACAACTCTATTTCTTAGTCAATATCAAATGATTTTGATGACTGCCCCCCCCACCCCCTCCCACCCTGGTCCCACTTTCCTATATTAAAAATAAAGGGGCAGCCAGGTGTCAAGTGGATAGAGCACCAGCTCTGAAGTCAGGAGGACCTCAGTTAAAATCTGATCTCAGACACTTAACACTTCCTAGCTGTGTGACCCTGGGCAAGTCACTTAGCCTCAATTGCCTCAGCAATAAATAAATAAATAAAAACATTTAAAACCACTTGATTATCTCAGTAGATTCAGAAAAAGTCTTTGACAAAACACAAAACTCACTTATGCTAAAACTCCCTACATAGACTTTTTTATTATCATAAAAATTATCCATCTAGAATCAAAAGCAAGCATCTTATGGCATATAAGCATACTGGAAACTTTCTCAATAAATTAAGGAGTAAAGCAAGATTGCTTACTCTCACCTGTATCATTTGATATGATTCTGGAAATGCTCACACAGCAATAATACAAGAAAATGAAATTAAAAGCATAAAGATATGTAAAGAGGAGATAAAACTTTTACTATTTCTGAGGATATGATAGTTTATTTAGAAAATCTTAGGAATCAGCAAAGATACCAACTGAGACAATAGCTTCAGCAAATTCACAGGTTACAAAATAAACTTCCCCAAATTAATAGCATTTCTCTATGATATAACAAAATCCACGAGGCATTAATAGAAAAAAAAAACTTTCATTCCAACTAACTTCAAAATGCATAAAATATCTGGACATCAATAATGGCCTTTAAGATTTGTAAAATGATTTAGAAATATCATTTTATTTTTATTAACACAACAACCCTGAAATGTTAGGTGCTAGGATTATCTCTGTTTTAAAGCTGAGGAAACTGAATGAAGAAAAGAGGTTAAGCGATTTGCCTGGAGTCACACAGCTAGTAAGTATCTGGGTCTGAATGTGAACTCAGATACTGATATTGTACTTATGATAAGGTAAGCAGTCAAATGGGAAAAAAAAAATCTTTGTAATGAACTCTGTAAGGTAAAGGTTTGATATCCAAGATATAAGCAATTAAGAGATATATAAAATAACGAATACCATTCCCCCATAAGTAAATTCCTCCATAAAGATTTATAAATGGTTCCCAAAAGAAGAAATGTAAACTATTAACAATCATGGGGGGGAGGGGGAAATGCTTCAATTCACTAATAATTAAAAAAATGCAATCAATTTTGAGGTCTTATTTTATACTTTGCAAATTGTCAAAGGTGACAAAAACTGGGAATAGTCAATGCTGAAGCTTACTGGAAGATAGGCACACTACTGCATTATTGGTAAAGCTGTGAATCAGCATAATGATTTTGGAAAACAGTTTGGAATTATGCAAATAAGGAGACTAAAATATTCATATCCTTGACCCAAGGATTATAGCACTAGTTTTATACTCCAAGGAGACCATTGCTAATGAAAATGTCCCTATGTACACACCAAAATATTTATAGCAATATTTTTTTTGGAAAAAAAAATATATATCAACTAGAGAATGGCCAAACTATCAATAATATATGGACAAAATATTTATAGCAATATTTATTTTTTTTTTGGAAAAAAACATGTATCAACTAGAGAATGGCCAAACTATCAATAATATATGGAATATTACTGTTCCATAAGAAAAATATGATTAATAAGGAAAAGAGGTATGGAAATAATAGGAAAAAATAGAATAAATTGAAACATGGAAAAATAAATGGATGTAGAATGAGATAAGCAGAGTTAAGAAAACAATACACAATGACAACAAATATAAATCATTAAAAAATCCAAAATTTACAAAATTGCAAAGAACCAAAATGGTTCCAAAACACAGATATGAGATGTCCCCACCTTACCCCTCTTAAAAAATGGTTGGTCCTACAAGTGTGCTATATTGCCCATATTTTCAAACTTTAAAAAATATATTGATCAAGATCAATCCTGACATCAGGAGGACCTGAGTTCAAATTTGACCTCAGACACTTACCACTTCCTCTGTGTGACTCTGGGCAAGTCACTTAAACCCAACTGCCTCAACAAACAACCGAAAAATGGATTGATCAGTTATACTGATTTTTTTCCCCTTCATTTTCTTTTATTTGGTGGCTTTCATTATTATATTATATTATATTATATTATATTATATTATATTATATTATATTATATTATATTATATTATTATCAGATGGCTTTCAGGAATGGGGAGTGGTAGTGAAGGAAATTATGGGGAAAAAAAAGATGAGTAAAATGTGTATGAAAAAGAAAAAAATTTGCTTCCTTTCCACCCTTTTTTGTTTAAAAAATAGCATTTACTATGTGAGGTGGCTGAGGAAAGGGGAAAGGAGACTGGGAACAATTTTTTTATGATATAAAAAATTCAAGAAATAGCAACAAAAAATTAAAAAAAAAATATTGGCCTAACTGGATACAATTTGACTCATATGGTATATTAGAGAAAGATTAGCTCCTTGTTCTTATATGTCGTATTTTTTTCTATTTTGCTTTCATGAAATTAAAAAAAAAAAAACCCAAATAGCTTGCAATAGTGTGTAATCCCGAGTCTTTTATTGTTAAGTGTGTTTCTAGTCAGTGTTTCTCTCCTAGATTTGTTAGAAAGTTTTTTTTTTTCTCTCTAGTCCGTAATCTTTCTCTATTGTCCACAGTGAGTTACACTCTACTTCTGAAGTACATTTTGAATTTTATTCTTGGATTTCTGAATAGAAAACTTTTATGATCTCCCTGTTTGGTCTCAATTCTTGATCTCTTCAGCCATATCATCAACAATGGGCCTTAGGACTGGTTCCTGTGAGATACCTTTTTATGCCATCTCAAAATGACATCAAACAAACTATTTACAATTACCTTGGAGTCTGTTGTTCATCCTATCAACATCCTATTAATCGTGAATTTTCATAATTTTCTTGTTTATGAATAGGAATACTATGTAGAGTAAAAGCGAAAGTCTCACTGAAATAAAAATCAGTGTACATATTACTTCCTTCTTTGACTCTATGGCCAACATTTCTGTCACAGAAAAAAATAAATTGGTCTAGCATGTTTGCCAGGCAATGTTAGATACTCATTAGCATTTTATATATTTGTAAACTTGTTACTTATTTTTCTCAAATGTCAATTTATAGTGGAATTATACTATTTTTAAAAGTGGAGATAAAATTTCCCTTTTTCTTAATTTTCAAGAAATTTCATTGACTTCTCAAAAATACAGACTAGTGCTCTCATTATGGTGCTTTCCCAAGTCCTGACCTACCCTCGGGGTGCAGGTCATTGGACTCTGATGAATGGTACATTCCATTTTTAGATTCACTCTATTATTTCTTTGCCATGGAATGTCCGGCTTTTCATCTCGACTGGTAGCAGCCTCTTCTAGAGGCTTTCAGGAAAGCTCCCACTGCGATACTTTGTTTCATTCCTTCTTGGGTCAACTCTTCCAAAGCCTTGGCAACTGCCTTGCTGCTGCTCTTGTATTCTTCCCCTCCCCCTCCAGTTTAGGAACCATGAACTGTGACCAAATAAACTCTGCCTGTGTTTCTTAATGAGGATTGTCAATCTATTTTTCTATGGTCCCCTCACCATCATTGTAAACTTTGCAGACCAAAGTGTTCCACCCTGGCCACCACCCCACTCTGTCTATGTTGTCTCCCTATAAGCAACTAAGCTTTTTCAGGATAGAGATTGCCCTCCTTCTTTCTTCTCCTCCTCCTCCTCTTCCTCTTTTTAAAATACAAAGTGTGCTTGGCACATAGCAAGTGCTTTTACAATCACGGATTTGTTGATTCATTCATGTTTCCATTACCACCTGGATAAAGAGTTCAAAAGAAAAAGTCTCCTACAAGAATTCAGCTGATTTTTAAAAAAAATTATAGATCTCTATGATTTTTTTGTTTTTGTTACTTATATTTCCTCCTGTATTTTCTACCCCCTTCATTCCCAGACATCCATAACTGTAATAAAGAAAATTTTTAAAAGAACAAAGAATCAAGGTGATTTTCTATTAACTCACTTCTTCACACACACACACAGAAAAGGAGTCTTAAAAGGGCTTAGAGAGTTTATTTCAACAAACAAATCTGAATGTTTAAAAAATGCAGACAATGTTACTATGATTAAAGTCCTAGACTAACACACAAAAATCTCTGTGCACACAAAAGTTGCTTATCTAATAAAAGCTTGCAGAAAATGTTGAAGTGATCCTATTCTTCAGATCTTAAATGTGAATGAACAGTCTGTTTCAATCCACACCTCTATTTTTTAAAACTCCAACATCTCTACAATGTGATTTCTTTTCACACATCTGAATACTAGCGCATGGGAAAAATAAAGATGAGCATTCTGGATTAGTTTGTGACCTAAAAAGGTAGCATCATACAAGATCACATCTTGATAGCAGCACTATCTTATTTTCCATTTAAACTTGAGCATTAAAAACAGTTGAGACATCATTCCATGCAAATTAAAATGATCTATTTCTCTATTTTTAGTGCTTTGTCCTTTGCTCTCTCAATAGGTGGGGGAAAGTGTGAGAGGAAGGGAGAGAATCTGGAACTCAATTTTTTTTTTAAATGAAGGTTAAAAATGAATAAGCATTTTAAATAATATGGTGTTCAGTCATATCTGACTTTTTGTAAGCTCAGTTGGGGTTTTCCTGGCAAAGATATTAGAGCAGCTTACTCTTTCCTTCATTTTACAGATGAAGAAACTGAGGCAAGCAAGGTTGTCATTTGCCCAGGGTCACATGACTAGTGTCTGAGTCTGGATTTGAATTTAGGTCTTTCTGACTCCAAGTCTAGGCTCCAGCTACTGGGGGATCTTAAACTGTCAATTAAACTGAAAGCCAAAAAGAACTGAACAAATCTGAAATAACTGTTTCCCTTCAGCAATTTTCCATAGTCTATAATGCATGGGAAAGTTTTAGAACAAAATCAGACAATGAAAAGATAGGGATGGAGCTGGAGCTGTGATTTCCAGGTATAGGGAACTCTCAGGGGAGGAAATTCTTTCAACTCAGTTTGGCACTTCCTTAACAAATTATAATCTGAGGAGAGTTGCCAAGAGCACCAAAAGGTTAATTAAGGCTCTTGCCCAGGACATCATACAGTGTGGTTCAATGGATAGAACACTGGGATTGGAGTCAGGGAGACCCCAGTTTAAATTGGTCTACAGACACTTACTTATTGTGTGATCCTGGGCAAGTCACCAACTTCCAATAGCCTTAATCTCCTGGGGAAGGAAATGTTGAGCATCCCAGTATCACTGCCAAGAAAACCCTAATGGATAGTGTCATGAAGAGAATTACTAAACTTCAAGCCTTGCTCTCTAGCCAAGTTGATATGGATTGTTTTTTTGAAAATCAAATTGTCATTCCTTTTTATATCCATCTGAATATTAATGAAAAATATGTGAGGATTACTTATCTCTGGTGAAATTAAATATAAAAACAAAACAAACAAACAAACAAAAAAACAAAGCACAAAACTCTGTGAAGCCTTTTAAGGCAAATACTGAACAACTGATGCTTCTGCTAGAACATCAGAGCTGTTCATGAGAAAAAATATTAATCAAATTAGTACCTCCTCAGTGTTAGCAGATTTTGGTCTGCCTGTTTCTTAATTGTTCTAATCTAAACCAACGAACATGAATGTAAGAGAATAATAAATATGAAACTAAATGAAGTAGAATAAATTTTAAGTCTTTATATTAAGAACTTCTACATAGAGTATTAGCGAATCAGATCCAAATATTAAAATTGTTGCTTGCAGTAATGTCTTAAGCACAGAAAAGAAACAAACTGAATTTGAGTGTGTGTATATAAATAGAATGCTACAAAAAAGCAATTAATTATTAAAAGCAACCCAAGTTGCATATTCAAGAAGATGCAGAAATTTAGATCCACAAAACAATTTTGTTGAATAGAGGAAACAGCAGAATCAGCTATAGATCTGACTCAAAAATATAAATAGTTTCTGCTTTCTTACCTAGGGAATATGAGGAAAATAAAAACTTTCCAAAATATCACTTAAAAAAACCTTTAAATTATTGTATTGATACCTGGGAAATGAAAAAAAGTAGCATATTTTAACACTGTAAAATCCTGTTTACAAACTGGCCTCCTTTGTTTCTAAACTGGTCCGGACTATCAGAATTCTTTATAGGAGCTATTCTAATTAGAAACCAATCATATTAAAGCTATGACATTGTGGGAAGTCTCCTGCTTGTAATTTTACCTTTTTTTTTAACAGAAAAAAAAGATAAAAAGTCTAGTCAGGATAAAGTATTATTGAAAGTTCTAGCCAAGCCAGCTGTTTCTCTTTGCAAAAAAACAATTCTTTCCTTTGTAACAATGCCAGCAAAGTAGTGGCTTTCAATGGCTCTTTTAAAAATTTACTCTCATGAGTTAACCGTCAGATGTAAAAGTATACACATATGTATATGTATACACCCATACATATAAACAAAAAATTAAAACATTTTACCTGGGACAAGGTAAAAGTTTGAAATGTTTTTGAAAGCCTGCAGCAGACATATGGAAATATCTCCAAATAGAAAAGACACCTATTTTACTAATGATTAGCTCCTCCCCTTCACCTCTTAAAGACACATATCCTAGAAACCATTCAAGGATTTAAAAGTTTCAAAAGGCTAGGCAAATAGTAATACTTCTTTTTCATTTTCCCATTGTTAAATGTGAACAAAAGCTCTGGGGTTGAAGGAACCGCCAAGTGATTCATAAACTCCCACAAACATAGATTGAAACAAGACTCTAGGATGACAAAGCAGAAAGGAGGAGTTCTTGCCTCAGGACTACTGAGTTATGCACCTCCTTAAAAGAACTGAAGTAAGCTAGAATTGGACAAGAGTTATATTTATAAGTATTTCAAAAGCATATAAATGTAGAGAAAAAAAACCTTCTAAAATACATAAAGCCATCTAACTCTTTCACTGCCCCACCTTAATGCTTAGTTTGCTAAAAGAATACCTCTTGCATCATTGAATCAAAATGGCAGCATGAGAACCATGCTCTCAGAATGCATGTATTCTGAGCAATTTTAGATTTAGTGCATACGTGGCAAGATCAATTAGACGCTAAATGAAATGAAAATGATAAATGAAAAATATGAAGCTGAAATCAAGTCTTATGATTCAAGGACAACCCTCCAAGGTATGTGTTATTGGGAAATTATGAAAGAAAAACGTTGACAGCATTCTGCCTTTGGCTGCTTTGGATTCAACAATGCAACCACTGTGGAAGTGTCTAAAGCAAGAGAACACACCCCACTATGCCTTATTGTCTTGTGTAGGAAGTTTAAGGATTTATCCAGAAAAATTAAATTGGTCTGTAAGGATATGGGAGTACTTAATAAATAAATCTCTCAAACAACAATGTCCTACCCAAATCTACTTCAACAGTTACACCCTGTTTAACCAAACAATCTACCCTCCTTTTCCCTACTCTAATTAAAAAAGAACCTCTTCCTTTTCTTATCCCTTCAAGAGAACCTTGGAGGCAATATTTATTGCTACTGCTTCAGATTACCTCATGAAGATAATCATTTGATATGTTTTGTATGCAATACTACCACAATCAGAAAATTGTTCCTTTCTTCTGGAAACCCAGGAGATAAAAACTAGGCTATAATCAAGAATGTTATTTTTCAAATACAAAGACATGATCTAGACAAAGAACAGAAAGAGGAAAAGGTGTTGGACTGGGAACATTGGACTCAGATCCTTATCTTGTCACTTCCTATCTGTGGAATTCCAGGTATATCATTTTCCGTCTCTGGGTCTCGATTTCTTCTTCTGTGAAATGTGGATATTAATACTTGCACTGTGTGCAATCAGAATTGCTGAGATGGATGTTGTCTGTCAGCTATTAAGACTGATGATACTGCTTATATGAACTACTACCTATAATCTCTGAAAGGTAAATAGTTTCTAAACTGTTAGATATATCACCACCACCTCAATGCATGTTTGTTAGGATTTGTGCTAACCTACCAGCAGCTCAGATGACTAAGTTGATTGGTGTTGGGACAGGAGTTGGGAAGATCTGACTTCAAATCTAGCC
Organism: Sarcophilus harrisii; assembly: GCF_902635505.1. Classification (NCBI taxonomy): domain Eukaryota; kingdom Metazoa; phylum Chordata; class Mammalia; order Dasyuromorphia; family Dasyuridae; genus Sarcophilus; species Sarcophilus harrisii. The sequence continues at coordinate 488,128,904 of NC_045426.1, read as the reverse complement.
TCAGGCTCCTAGGATTTGTGTGATACTGGGCATTTTTTAACCTGTTTGCCTCAATTTTTCCAACCGTAAAATGGAAATAACAGTACCTATACCTACTCCTGCTGTGAGAATTAAATGAGCTATTTGTAAAGCCCTTAGCACAGTACCTGGTACACTGTAGGTGTTAATATTAATGCTTATTTTCCCCTTCCCCCTTTCCTACTCTACCTTTAATTTGATTTCAGGATTTTGCTGATATGAATGACAATTTTTATTCTCTTCTGTTCTAATGTGTCATAACAGTTTTCACGAAATGCTACCTGCACTACATCGTCAAGATGATGTTTCGATGAAGCATCAAACCCAGAGCCCTCAAGATAAAGGATTTAGTGGGACACACTGAAAAGATCATTTTTCTCCGTTGTATTGACTGTTCCCAGCCCTTTTGGACTAGAAGAGTTTCCATTTTTTATGTAAGCTTGTGCAAGGCCCTCAGGGCTTTATAAACTCTTAAAAAGAAATCAATGTTCAGATGGGTAGAAGAGACCCAGGAAAGCCTAATGAGACTGGGTAGGAGTTCTGGAACTCATTCAGCTTGGATCATGAAGACATGTACGGGCGAGCTCCAATGCACCTCTCAGGGAAAAGGAAGCCCTCCAAGCTCAGAAATATTTGCTACTGTTTAAAGCTGGTGGTTAACTGTTTTGCACAGCTATAATTTATCTTCTGCATGGGGGAAACACAATAAAAAGAGTTACACAAGAGTAAAAATAATCATTACCACAAAAGAAGATAAGTAGCAAGGTCGTTACTAAGCAAACTGATACATGGCCTTTATGTAGTAGCAGGAAACCATGATCGAATGACAAGGGTCTCTGTTCTATCAGCATGTCATCTTGATTAAATTCAGACAACTCAGTTAACAGCCAATGGGATTGGGGGAATAGAAAAATGTAATTTTTCTTCTGCAAAAGAAACTGCTAGATTTCAAAGCCGTTTTGTATGGATATCAGAACTTCTAGGTGAGGTTGGGAATATTTTAGTCTAGATGCATAAAGTCTATTAATAGTATAATATAATAATAATTCACATTTTCATAGACACTTAAAGTATGGTAAGTACTTACTATACTCATTTGATCTCCATGTTCCCATTCTACTGAGGCCAGAAGATTAAGTGACTTGCCCTGATTACCTCTTGGTCCTACAAGGGCCATTTAGGGCACATTTGCTAAGAATTGATCAGGTACTTCAGTATAAGATACTTGGAGAAGAGATGAGAAATGTTACCTTTCTGTATCTTCAGGCTTAATGATAACAATCTTTTAGAAGAACACTGATAATTTATATATTGATACATTATAAAGTCTGAATTTCTGATGAAAAGTAATGACATTTTAGTGCATTATCTAAATGGTGATAATACATTAAACTGAAAGATAGACATGGCATATTTTAATAGTCTAGGACCAAACCTCAGTTACACTTCAACCAGAACGCATTTAATACATTAATGGATTAATGGATTGTTCCATCATTATTTCCTGCCATTGCAGTCCTCTCAGTCTCTTAAAAACAACACTCATTTCAAGCCTCTAGATGTATGTGTATTTTAATTCTATTTGAAAATAATTTTAAAAATCTATAATGAGGAAAAATTTAATTATTTACAAAGGACATCAATATCAAATCAACTTCAATTCAAAAAAAGGTTACTACTACAATAATGGGCTAGATAGTGCGACGGTTCTTAGGTTCAGAGAAGAAGTAGGTCCTGTCATTTGGCTTAATGGCCTGGGCAGATGATAGTGATACAAATGCAAGTAACTATAATACAAAATAATACACACTAGTGTCCATAAAAGAAGGACAGTCTTGGGGAGGGTGTGTGTGTGTGTACATGGAAGGCTTATTGAAGGAGATAGAATGAATGGGTTTTGGTTGAAAGATGTTATTATAAAACTCATTTGAACCAGAGATGCGATTGAAGGCAATTGGGCATGTGGATATGGAGCTCAGATGAGAGTTCCAGGGCTAGGTATTTCAATCTGGATGTCATCTGTTCAAAAAGATACATGAAATCATGGGAGTGAAGGAGAAAATAAAAAGGGATAAAGAAACAGCCAAGGAAACTCAGAGAGAAGTAGGAGAATGAAGCAAGTGATATCTTAGAAACCAGAGGAGATGTTATCAGAAAGGGGCTCTTCAATGGTGTCAATTGCTCCAAGAGATTAAAGAAGATGAGGCCTGAGAAAGGATCTTTGGATTTGGAATTAGAAAGTCAGAAGAAAGGCATTTCCATAGAAAGATGGAAGTCAGGCTATGAGAGGCTGAGGTGAGGGGGGAGTAAGGAAGCAGAGGCAGTAGCTGGATAAGCTGTCTATGATTTTTTCCACAAAATTGATTATAAAGAGGACAAAGAGAGAAGTCAAAGAAAATGAAAAAAAAAAAAAAAAAAGGTTAAAAGATAAAGAAGATTTTAAAATCCTCAAAGGAGAAGGTTTTATGTGAAGATTAAGGAGACCTAGAATTTATAATTCAATGAAAAGAAACTAAATAAGAAAGTGAAAGTCAAGATACAAGAAGAGGGAATAATTGATAGAACAAATTATTGAGGGAGGAAAGTGGAACTAGAGTCCTGTAAACTAGTGGAGAAATTACCTCTTGGAATAGGAGGGAAGTAAAAAGGGGAAGATGAATAATAATGCCAAGATGTTTTGAGGAATTTTTGTCTAATGCTCTCAGTGAAGTATGAGGCTAAGACACCTACTATATGTATAGGAGCTGAAAGTAAAGCTGGGAGTTTGTAAAAAGAGGTTAAGTTTTGAAATAGATCTCTGATGAGAGAACTAAGACCAGAAGGTTAAGAGATTCAGGATTCCTTTATGCTCTAAAAATTACTGAAGACCTCCCTCAAAGAAGGTTTTGTTGTTGTTGTTGTTGATATGAAATATCTCTTGATATTTATGATATTAGAAATTAAAACTGAAAATTTTAAAATATTCATTTTAAAGTAATAATAAAAACCCAATTTTATCAAATGACATTTTGTGAAAAGTAACTGTTTTTCAAAACAAAAATTTAGTACAAAGAGTGGCACTGTTTTATACATTTTTGCAAATTTCTTTGATGTTTACCTTAGTAGAAGACAGCTGGATACTTCTATCTGCTGCTTCTGTACCCAGTCTGTTGCAATATGTTATTTTGGTTGATGTATATAAAGAAAATATGGTATCATACAGATATGGAATTGGAAAAGAGGATTTTAATAGACAAATAATGTATTATTATGAACCTAGTTTTGACACTGCATTAAAAAATCTTGGGGACCTTGGAATACATCTTGAGAACCTCTGGTTTAGAAATTTTACTGAATGGAATTCAGGAGTCTTAAGTATTAAAATGAATACATTCCACTGTATAGATATCATGCTATATAATAAGTCAAGGTTTATCATCATGCTTGATAATCAAATATTTCATATATAGACAAAAATTTTGGTTCTGGTGTGGTATATTTGCCCTGGAGTGGTTAGAAGAATTTACAATTTGTGCTATTGGAACAAAAATAACTATATGAATGCTTGTTTTCAAGATAAATGAACATTCAATAAATACTAATCTACATGATCACAGCACCATGAAGCTGGAGACTTTTGTCCTCATTAATCAAATAAAAAATTATTTATCTTTGTTCATCCTGCATTGCACATAGTAGGTATTTAGTAAATATCTGTTGATGCAAATTAGTCAATTTTCCTCCTATAATATAGAAGTGGCAAAATGTATAATTTAACTAATACATGAGAAGTTTTAAAAGATACAGGCTGGAAACTATGCATGGACACACACTTAAAACCATACACCAAGATAAGATCAAAATGGGTTCATGATTTAGGCACAAAGAACAAGATCATAAATAAATCAGAGGAACATAGGATAGTTTACCTCTCAGACTTGTGGAAGAGGAAGGAATTTGTGACCAAAGAAGAACTAGAGATCATTATTGATCACAAAATAGAAGATTTTTATCATATCAAGTTTTTGTACAAAGTATATGTACAAGCTTTTGTACAAACAAAACTAATGCAAACAAGATTAGAAGGGAAGCAATAAACTGGGAAAACATTTTTCTAATTAAAAGTTCTGATAAAGGCCTCATTTCTAAAATATATAGAGAATTGACTCTAATTTATAAGAAATCAGGCCATTCTCCAATTGATAAATGGTCCAGGGATATGAATAGCCAATTTCAGATGATGAAATTGAAACTATTTCTACTCATATGTAAGGGCACTCCAAATCACTACTGATCAGAGAAATGCAAATTATGACAACTCAGAGATATCACTACACACCTGTCAAATTGGCTAAGATGACAGGAAAAAATAATGATGAATGTTGGAGGGGATGTGGGAAAACTGGGACACTGGTGCATTGTTGGTGGAGTTGTGAATGCATCCAAACTTTCTGGTGGAGTTGTGAATGCATCCAAACTTTCTGGAGAGCAATCTGGAACTATGCTCAAAAAGTTATCAAACTGTGCATACCCTTTGATCCAGCAGTGCTACTACTGGGCTATTAGTAAAGAAGGGAAAGGGACCTGTATGTGCCAAAATGTTTGTGGCAGCCCTTTTTGTGGTGGCCAGAAACTGGAAAATGAATGGATGCCCATCAATTGGAGATTGGCTGAATAAACTGAGGTATATGAATGTTATGGAATATTATTGTTCTGTAAGAAATGACCAGCAGGATGAATACAGAGAGGCTTGGAGAGACTTACATGAACTGATGCTGAGTGGAATGAGCAGAACCAGGAGATCCTTATACACTTCAACAATGATACTGTATGAGGATGTATTCTAACGGAAGTGGATTTCTTTGACAAAGAGAAAATCTAATTCAGTTCCAATTGATCAATGATGGACAGAATCAGCTACACCCAGAGAAGGAACACTGGGAAATGAGTGTGAACTGTTTGCATTTTTATTTTTCTTCCCAGGTTATTTTTACCTTCTGAATCCAATTTTTCTTGTGCAATAAGAGAACTGTACAAATATGTACACATATGATTGTATTTAAGATATACCTTAACATGTTTAACATGTATGACAGTGCCTGCCATCTAGGGTTAGGAGGGAAGGGAAAAGTTGGAACAGAAGTGATTGCAAGGGTCAATGTTGAAAAATTACCCATGCATATGTTCTGTCAATAAAAAGCTATTTAAAAAAAAAAAAAAGAAAAGAAAAAAAAAAGATTACAGGCTGCCCCTATTTGCTAGTCAGACTTTTTGGATGCATGAATTCTTTCATGTTGGACCTGAGTCTCTGACCAAAGAGGAACGGGTTCCCACAACTCTGCCCTGCCACTAACCTCATCAGCAGGATTTGAAAATCCTTCCCCATGGCCAACTCTACTGTGATTGCAAATACAATATTTATTTCACTTTTGCACCACATATTAGAAAAGGTTTCAAAATGGCACTCCCCGATGACTAAAAACCATTACATTGAATTCCCAGTCCCTATATTTATGCACACCTGCATCTTTGATTTCCTTCACAAGCTAATTGTACAATAATTCAGAGTCTGATTCTTTTTGTACAGCAAAATAATGTTTTGGTCATGTATACTTATTGTGTATCTAAGTTAATATTTTAATATATTTAACATCTACTGGTCATCCTGCCATTTAGGGGAGGGGGTGGGGGGGGGTAAGAGGTGAAAAATTGGAACAAGAGGTTTGGCAATTGTTAATGCTGTAAAGTTACCCATGTATATATCCTGTAAATTAAAGGCTATTAAATAAAAAAAAAAAAAAAAAAAAAAGAGAAAAAAAAAAATGGCACTCCCCAATTACTTCACTTGGACCCATAATAGATTCTAAGCTATCTGAATACAGGGGTGAGTTCTTTTTATCTTTGTTTACACTGCAATGCCCTGCACATATAGCAGGTGCTTCATAAATGTTTATTATCTCAGTCTACATTCATCACATAATAGTATAGAAAAAGAAATATGAATCATTTAAATTTCATTTCTTCACCTCTTTGCACTCAAATGCTCTAATGGAGGAGACATTCAGAAGAAAACCTTTCATTTGGTTGGTAGCTGGATCTGTTCCTAGAATGGGACTGGGTGAGTTTATACTTTTATAATGTTCTATTTAGAGTAATCAGGTTGCAAAATCTTTTCCTGGCTCCAGATTTGAAGCAGGAGATACAGATCTACATGACCTGCTAGAGGAGCCTGCAGTGATATCTTATGGTCCTTGGAGACTCAGAATCTTTGACCTTGGAGCTGGTACAATCAGAGTCACTAAACAGCTCAAGACTTTAGGGAATAACCAAGCCTGAAGACTATAGTTAGATTCTCATCTTTCTTATCTTATCATTGTAGAGTACTTAACATAGGAGTTACTGATAGGGAGTTGTCATTTGGACAGGGTAGCAGCAAATTTAATTGATTTGCATAAGCATCTATTATAATACAAATGATTTTATTTTATTTTTTATCTATAAGGGAGTAGGTTCCCTAGGACTTTTTATTGTCCTTGGTAACTCAATGCAAATATCTACACAGAGTCCTAGAAGCTAGAGAAGCTTCAAGATGGCAGCAGAATAGCACTGGGTTAAACTACACATCAGATAATCCGCTTCTGGATAACTAGATGTTGGACAGAGTTTGCTTAGAGGTATCCTCTCAGTTCCTCACTAGAGATTCAGTGTTTTAAAGTGAAAAAGAGCCAAAACCTACTGAATATTTTCCTGCACATCCCACTCTTCACCCACCCCTTTTACTTCTATAAACAAGCAGCTACCCATGGGGTGGTAAGGTCTCAAGGCCAACACAGCCCATAAAGGCCTCTTACAGACACCCTCTGTATAAACACGGGCCTACAATGCTGCAGATAGTTATCCTCTTTTTTGACTAGATCTTCCTTTTAAACTACAGACAACTGTAGAATACCACTCTGACTTCTATATCCCAAAGTGTGGGGGAAGTTCTTAATCTGTGAAGAACACATCTACAGAGCAATTGAGATGTGATGGTCACTTACTTTCTGAGTTTGTACTGCCTAGTTTTACTCTAAACACTTTTTTGTGTTCTTTCAAAAATTCTACTTCTTAATTGTGATGACCGTGTATTTTAAAATCAGCCGGAGTCAGGAATTCAGGTTAAGAGAAAATCTTCAATCTTTATTCTCAGCAGAGGTGAAGAAGGATCGGAGGTAAAAGGGAATTGGAGGTAAGAAGCTAGCTAGACCAGAAGCCACACAACCAGCAGCTCCGAGCATGGAACCCAGACTCAATCTGCCCCAGCCTCTCTTCCTGTCTCTCTGCCTCCACCCACCAAAATCGTCATTTCCTATACAACACATCAGGACTTGCACAGAGAGTGGGCGGGACCATTCTTTATCCAAGCATATATATTAAGAGTATGGTCCAATTACTATTTAGTCTCACGTGCTTGGGACCTCAGTGCATCAACTCAAGCCTCAGCCCATTAAACTTAATCTTATACTTTTTAATCTTTATCTAGAAATAAGTCTGTCAATGGCTCCAAAAGGACCATACCTTTAAAATTAAACCATAAAAAAAAAGAAATCCACACCTTTAAAATTAAGCCCAAATTGCTGACAATTTAATAACAATTAAAATATATCACACAACTCTATAACTGTTTTCTCAGGATACATGTTCTCATGGATATCGGTTGTATCATTGATAGGATATACCATTCATTCAACTGATACAACCAATATCAGCATTTATTAAATGTCTATTATATAGCAGTGTGTACTGACACTCAAATGGTGAAAATATTTTCAGACAGATTTTCAGATAGACTGAAGTCTTTCTGCAAGGCTGTCTTAGCTTTTTCTTATTTCATGCAGTACTTTGTTTAATAAAGTTCTTTTTTTTTTTTTTTAGATATCTATGGATCTGGGAGTAGTATAAGCCTTCTTCTCACATTTATTTCAGTACCCTTTTATTTCTCTCACTCAGTTCTATCTTAATTAATCCCAAACATCTACATTAACCAAAAGCAAAAGTTTTAACAGTAAAGTTGCTATACTTAATTTATAAATTATATATATATATAATATATATATATAAATTGACATATAAATTATCAAGTTATATAAATAGTGGGGATGATATATAAATATATGTATTTACCATATGCTGGAGAGTAGAAAAGAAACTAACAGAACTCTAAATAGATAATTGGTAATAGTTCAGGTGTTATTTTGAGTCACTCAAACAAACAAATCTAACTGTAAAGCTTAAAATAAAGAAACGGGCATTTATGGACATAGATTAGTTACAAAATGAACTGAAACTACTCTCTAAAAAAAATACCTCCTTCATAATATAACCTTCAGACTTTGCAAAGGGGAAGTAGAAGGCAAGCCCATAGTGTATCTAAAATGGTATTTGGTTCCCAGATTTCTCAGGTCGCAAGGAAATGGGAAGGCATCATATGATTTATTCCTCCAAATTATTCTCAAGGACAAGATTTTACAGGCTAGCTTGCTTAGAACAGAGGATAAAGCACACATTTTGTTTGTCTGATTTTGTTTCCTAATAGCAAAAGAAGCTAGCTAGAAGTAGTATAATGTAAGTTTCTGAACAAGAAAAGGGTCTTTCATCATAAAAGGTCTTTTGAAGTCAATTTCATTTACTCTCTGCCTAGGAAAAATGCTTTTGAAAAAAGGGGTACATAAAGAGATCATAAAGGGAAAACTATCCACATGGACAAAAATATTTATAACAGCCTTTTTTGTGGTAGCAAAGAATTGGAAATTGAGGGGATACCCATGAATTAGGGAATGGTTAAATCAAGTTGTGGAATAGGAATGTAATGGAATACTATGGTGCTATAAGAAATGATGAGCAGGCAGGTTTCAGAAAAATCTGGTTAAAACTTACATTAATTGATGCTGAGTAAAGTGAGAAAAACCAGGAGAACATTGTATATAGTAATAGCAACATTTTGTGAATATCAACTAATAGACTTAACTGTTCTCAGCAACATAAAGGTCCAAGACAATTCCAAAAGACTCATGATGGAAAATGCTATCCACATCCAGAGAAAGAACAATGGAGTCTGAATGCAGATCTAAGTATACTATTCTCATCTTTTTGTGTGAGTGTGGCTTTTCCCTTTGGTTCTGTTTCCTCTTTCAGTGTGATTAGTGTGAAAATATGTTTATATTATAGCACATGTATATAGGAAGGAGATAGGGAGAAAAATTTGAAACTCAAAATCTTATAAAAAATTAATGTTGAAAACTATCTTTACATGTAATCTGGAAAAAATGAAATACTATTTACCAATAAATAAATAAATTGTTAATTAAAGAGTGGTACAGCAAAACTGTAAGATGAAAAGAACAGAAGGAAAAAAAAAATGTCCCCTCATAACCTAACTTGGAGAATCTTTCAATTAATTTGCTGAGCATATTCTTCCTCATTTAAATTTCCTTGAAGCTGAATTGTCTAGTGACCAAGGAAGCTGACCCAGACTGCTATAAGCTCCTTGAGGCCAGGGCTTTGTTTTCCGTTTTCCTCCTTGCCAGGAACACTTACTTCCAATAAGAATTTCTGCCAATTTCAAATAGCAACAAAGAAAAAGAGTCTGTTAATCTTTATCTTGATAGAAATAATACTTTATTAGAAAAAGAAAAGAGTTACAAAGTAATGGAAGGACCAAAGGAAAATGTATCTTATGTAGTTCAATGTGAACGTAAAGAAAGATAGAACAAACAATAGGTAGATGATGGAGAGGACATTTGGCTCTGGGGCCTTTTCTTATCCAGTTCTTATCAAGATCTTATCAGTTTCAGAGCTCAGTAGAGCACAGCTTTTTAGAAAATTTTACATAAAGTTTAAATAATAAAATCATAACTCTAAGTGAAAGACGTGGATTAGAGGGCCAGCTTCAAAGATGAATAAGACCCAGGTTTAAAACCCACCTATCATGCATACTTGTATAACCCAGGGCAAGTCCTGTGATCGCACAGTTTTTTAGGCAATTTTGTTAAGTTGCAGAATGAAGGGGCCACCTGCACTGGCAAAGGGACTTTTCTTCCTCCGGAACTCCTTGTGCCAATGAAATCCAAGGTCTGGTCTCTATCCCTAAAAAAGCTAAAGTAAAGAATCACTGAGCCCAAAAACAAGATTAAGGAAAGTTTTTCAATTTTCCCAGATTGGGAAATTTACAAAGAATTTGTATTCACGAAGATTCAAACATTAAAAATTTAATCATCCTCAGACTACTAAATAACATCCATTTTACTCCTTTAAATACAATCTTTGTCTCTGTCTCTCTTTCTCTTTCTTTCTCTCTATCTCTCTTTCCCATTCCTCCCTCACCCCTCTTTCTCTCCTTCACTTCCTCCCCTCCCTCCCTTCCTTCCTCTCCCCCTCTCCAATGGCTAACAATCCTGCTGAAGCTAGCCAGAAAGCAGTTGGTTGCTGGCAAAAGCATCTATTCTATATCTTGGCATCTGTATCCAAAAGCTCCAAGCATACCCCTTGGGTGGCCATGGGTGTTGACTTCAATGCTGGAAGCTGAGTCAATTTAGTTTTGCAATTACACACATATGCCAGTATGCTTAGTAACTGCACTGCTATTTAGAAGAGCTCCATTTAGCATAATCTACTTATGTGGGAGTTTACTCATGTCCTAGGTTTAAAATATACAAAAGTTTTGTCAAGGAGTGAGGCTGGATGGTTCAAAGGATTGGTAACTTGAGATCTACTCTTTGACTTCTAGGTCGCTTGTTCACATCCAGCCCTTATTGTTAATAATTGAACAATTACCACCTCACAGTTTCAGTTAGCAATATTAGTTAATTTCCTATTTGCTTTTTTCTTTAAGAATACAGCAAAAAAACCAATAAGCACAACTGGAATTAATATTGCTCTTATTGGCAGTGGAAGGAAAGGGCAGACAGGAGGAGAGTCTAAGTTTGAAGGCAAATTTAAATTCTCCATTTTCTGTGAAAAGAGAAATTATGTTCCTCATAGTCACTGACAAGGATATATTTTAGAGTAACAATGGGAAGTGCCAAGGAGTCAAAATGTTAACAACAGAAGGAGGAGATTACATATTATTATTAATAACAAAATAGTAGCTAGCAAAGGATATCTATATATTTATAATTTTCAGATTTGTGTATATCATATGTATATAGGGACATGTCTTTTTCCACATGGAGTTATTTTTCTAGCTTTCCCCCAATTTTATTTAGTACCTTTTGCCATAGAACATCAAATAAGTTATAGTGCAATTTTTTGTATTAAAAAATTTATAAGTAAATAAAAACCTGAGGCTCCTCTAGTAAGATCAATTCTTAATACTGGGTTGGAAGTAGGGGGAAGGGGAATTGAGATCAATATTACCTATATGAAACAGGAAGAAATAATTGTTTTGCCTTCTAATATTAAAAAAGTTTTAGAAAGATTATTTTGTAACTACTCATTATTTCTTCAGTTCATTTGTATACTTTAGTTTCATTATTTATAACAACTGAGGTGAATAACAATTTGAGATATTAACCCAGGATTTCACATAAGAGATAAAACTTGGGTAGGTTTTTTTTGTTTTTTTGTTTTTTTTTTAGCATTACTACTAACAGCTACTTATCAGTCAAGAGGGGGGAAATACCCCATGAACCTAGCAACACTAGAACTACTGCTGACCTTGGTTAGTACATGTTAAAAATGGATATTTTCTTTTGGTAAAATGACCATGAAGTCAGAGCTTAAAGTAGTGACTAAAAAAAGGCTTAGACCTATATTTATCTAGTGAAACATTTTGTCTTGTCTGAAGCCAGTTTGCAAAAACCCACACACATCAAAATATGTATAAGAGGCACCAGAACACAGTAAATAGATAGACGGCTGGCCTTGGAGGAGAGAAGACTGGAGTAAAAGCCCCACCTCTGATAATATTAAACTTCCCAGTGCCCTAAACAATGGGCTTGTGGAAAAACATGTGGAAGACATGTGGAAGAACAGAAGCTGATCTAAATTGGGAGAGGGATCTAAATTCCATGAAATTCCTACATCAATGAAATTACAGGTTTGGATAAAAAAAAATTATTTTTTTTTTTCAAAAAATTCAGTTCTACAAATATTTATCAAACATCTACAATGTGCAAGATACAGGAAAAATACAAAAGTTTCTTCCCTTGGAAAACTAGGAGGCTGCACTATGGAAACAGATGAATGAACTGAAAGAAGTGTCAGGAGACAAAAATATAATATGTGAGGGGCTTCATCTGGAAGAAGCCACCTGAGCTGAGTGTGAGGGAAACTGGGAGTCTAAAGTGGAAATGAAGAGGGAGGATATTACAAGAAGTAAAGGCCCAGGCATGTGAGACAAATAGCTGAATTTAGAAATGGATTGGGTTAGTAGATTTATTGAGTTAACAAGCAGTGTGTGTGAAGGGGAGTGATATGTATTAAGTCTGGAAAGGTAGGTAGAAACTATATTCTGAAAACATAGGGATTCTTTTTTATTATAGAGATAACAGGGAGACACTGAAGTTTTCTAAGCAAAAAAGTGGCACAATTGATATCTCAGAAATTTAGCAGTACACAAGGCAGTGAAAGTTCTTTGAAGAATTTTTTTAAATTTGCAAAGAAACCCAGAATTGAAAAGAAAAAAATTCAGGAACATTTTATTCTTCTGGGATCTTTTGTTTGCTAAATGATTATATCCTCCTAACCACATCAAGCTCATTTTCCCTTTGTACTCAGGAAAAAAAACAAGAAAAAACTTCTGCTCTAGCTCCGAAATGAACATAAGACAGATGACAGTTGGAGGATGAACAGAGAAAAGGCTCTATGGGCCACAGAAAATGTTCTAAGCCTGATGCTCAGGCACCTGGAGCTGGACCTATTTGTAATCCATTTTCAAATGTAGAATTCTACACTGCCTAGTATAATGAAAAGGACATTGGAACTGGGAGACCATCATAGAATCATATATTTAGAGCTAGAAGCTATCTCAGAGGACCTGGTTCTCATTTTCCATTTGAGAAAACTGACTACAAGAAAAGTTAAGTGATTTGCCCTATTTTATGTATTAGATCCTGCCACATACCATCAAATCAAATATAGTACAATTTTGAAAAAACTTGAATAAGAGGCAGAGCTGGAATTTGAACGTAAATCCTTGGGACAGCCAGAGCACTTCTAAATCCTGGAACTGTCATTGTCTGGCTGTATAGAATTGGGCAAATCATTTAACTGAGCCTCGGCTTTCTCATCTATAACATGAACTGCCAGATAAAGAGAAAACACCATCAACTAATTGTTTTACTTTCTAATAAAATGTTGAGGAAGAATAGTCATATTTGGACTCTTATTGGTACAATTCATCTTAATTAGTACATATTGTTTGCTAGGTACTAGGCTAGACATTGGAGATCCAGAGACAAATAAACAATTGCTAACCTTAAGAAAGTTTCAGTCTATCAAAGAAACAACATATAAAATGTACACAAATTTTTGTTTGTTTGTTACATTTTGCTTAGGACAGGTGAGTGGCAAAGGTTTTAGGAGTTGGAAAAATTAAGAAAAATTTCATGTGATCACTTGAATAGAATTTTGAAGAAAAGAAAGGAATCTAAGAGGTGAAGGTGAAGTAGGAGTGTATTCAAGGCATGGGGCCAGCCAGCACACAGATCCAAAGAGAGACGATAGAGTATTGTGTGTGAAGAACAGCAAGAAGGCTAGTAGAGTGTAGAAAGTGGAATAATCTATGATATTGAAATGGTAGGTTGGGACAAGGTTGTGAAAAGGCTTTTAAAAGCTAAAAGGTACAAAAAGTACTTGATCCAGAGGGACTCTGATGCAGTCATTCAGTTGGAAAATTCTGTATTTCAATAAAAAGCTAGGTTTTATATATATATATAAATTTCTATATAAAGGTTATGCCTTTGTATGTTTATGCTAAGCTATTTATCTTCTCTTAAGTAGGAGAGAATTAGACTAGAGTGAACTTCATGCAAGACCTTTCATATTTTAAAACTTTATGTGTAAGCTCAATAAACTTGATTGTTTGAAAGGAACATTCAGATCTTTTTCAAAATGTAAAGTAAGCAATTCAACATTCAGTTGTTTATAGGAACTTTATGGATGTATACCTGTTTTGGCTCAAAAGCTGCAGATAGTTGTCATTTTGGAAAGAACCAAAATAGCTCTACATGCATTTGTATGATGGTATTGATCTTAGAATCCAGCAACCCTACATCGTACAGTCAGAGGGAAAAGTTAGAACTGTTAATCATTCATGAAAACAATTAGATTAGAATAGAGTAGAATGATGAGCAGAATGGATAATTGTGTCAGTTGTAGTAAAAACCAAACGCATACTCTTCGATCCAGTGACGCTGGCCTCCTGGCTATTCCATAAACAAGACAATTGATCTCTGGACTCTGGGCATTTTCTCTCTGAAATGCTCATTCTCCTCCAATCTAACTACTGACTTCCTGGCTTTCCTTTAAGTTCTAACTACTAAGTTTTATAAGAAGTTTTTCTCAAATCCTCTTAACTTCAGTGCTTTCCCTCCACTAAATATTTCCTAGTTATCTTGTATATAGCTCGCTTTGCATATATTTGTCTGCATGCAATCTCCCTCATTAGATTATAAGCTCCTTAAAGGCAGGGTCTGTATTTTGTTCTTCTTGTATCCCCAGAATTTAGCATAATGCCTGGCACATAATAGGTGCTGAATAAATTTCTACTAGTGAATTAATGAAAGGAGAGATATTGGAGGCAAAGAAACCAATAAGACAGCAGAGGCAAGACATACCACGTTATCTAGAGTAAGGCTATTGCTATAGGGATAAAGAAAAAAGGGGACTCTGATCTACAGTGGATATGTGGTCAACCAGTATGAAAAGACAATGTTATCTTCTCTTTAAAATTTTTTTTTAATTGATATTTTGTTTTGACATCACATTCATTTCAAAATATGTTCTTTTCCACTCCTTTAACCAGAAGGTTTTTTCACCTTCTTATCAAAGGTGCAAAAGAAATAAGATTAAAAAATCAGACAAAATTAGCCAACATTTCTATCATGTCTGACAGTATATACAATATTCCTTATATTTATGGTCTCTCACCTTTACAATGATTAGAAGTTGCATTTATACATGGTATTTGGAATTTTTGTTGTAGCTATTGTTGTTCTTTCTGTTTACATTGTCACAGTGACTGTATACAGTTTTTTTTTTTTGATCTGTTCATTTTACTCCATCTAGGTTCATATAAACCTTCCAGTGATTCTTTCAATTCTTTTCTTACAGAGCAGTAATATTCAACTGTATTTTTGTACTATAACTTGTTAAGCTATTCTTAAATCAGTCCTTATCTACTTGTTTCTATTTTTTCTCAAAAAGAAAAAGAACTATAAATCTTTTGATGTATATAGAACCTTTCCTTCTGTCTTTTATCTTCCTGAGATATATGCCTAGCCATTGGCTCTCTAAATCAAAAGGATGGGAATTTTTAGCCATTTTCGTAGGACAATTCCAAATGATTATTGTTTTGTTTGCATTTCTCTTACTCATTGTGTTTTGGAGCAATCTTTCATATGGTTTTAGTTAAAAATTCTTTTTTAGAACTGATTATATCTTTTGACCATTTATTCACTGGGAAGTGGCTTCTTACAGATTTATGCTAATTCCCTATATTTCTTAGATATCAGACCCTTGGCAGAGCCATTTTATGGCAAAATTTTTTTTCTCTATTTTGTGGTTTTTTTTCTTAGCTTCACCAACTTTGTGAAAAAAACTTAATATAATTGTATTCAATGTAACTAAAATTATTTTTTTGTTTTTTTGTTTTTTTTTTAACAATATTATAATTCATTTATTTGCAGTTGATGTTTTGAATCCATTGAAATTCTCCATCATTAACTGTTCACAGCCTGTCTTCATCTGAATATTTTCATGTGAAGTTATATTCACTAAGCTTCACAAGAATATTCTTCATGATTGCCTTGAAAATCATTTAACAACCATAACTTAAACTGAATTCTGTGAAATTATTTTTTTTTACTGTTTCTTATTCCATTTATTTATTTATTTATTTAATTTTATTTTTTAAAATTTAATAGCCTTTTATTTACAGGTTATATGTATGGGTAACTTTACAGCGTTAACAATTGCCAAACCTCTTGTTCCAATTTTTCACCTCTTACCCCCCACCCCCCCCCCCAGATGGCAGGATGACCAGTAGATGTTATACATTAAAATATAAATTAGATACACAATAAGTATACATGACCAAAACATTATTTTGCTGTATAAAAAGAATCAGACTCTGAAATATTGTACAATTAGCTTGTGAAGGAAATCAAAAATGCAGGGGCATAAATATAGGGATTGGGAATTCAATGTAATGGTTTTTAATCATCTCCCAGAGTTCTTTCTCTGGGCATAGCTGGTTCAGTTCATTACTGCTCCATTGGAAATGATTTGGTTGAATTATCTTTTTTTGTAATCTCTGTTTTATTTGGTTAAGAGTTCTACCATTTGCCATTGTTAAAAGTAACTGATCTTGTCCTCTTCTACTTTTTTTTTTGGGTCATGGTGTGATCTTTGATATTCAAGTCATGCATTTTGAGCTATTGCATATGGTAAAAAATAATGCTTATTTTGAACCTCATTGTTGCTAAACTGTGTTCTAGTTTTCTTAGAAGTTCTTGTATGTACCATTTTCAAAAGTGGAAATACCAAATGTTAACAATCACTTGAAAACCATACAGTTTCACTAATAACAAATGATACAAATAACTTTGTTGCTATAGCAGCTTATCTACCAATTTCATAAAAATCATTAAGAATTTAACTATTCGTTGTGCTGTTATAGAGAAAAAATTTATGCATTGATGGCAAAACTGTAAACTTGCAGAATTTTTTGGGGAGAATATTTTGGCAATAGGTAGAAAAAAGTTACAAAGATTATCATCCCCTTTGACCCAAATAATGTTGTAGTTGAGAATATGCCTTGTGTTATTTTGTTTAAAGGCATAATCTCTTCAAAGGTGTTTATAACAGTATTATTTGTGATGTAAAAAACCAAGAAATAACCTAAATGCACAGTACTGGAGGAATGAAAATTCCCCCATCGATGTAATAGGCTACTATTCTATAATTAAAATGAGAAAGTATGAGGATAAGGAAATGTGTAAAGGCATTTGTGAAATGATCCAAAAAGAAAAAAAGAAACCAGAGCAGCAGAGCAAACAATAATTATGAGCATATATGAGGGGAAATGAATAGAAATGAATACACAAAGAATACTGATGAAGACTTGGGAGGGAATGAAAAATAAGCTATGACAATGACAATTTATAGGATAAATTTCATCCCTTTAAATGCAGTAGTTCCAATGTAAGCTTGGTTGACTGTATTCATATTCATTATCTTAATAATCATTATCTAAAATTATTTTTTAAGAGAAGAAAGATAAAAGAATGATTTGACACTAAGTAGATAGCTTGCAAAGAAAAAAAATTGCAGGACTTAGCAATGAACTATTAAATAGCAAGGCAATAGGGGGAATGAAAGGAGCATAACCCAGAAGCTGATGTGCTGGAACCCACTGTGACAAGGAAGATAAAAATTGGAGAAAGCCTGTGAAAAGAAGATGTGTAGATTGATTTTTTTCAACCAAATTGGTGAAGCAGTTTAGCAAGTCAAGAAATCTTTGAAACACTCTGGATCAAGTGGGGCACTTTGACATAGATGGTAGTTAAACCTGCCAGAGAAGTTGTGTTGTTCAGGATTTTTAATAAGAGATTAAGAACTCTTGAGAGCATCCATAAACCAGTGAGTGGGTTGGTGAGGAAACAGACCTTCAGAGAAGGCACCACAGGAATAACAATGATATCTGAAAATATCTAATAATTGTGAAATAATTAAACTGACAAAAAACAAACAAACAAAAACAAATCCCAGCAATAACTACTCTGATTTTTTATCAGTGCCAAAGAAAAGTGATAGGAATGATCTTTCCAAAGAGCAAATTAGCTGATAGGAGAAGGTTAATCAGAAGAATTGTAACCAATTAAGAAACAAGGATCGGAAGAAAATGTTTTCTTGTTATATATAAATGTGTAATCATTAATGTAACATATGTCAAGAGTTAAAAAAACAAACTCAAGAAACGAAGTGCTGCTACAGATTATGCCAGCTCATCTTGCTGGAGTTTAGTAAATACTTGATTTTTTTTGGTTTTTTGTTTTTGTTTTTTTTGACACATATAATATGGGACATTTTCTTTTCTCCCTGGTATTCAGTATTTAAATGTAAAAGAAGCACTGATCTTTTCATTAATTGAAGTATGTAATAATAAAAAAAAAATTCTTTCCTAGATACAAGTATTTACCTGTGCAAAAATGTAATCACGATTAAGGTAACAGACCACAGCATAGAGTTCAATGCTCTAGGGGAAAATACTCAGTCAATAATGCTGTTAAGTGACTGATATGGTAATTACACATTTATAAACACACATACCAAAGAATATGTCAGGGAGTTAGTCAAGTTTCTGTGATAGCTTTGAGGTTAGATGGCTCCTTTTTAAAAAAGAATCATTCCCCTCCTATCTTAAGAACTTTTGAAACCAGACAACTTCTTGTTTTTTTCTATGAGTAGGAACAGAAATAGGAAGTGTACAGACTCATGTCAGCTCATTCCTACTCATCAACTAACAGGACTAGCAAAGAACTGTTGTTCTGAAGAAGCAGAGCAGAGAGCCAGAGTGGTCAGCAAGACCATTAGTAGATGTTCCAGAGCAAAAGTGAATCCCTTCTTTGTGATTCCATTAGAACTGAGGGGGGAAAAATCCCACAAGCATTTACAGTGCCAGATTTAACATAACCCTTCCCCTACAAACACTTCTTTTGCTTGAGCTGTTCAGGATCTGAGACCATTTTTGCAAGATTGCCTTGTGTACCAAGACTTTTGCATGGTGTCCTGAAAAATCCTCCCTCACTGGAAAAATACCGTATCTCCCTTTTCTGCTTTGCAATCTGATTATCTACAATATTCATGACCCAACTACCTGCCTCTAGACACATGTATAGGGATTTATAAGGAATTGTGTCTTGGAACAGAAGGAAGAAAAATAAGAGAGATAATACTTCCTTTGGAAATACATTAAGAAATATGAAGTTCTTTAGAAAAGTCAAATACAGTAGAACTCCATCATAACAAAGCTCATTATAGTATGAATTTGGATTCTGTGGGTCAATTGATGGCCTTGCAAATAAAACTGGATACAGTAAAAATCCATTACTACACAGTAAGTTTATATGGCAGTTAATCCTCTTCCCCAATGTCAGTGTTATGAAGGAGTTTCACTGTATCTGGCCTTGAGAAAAACAGTTAGATTACCAAATGCATACACTTTATGTCAACTGACTTGCCAGTTTTCAAATTACCTTGATTCAGGGTATTTGGTGAGTGTGGCCAAGCTGCTGGTATACATGTGACCACCCACATCAATGTGGACGGGTGCATTGGATTTTGTGAGCTGTGCTGGAGTAGGAATGCCTTGATTGTTCAATGGAGATGCAGGGGATCTAGTGATCAGAGGTCTTGACATATTGGGCCGACTGTCCTAAGGAGAGACAAGCAAGTTTAGACATTTTTCTTTTTTCTTTCCTTTTTTTTTTAAGGCAAAAAAGAAAATATACATAACATACTGAATAAGTCAATGATTAAAACTGACATTCTTTATATGTTAAAAATCTGAAAACCAGTGAATCTTTAAAATTTCACCAGTTCTCATTTGTACTATAATGAATGACAGAAAAATAAATGCTTTAACTGACAAAAGAAAGGAAGATTTTACATGTTCAATGATAAAGATTTGTTCTTAATTAATATTTACTACAAATAATTTTGTGAAAAAGAAGGGTCCCTTATACTAATGAATTCAGCTTCCATTTAACAATGGGAAACTTCACATGAAGAATCACTAATCATTTTAAATTAGAAGATAATCAAAGCCTAAAACAATAAGCATTTAAATAAAAATGTCCATGATTTCTCTTTGATATGCATTTAGACTAGATGAATACAAACCTTTAGCCTTTATGTTCCACAGACTGTTTTCTGGAATTTCTTTTTGTCAAATTAGAAGTTAAATGAATTTGTTAAGCTGTTCCAATACTTAAAGTAACTCTAAAAATAAGTCAATGGATTATGTTTTTAACCAACCACTTAGGAAATGCAAAATTACTAAAGGGTGTATCACTTTTTTTTTTTTTTTTTTTTTTTACTTTTTGTCGAACTTAATTCTTTGTGTCTTTTACCTTCAATAATGTTTGCAAAAAAACACACTGCTTTCTGTGAAAAACAAAACAAATTACACCCCAATTGATAAATGTGTCCTTGTGAGGCATATGTGAGGGACAAGGGCAAGTGTGCAACTTTTTAAGGAAATCAAACTTCAAAAGAAGAACAGAAGTACATGCTGATGCATCAAATATTAAATATAGTCACATGGGAATAGGTGTCATAAGGCAAACATCTTTAATTTATATAAGACAGGATTCAGGGCAATTTGTCTTGATAATCAGAACATTTCTGGGTTGCTGGGATTAAGAAAGAGTATTGCTGAGACCATGAAATGCTGCTTCCCTCCCAAGTTTATGATACAAATATTTCAAATACTGCTTGAACTAGATTTCACACTGCTTAAAAAATTAAAGCACACATTACAAAGAAAGCTAAAAGTCAGGTATTTGGCACATTGTTATTCGTTAAAGGGACTAGGATTTAAGGTCTCCATCTCAGTAATAAATTGAAAGTATTTAATGCATGGTCTCTCTAAGATGAAAGTCACAAATACAGTAACAGACTTATAAAAGAGAAAGAGATTGTTCTTTGGAATAAGCAGACAATGTGGGTCAAATATAGTGATAAGGCATAATAAAAAGCAAAGAAATGCTTTTGATAAAGATCATAAGGGGAGAAGTCATGGAGCTTTTGTTCATAAAATGCAATGTGATAAAATATAAATTTGCAAAACATCGTATGTTTTATGATCTGGAACTGCTTTAGGAGCTACCTGGGGCACAACTGCTGGAATATTTAGCATTAACCACATGTCCAGGCATGATGCAGAATACACATGCTTCTTAGAATGCTCAGTCGCTCCTATGAATGGAGCAGTGATTGGGCTTTTGTACACACGGTTTACCATCTGTGTTCTATATGCTGCACTGAAGAGAGCCAACAAATAGTAAAAGAAGAGGAATTAATGAGGTGGTGGGTAAGAGGAAATATGAAACAAAGACGTGAAATTGGTAGAAAATATAAAAATAAACAGCCAAAGAAAAGAAACACAAAGAGAAAAGTAGCATTTGGAAAATGTTTTAAAATTTTTCTTCTTAAAATGGAAACATAAAACATATGCTACCTTACTTCTTTTTAGAGAATGATTTTGTGGCTGAGAAACACACACTCACATACACTCACACATACCCCTGTTATGACTGAACACATCACAGCACCATGAAGTCTGTAATAGTTTTTCAATTGGACATATTCTATATCCTGCCTGAGGGTGCTCAAGAGAAAATGAACAGATTTGCAGGGTTAATATTGTAGTTAGACTGTGACCTCATTCAGTGAAGCTATAATACTGCAAGGACTGTATAGAAGGAGAAGAATTTAAAGCATAGCAGATCACCTGAAGGGTTCCAGATTTCTTGGGGTATATGCCATTTAGGCTGTAAATCATAAATACACAGAAGCTTCAAGTCTAAAATTAGATCAGTGCTTCTCAAAGAAGGGGTTATGAATCCATATGGTTAAAGCCCAATGAGGCAAAACTGGTACTCCATTCCTTGGTGTAGCCATCCCTTTTCTTGTCTCTTTATCCTGTGTCCCCATGCTTAAGGGTCTGGGTCACTCCAAGGCTAAGCTGATAACATCTGAAAGGGTTTAAAGTTATACTCCTCTTAAAGGTGCTTGTATTTTGCTAGTGGACTTTCTAGTAGTCACATATTTCAGACAGGGTGGGAGAATGGGGTCATTATGGGGAACTGAGATAATCGTGAGAGTACATGGCTGCTTGCCCTTGTTAAGGCTAACCTTGGCGGCTAAGACCCATGGAGCTCAGAATAGCTATTTGACGGTAGCTATCACAGGTTTAGTTCAATTTTTTTTCTTTTTTACTTTATCTAGTCTTTCCCTCACCACTTTCCCACCACCCCATTACCATCTTGTGCTATACAGATAAAAATGCTACCGATCATTTTAAACAGGAAAGCTGTTCCAATATATAGATTATATCGGCCAGCCAGAATGTGGATCCACTAACACTACTGGAAAGAAAGACACACATCTCTGCCCGATTGGTGGCAGGCCAGAACATCTCTAATAGTCTTTTGCCCACTGCTTGGAAAAAGGTCTCACCATCCCAGCATTACAGAAATTTTACTACTTTTCTTCTCTTTGAAGGAATAATGCAGAAAGAGAAGACTGATAACACCTTCCTCCCAGAATAATTGTGAAGATGGAATGAGGATGATATTTGTCAAGAGTTTTATAAATGTTAAAGTACTATATAATGCTATCACCATCACCATTATTTTGAAGTATTTTGAAAATCTCTGGGTTAGATCAACAATAATTTATATTTAAAACTTCAAGATACTCAATAGTCTCCTATGCCTGAATAATTCATTTCTCAATATTCAGATCAAGCTACTTGTAACTTTTGAAAGAAAGAACTGAGATAAATATACAAAAATTAAGTTATAGTAAATAATATTTATGTAGCATTTTATGGTTTATAGAATAATTTCCTCAACTATGAAGCAAATAATGCAAATATGAATCAGAGGCTCAGAGATGTTGTAATTGCTTTTGGTCACACAACTAGTAAAAGCTGAAGTTGAGATTCAAATCTAGATCTCTTCCCTTAACCCAAATCTTTAAAAACCTTAAAAAAGAAAAAAAAAATCTTTATTTGACCATCACCCATTCAAACTAGCCTACTATTTCACTCTGCTTTTCTACAGCCAAATAATTAGAAAAAGCTGTCTATTCTTATCTGTATTTCCTTATCTATTATTAACTTTTCTTTCCCTTCTAATTTGGCTTCATACTCATCACTCAATTGAAGCTGTTTTCTCCTAGGTAACCAACAATCTCTCTTTTAAAATAAAATCAATTTTATTTTATTTTCATCAAGATCTTCATTCTCTCCCTTCCATCTTCCACTCCACCCTCATCCCACAGAGAAAGCAAGAAAAACAAAAACCCTGCTATGAACATGTATTATCAAGCAAAATAATATCTATTCTAAACTGGCCATATCCAAAGAAGGAAGATATGTGTCAATATTCTCTCTCTCCTCTTCTTTCCCTCACTCCTTCCACACCTCTCCCTAGTCTTTATTGGTTATTTCATCAGTACTTATGGATTCATTTGTTTCTCTCTGTTTCTGTCCCCTTCCCCCCCCCTCCCACCCTCTTTCCCTCCTCCTGCCTTAAACCTACTTCTCCTTAAAATTTCCCTGTCTTTCTACTGAGGACACCACCAGCCAGCCAGGTTCAGGGCCCTGAAGACATCATTAACTCTTCATAATCTCTCAGCCTTAATGTTAAGAAAAAACTTTTAAGATACAAACATTAGAAAAAATTTTCTGACAAGTAGACTTTTCCAAAAAGCAATGGAAAGTGATGAGTCTCTTCATTGGAGAGTTCTTTAAGCAAGGGCTTTTGTAGTGGAATATTTTTCAGGGACAGGTAGATTAGATTCTGAAATGTGATAATACTGAAACTAAGTCAGTTGCCAAGTCATGTCAATTCTAACTCTCTTTCATTCCCTTCTCTTCACTTTCACAGCAGCTTCATCATCTCTTGCTTGGACCACTATATCTGCATATTTGTATTCCTGCATCCAGTCTCTCCTCACTCCAGAATCTCCTCCATTCAGTTGCCAAGAGTCTTAGTAAAGCACATATCAACCTATAATTTGCCTGCCTAAGAGTCTTCAGTTTCCTATTGCGATTAGGATGATTTTAAAAAGCTTTTGCCCATCTGGCAACAATTCACCTTCCAAGGTTAATTTCCTATTATTCCCCTTCACAATCTCTACATTTCAGCCAAACTGGCCAATCTGCCGTTTCTCAAAGTTGGTATTGCAGCTCTTGGGCCCATGTTTTTATGCAGGTTATCCCATATGCCTAGAATGCATTCTCTCCTTTCCTCCAAACTCGTTGGAATCCTTAGTGTCTTTCAAGGTTAGTCTCAGGTGTTATAGCTTTCCAGAAGTCTTTTTTGGGTTCCCTCCCAATTAGTGTCCTCTTTCTCCTCAAATAGCCTTGCATATACTTAGCTATGCAAATACTATATTCCCCCAATACAAGGTAATCCTTTCAATTTACCTCTTTGTATTCTTATTTAACTAGCACTTGGAATTAGTTATAGGTGCTTAATAAAAGCTAGATTTTGATTTGCTTCTGTCAAATCCTCTGCTCTTTAAATGCCATTACTCTGTCTTTTATGGATGCTGTTTAAGTATATGACTGAAGTATGTGTGGCCATTACAAATTACTTTCTACATGTTTACTTAGATTATGGATGGAAAATCAAATGCAAATGAGCTCAGAGTCAACAAATATCTCTAACAAAAACAATGACATTAGCTTTTTGAATTATCAAGTGCCTTTCTTTGTTGTGTCACATTTTGTAAAAAAAAAAAAAATAAAAACAAAAGCAAAACCCATTTAAAAATGAAGGGTGGAGGGAGGAGGAAGAGAGGAACACAGTTTTGACCTGGATACTCTTAAAAAAAACAAAAACAAACAAACCTATCTTAAAAGAAAACAACAAAAAACCTGACAACAACAAAATCCATCTTCAGAAGGGAATGGCTGCCCTGAGATTTTCATTTCTGATTGTTCCTTTGTTCATAGATTGTCAGGATGATCAATTTATTTTTTTTTAACTTCCATATATCAGTTTGTAGCTGAAAAAAACTTTGTAGTTTTGCACATCCATCTCAACTGCCCAATACCAATGATTTTCCGATGGCAGGATCCTGGAAGGGATTTGGCTTCAGGCACCTTTCAAATGAATCTGATGAAAACCTTAGCTCCTAAGTCTAACCTTGCTGTATGCTAAGGAAATGGGAACCTGGGGAGCAATGCCTTAGACTAAATGAGATGAAGTTTCAGCTTGAAAGTGGTAATGACTTTATTTGCTGGGGATATACACCATATCAAGTTTTACTATGATGGTAGACTACTAACTATTTCACTGTGGAAATAAGCTGACTCTTTAGTTATTCTCAGAATTGCATTTCAACAGAATAATTTTATTAGTGTATTGAAAGAGTTTTCATTTTCCATATTAAGTGACAGTAGAGAAAGGACTTTAAGCAAGATTACAAAGTTTGCACAAAATTTAGCTAGGGTAGGCATCCATAAAGATATACTGAGTGCATCATCAATACCTCGGAAATTTGGAATGATTAAGAATAGGCCTCTTTGGTGAACTGAATTTCCTGGTTAACTGATGGTCAAGGACCCACACATCCTTGTCTGAGGCCAGGATACTCATTCAAGAAGGTTGGAACAATATTATTTCCTTTGGGAATGTTCTGTCCATGGGGTAATGTCTTGGCTTATGCATTCTTAGAAATACAGCACTTTCTTTACCTACCACAAATCTTTAGTCTGGTAACAATATAACTAACTGCAATATCAACAAATTTTAAAAGAGATCTCATAAAAGCACAAAGTAAAAGTGTTCTCAGATGACTTTAGCTAAGCAGAAAATGCCTATGGGGAAAATAAAACCATTCCCCCAAATTTCACTTAAGGAAAGCAACAAAGTCCCTTTGGTGGAAATACAATACCCTATCACTTTTCTGGAGGTAAATTAACCAGCAACATCACTTATTTGAATATAGAAGAGAAACAGAAGGAAGCAAGAAAGGTTTGGGAGAACACTAAAAAAAATGTCAAAAATCCATGAACCTCATTTCTAGCAGTTCTCATTTAAAAGTCTACTCAGTAAGTGAGAGTTATGCTGAGGCATAATGGAGAGTGTTGGGTTTGGAGTCAGGAAAATCTGGATTTGAATTCCTTCTGACACTTATTCACTGTATAAATATGGTCAAATCACTTAACTTCTCTGAACCTTGAACTCAGGTACAACTTATTCACCAAGTTATTGTGATCTTGATGGATTTGGCTGAAGGCAATTTCCACACTGGGAAGTCACTGATAGCAAATGGGTTATACATAATTCTAAATCCCAAAGTTTCTTGATCCTCAGCATATCAGAAGGAATTAAGCAGAAGGGAGAAAGATCCTGCTATTTGGACACACTTTTCATCAAAAATAGTAAGATATAACATCTAGAATCACAGAATCTTAAGAATCAAAAGGTTGTACAGAGATCATCAAATTCAACCTGTACCCAAATTATGAATCCTGCCTAAAATACCCCTAATAAGTGATCTTCCAGTCTTACTTGAAGACTTTCTAACACAGGAGCCTCCTTTCTTTCTCTAGCCCTGAGGCCAATTCCATTTTTGGATAGTTCTAAATATCAGAATAATTTTCCTTAGGATGAGTTGAAATATTTATACCAGTAACAGCTTCCTCCCACTGATTCTAGTTTTGTCATCTAGACTTTGTCATCAAGTCTACTTGTGCTATTACTCCATATAACAATCCATCAGGCACAAAGTCATTTGCCATTGTGCCATGACAATAAGGGAGGAGGCAAACTAAAAAAGTAGATAAAAAGAGCTTAGAAACCATAGCAGTCTTGGGACCACTTACTGCAGAGGCACAGGCACGCGCATCTTAGTGGAGATTAGAGCATTGGGACATTACAGCCCATTAGCTAATATTTATAATAACATTTATAGAAATGGCATTGTAAAGGCTTACAAAACGCTTTCCTCAAAACCACTTTGTGTTAGTGGAACCAAGAGAATATTGTATGCAGTAACAGCAACATTGTTTGAAGAACAACTGAAAAGCAAAGTTATTCTGAATATTATAAATACTCAGGATATATGAAGGAAAATGCTATCCATCTCCAGGGAAAGAACTGATAAACAGAAGTATGCATAGTATGGTTTTACATATACATATATATTTATTTATATACACATACACTTATACGTGTGTGTGTGTGTGTGGAAAGGGTAGTTTTCTCTAGTGTGAAGTTGGAAGGGAGAAAGTTCAGAACTTAAAATATTAACAATAAATAAATAAAATTGTTTTAAAAGAGAGAAACAACCTGTCCATGTTGATAGATAGTGCAAGCATTATTATTCACATTTTACAAAGTAAACTGAGGTTCAGAAAGATTACATGACTTTTCCATACAGATAGAAAATGTTAAATCTAAGATGTGAACCTAGATTTTCTGACTCTAGTCTTCCATGTATTATTTCTCAATTATAAGGTATATCAAGAAAATGTTAAATTATATTCAATTTGTTGTTCAATTGTTTCAGATGTTTGACTCTCCATAATTCTATTTGGGGTTTTCTTAGCAAAGATACTGAAGTGGTTTTCTATTTTTCTCTCCAACTCATTTTACAGATGAGGAAACTGAGGCAAACAGGATTAAGTGACTTGCTCAGGGTGACAGCTAGTTAATATCTAAGGCTACATTTGTACTCAAATTTTCTTGACTCTAGATCCAGTGCTCTATCCACTGCACCACTTAGATGCTCCTATCCAATTATAAATGTT